>NC_080029.1:99864553-100167583 GCF_030020395.1 Manis pentadactyla | reverse complement strand
CTTGTGGTGTAGACTGTGGGCTGGATGGGTGGAGTCCCTGAGATATTGCAGTGGGGCCAAGAGAGAAGCAGAAAGAGGGTAAAGGAAAAGCCAGATTCCTTTTCTGCCTGATCCTTCTCCCAAGTCTCTCTCCAAGTCTCTCTGTGTAGGAAAGTGGTGTTTTACAAGAAAGGAGAAGCATGGGGCATATTGACACAAAGCAGATCTTCACCCTCCCTCACCCCAAGATGGCTGCGTCCAAGCATTTGGCCTTGCCCAGGTCTCTTCCCCCTTCCTCCTCGGTCCTCTCTGTGCACCTTCCCTCCACACAGCTCCACTCATGGACTTTTCTCCCTCTGTGTACTGTCTCAGAGTTGCCCCTGTTGAAGGCCCAGCTCAGAGCCCCCTTCCTCACCAAGCTTTGCCTACCATGCCCACTGCAGGCTCTCCCTCCTGAACTCTGCAAGTGCCAGGGACTCAGAGGTTATGAGCATGGGTTTTGGAATCAGAGAGCTCTGAGTTTGAAAACACTTTTTAACTTTGTGACTTTGGGTGTGTTACTCAACTTTTCTATGGACACTCTAAGCATATATATTTCATAGGTTGAGATGATTTAATGAGAAAATATATGTAAAGCACTTGGCATATAGCAAATGCTCAGACACCCACACCATGCCTTCTGCTGTTGACCAACATCTTAGTTCTTCCAGCTCTTTAGCTGGGTTATAGTACGCTTAAGGAAAAGACCTCTCTTCACTGTGTCCCTCACATCAAGAGCTTGTGCAAGTAGGAATATTTGATTAATTAACCAATTTATAGCTAATCACACTTTGTTGATGCTTTTTGAGGAACAGAACTTTTGAATGCATCTTAAACTTGGCCTCTTGTGAGTACAGTGGTTTTGAGATTGGTTAGGTGGAAACCTTCAATCTCTGGTTTCAGTCTAATCCTCCTGCAACTTCTTGAGGGACAGATACATCTATGTGGACTTCCTTGCCTAGTATTTCTCAGGATAGGCCTGCTTATTATTAAAAAAATTAGTTATTAATCTGGCCTGTTTTGTTGACATAAGGAGTTCAAGATACAGTGAGGACATGGGGAGATATCTGACTTTCCTCTCCTGGAGACCAAACAAGTCAAGAACATTGTGTGTTCTCTTTACAATGAGAAGTAGTTTTTCCATTAAAAGGCAGATGCTTCATTTCCAAAGGCTAAATTGAATGGTCCTTAAAAATGATTCCAGCTGGTTAACTTTAGGGCCGTGGCGAAGAAATCCAATTCAAGAATATACTCCAATTAAAAATTCCACAGCATTAATTCATTAATGATTAATGAATGATTAATTCCATAATCACTTCTTGATGGTGAAGTGACTAATTTTCATTTACTCAAAGTCCTGGTGCTTGGCTTTTGGGTTCTCTGGGATGAGGCTGGCAGCTGTTCTGTGACTTCTGGTGGCACTTTGCTGTCTCCCCACCCCGACGCTTCTTCCTGGTCAGAGGTTAGAAGGAAACTCTCTGTAACAGTTGCTGTCATGTACATCTTCCACCCAACTGCCTCTGGTTTTAACTCCCCATTTCTGCATTTTAACCCCAAGAAACTTCAATTCACCCAACCAAAGTCAGCAGTTCTTTCTCTTGGTTCATTCACACATTCATTCCTCTATCCATTCATTCAACAAATTGGGTGCTTACTGTCTCCTAGGAACTGTCCTAGGAGCTAGGAATAGGGTGGAGAGCAAAGCCAGGCACCACCATCCCTGCCTCCCTGAAGCCTGTGATCCAAGTAGGGAGACAGATACTAACCAAGGAATCACAGACGCGAGGGTATAATTCTCAATGAGGTGATGAGATAGGTGCTCTGAAGGAAAGGAGTGTGACTCTGTGAAATCACATCACTGGGGAACCTCTCTGGATGTGGGCTGTAGGGTTAGAGAAGGCTTCCCTGAGGAACTGATGGCACTTGGGCTGGAACCCGAAGATGAGCAGTCATGAACTCAGGGAAGGTGTGGGTAGGGGAGCAGGCAGAGGGGACAGTATGTGAGGGGCTTGATGCCAGGGGGTACCGTGGTTTATTTGAGGAGCCATAGGAAGGCGGCTGTGGCTGCAGCACAGAGAGTGCTGAGAACAAGGAGGGCAAGGGAGTGAGGCTGCAGGCTGGGTTAGGGGGAGGGCTCTGGGGGTAGGACCCGCAGGGTTGAGTTTATATTGTAAGACCGATGGGAAGTCAGTGAGGGGTTTTAAGTGTGTGTGTGTGTGTGTGTTGGGGGAAAGGAATGTAAGGTTGGTGGATGGCAGATTTTCATTTTCAAAGATCACTCTTGGTTGTGAGGAGATTTGCAGTGGCTTCTGTTACTACAGAAACTATGCATGATCTCTGACGTGCACTAGACTAAACCAGCCTTTAAACCCATCTTTCTAGATGAAATAAGAAAATACTGAGTTCTAGAAAATGCCACTTTCTCTTTCACTGCCATTTAAAGATAGTTGAAAAATAGAGCCATGATTAACATTTATATGATTTGGCTAATCTTGATACTAGCTGGGGTTTTTGTATAATACCCAGGTTATTTGCATTTAATGAGATGTCAGCCTTGGGTGCTTCAAGATGAGAGCACCAAATCAGCTTAGCTCTAGGGTTGGGAGTAAGAATAGATGATACTGCTTCCCTTTTGAGATTTTGGTCTACGTTAGGCAGGGAACAACAGATTTCCACCTATTAGAGTTGCTGTCTTAGAACTTTGAGTCACTCAGTCATTGGTAGACGGGGAGCTGTCCAAGGTTGTACAGGAGTGCTATTTCAAACACCCCTCTGGCTTTTCTGTCCTCTCCTTCTTTCCTCCACTTGCAATACACATACTCCTTCCACCCCACCTCATCCTGCCCTCCCTGTGTATGGAAGCCAGTTGTCACAGGTTGGGTTCTTTGAAACAGATGATGAGATGGAATTTTGGGTGCAAGATGTTCATTAGGGATCAGCATCTGTAAAGAAAAGAGAGAGGAAGCAGGACTGGGCAGAAGGAGAAGTCCACTTCAGTGCAGTCCTGCAAAGCCTCAGCAGCTGGCTGGGAGCTCTGGACTGAGTATTGTGTCATGGTGTGCTGTGTCAGGCCAAAATGGCTGGGCTTCCTCCCTAGTCTCACTCAGTCACAGGGGCAGATGTAGGCTGCCCCAGGAAGGGTGTGGCCTTGGGCTAGGGGGCTCTCGAAGCTGAGGCATACCCTGACCTCACTCCCTGCAGCTGGGCAGCATGTCTTTCCTTGAGGGGGCACGGGGAACACATCTTTATGTCTACCACATCAGCCACCCAATTAGTGTCAGTAATAGGTCTTTAAATTCCAATTTTAGTAGATTTTAAATTGTAACCATATTGGAACATGGGGAGAAGCCCTTTTTCACCTGGAGTGATGGCCTTTCAGTAAATAAAAAAGTGATTTTTTCAGAAACTGAATGAAAATAAGAAAAGCTCAAGTGGCTTTGAAAGGACTCAATCCATGGAAGTAAGCTAATTCTGCAAAGTCCCACTTAAGAAACTTGAGCCACTGTTTTTGAAAGGACAAACAAAGCCTTATATGTTTAGAGCACTTCAGTTCTCAAAGTACTTTCTTAATGTCATGTGAGCCCTATAATAAGCCTGTGAAGTGATCAGAGCAGGTCTTATAACCTTATAACCATTTCACAGATGAGAAAGCAAGGCTTCCGAAGCTTGAGCCACTTGCCCAAAGTCATACTGTTGAAACCTCATCAGCATTCATCCACGCACTCTTCGTCAAAGGTGGGAACTTCGTGGCCCAAATTTTGGGCCAGTCAGGAATGCTCAAGATGATGGCTAGGAAGTGGAAAAAAAGGGCAGGGAAAGGATTCAAATGGATGAAATGGACAAGGGCTTAGAGTGTCACTTGGATCCAAGGCTTAAAAACAAAGGTGGGGCAAGTACTAAATGCTAGAATGTGTAAACTAGGCAAGAGAGAGAAAGCCAGTCCCCAGTCTGGCATTTTATGTAGGGTCCAGAGAGAGCAATGATGTCAGAATGTGATTTCCTGGAGACCAGGTAGGGGAACTGCCATCTCTGCATCTCAGAGATGAATATGGAACCTGAAAGAAACGTGAATTTGGGGTCTGAGAGACCAAGATCTTTCCAACTTGGAGTCAAAAGCCAGAGTGACAAACAAGATTTGATTAGATGCTAACCTCTTAAGCAGCTAAGTGGGGGAGCTCAAAAGGGATTCCTGCCAATATCAAGTCTGGAGATGGTGCTCATCTGCAGAGCCAGGGGACTGGAGGACTGCCCCCAGCCAGAGGGAATGCAGGTCAGACCACAGACCTTGAACTGAATTGTTTTCCTTTTTTTTTTCAGAGATGCACACAACTGTGGTACTGAGCTCTATTTCTCCTACCCTTTCTTCTTCCCTCCTTCCCTTCATCCCTTTGTCCTTTCCTGCATCCCTCCCTCTCTTTCTTTCTCTTTTTTCTTTTCTTTTACAATCTCACAAAACATTAGGAATGAATTATTATTGTGTATCATTTTCCCTTTTTTTTCTTTAAAAAATTTTATTTTATTATGGTAAGAACACTTAACATGATTTATCCTCAATCAATTTTTAAGTATACAATATGGTATTGTTGATTGTAGCTACAGTGTTGTACAGAAGATCTCTAGAAGTTCCTCACTTGCCTAACTAAAACATTATGTCCTTTGATTAGCAACTCCACAGCTCGCCCTCACCCCAGTCCCTGGCAACCACTATGCCAGTCTTTGAGTCTGTGAATTTGACTCTATTAGATACCTGAATTTTCATCTACAACAGTAATACAGCTCCTTTTGGGTTCCTGGACCCAATTTCAATGTGTGCGGTGGGGGCAGGGGATGTGTTCCTATGCACACTGCCAAGTAATTCTCAAACACCAGGGTATCCAAGAACCCAACTCAAATCTGATGCTATCTGCCCCGAGACAGCACCAGATTCCCCAGGTTAAGGGCTCCATTCTACAAGACTGCCCTCCACCCCCACCCACTCCAGACACTGGTCACAAGTCCCAAGTAGATACCAGTGCTGCTGACCAACTGGCTACAGGATTGGAGGTTCAATAGATTTGTTACAGCAGCTCAAAGAACAGGAAAACATTTGTGTTCAGCAGTTTAATAAAGGATACCGTAAAGCATACAAGTTAACAGCCAGACAAAGAGATACATAGGGCAAGGTCCCACATAAAGAAGCTTCTATCCTTGTGGAGCTTGGGGCCTGGCTCAGTGGCACATGGAAGCTTGCTAGTTCCCCAAGCATGGAAGCTCTCTCCAACAGAGAAGCAGGATCCAAGAGGCCAATATGCTCTTTTCCTGGGTTTCTGTGAGGGCCTCATTGCACAGTCATGATTGAGTAAATCATTGGCCATTCACCCTCCAGCCCTTTCCCTTGGGTGTGATCCAAAATCTCTTATCAACATGACATAAGACACCCATTTCACCCTCAAGGCTCTGAAGTGTTTTTAGGAACTGTGGTTGAAGACCAAGTACACCTCGGAAATATATATTTGGTCATATGAATGAACAAATATGTATTTCTTGTAACTCATTACATCTCAATCCCTCATTTAAGTGAAATCATACAGTATGTGTCTTTCTATGATAGGCTTATTTTACTTAGCATAATGTCCTCAAGGTTCATTCATGTTGTCTTATACTTCAGAATTCCTTTCTTTTTAAAGGCTAAAAAATTTTCCATTGTATGTGTATACCACATATTCTTTTCCTATTCATCTGTTGATGAACATTTGGGTTATTGTGAATAGTGCTGCAATGAACATAGTATCATTAAGTATCTCTTCAAAATCCTGATTTCAACTGTTTTGGATAAATAACTACAGGTGGGATTGCTGGATCATATAATAGTTCTATTTTTAATTTTTGAAAAAACTTAAAAAATTTTTAAAAGTCATTTTTCATAGTAATAGCACCATTTTGTAGTCCCACCAACAGCATAAAAGGCCTCCAATTTGTCCACAACTTCACCAACATTTGTCTTTTTTTTCTTGCTAATAGGCAGCCTGACAGGTATGAGGTGATGTCTCATAGTGGTTTTGACTGCATTCTCCTGATGATTAATGATGCTGGCCATTTTTTCATATACCTGTTGGCCCTTTGTATGTCCTCTTTGGAGAAATGTCTATTCAAGTCTTTAACCTATCCTTAGTCCATAATAATTGGATTATTTGATTTTTTTGCTATTGAGTTGTAGGAGTTCCTTATACATTTTGGAGATTACTCCCTTATAAGCTATATGGTTGGCAAATATTTTCTCCCGTTCCATATGTTGCCTTTTCACTCTGTTGATTTTTTTTTTCTGTGTGGAAGCCTTTTAGTTTGATGTAGTTCCACCTGTCTATTTTTGCTTTTCCTGCCTGTGCTTTTGGTGTCATATCCATGAAAGCATTACCAAGCAATGTCATAAAGCTTTTCCCACTATGTTTTCTTCTAGGAGTTTTACAGTTTACGTCTTACCTCTAAGTCTTTAATTCAGTTTGAGTTGATTTTTGTGTATTGGTGTAAAATAGGGGCCCAATTTCATTCCTCTGCATATTTACATCCAGTTTTCTTTCCACCATTTATTGAAGAGACCACTTGTTGGAAAAGATAATTTTCTCATTGTGTATTTTTGGCAACCTTGTCAAAAGATCAGTTGATCATCTATGTGTGGATTTATTTCTGTTCTATTGGTCCATATGGGTGTCTTTATGTCAGTACCATACTGTTTTGATTGCTGGAGCTTTGTAATATATGTTGAAATCAGGAAATGTGATGCCTCCAGGTTTTTTGTTCTTTCTCAAGGTTGATTTGTCTATTCATGGTTCCATATGAGTTCTAGAATTGTTTTTTCTATTTCTGTAAAAACTGACATTGGTATTTTGATAGGGATTTCTCTGAATCTGTAGACAACTTTGGATCATATGGACATTTACATAATGTTAAGTCTTCCAATGCATGGGCCATGAGATGTCTTTCCATTTGTTTGTGTTTTCTTTTACTTCTTTCACCAATGTTTTATAGTTTTCAGTGTGTAAGTCTTTCACCTCTTTAGCTAAGTTTATTCCTAAGTACTGTATTTTATATTCATTTTAGTGCAATTGTAAGTGTGATTGCTTTCTTGTATTCCTTTTCAAGGAGTTTGTTGGTAGTGTATAGAAACAGAATTGATTTTTTTATATTGTTAATGTACAGTTACTTGAACAACATTATAGTTACTAGATTCCCCCTATTATCAAGTACCCCCCACATACCCCATTACAGTCACTGTCCATCAGTGTAGTAAGATGCTATAGAATCATTACTTGTCTTCTCTGTATATTCTGCCTTTCCCATATTCCCCCCCCCCACTACATTATGTGTGCTAATCGTAATGCCCCATTTTCTCCCTTATCCCTTCCTTCTCACCCATCCTCCCCAGTCCCTTTCCCTTTGGTAACTGTTAGTCCATTCTTGGGTCCTGTGAGTCTGCTGCTGTTTTTTGTTTTTTTTTTTTTTTTAACAATGTATCCCTTTTTATTCAGAAATTTAGGTGAGCTCTAGACTTTAGGAAATAGTCATGGATTTATTGTCAGGTAATATTGGCCAAAGCAAATATTACAAAAGTATTATGTAATAAAAAGCAATGAAGTATTTAAAGCTTCAAGTTTAAGTAAGAGATATCTGTTCTAATCAGTTTTTTCGTTGTGTCTCTCACACATTTATCATTTATTTACAATGCTTTTTTTTTTTAGATAATTATTTTTTATTGAAGGGTAGTTGACGCACAGTATTACATTACATTAGTTTCAAGTGTACAACACAGTGATAAAACATTTATATACATAATTCAAGGTTCCAGCTATCACCCTACCAAGCTGTTACAATATCTTGACTATATTCCTTATGCTATACATTACATCCCGGTTACTTATTTATTTTACCATTGTAAGTCTGTCCTTTGTTTTTTTTTTTTTGTAAAGGCATCTCTCATATTTATTGATCAAATGGTTGTTAACGACAATAAAATTCTGTATAGGGGATCTGCTGCTGTTTTGTTCCTTCAGTTTTTGCTTTGTTCTTATACTCCACAGATGAGTGAAATCATTTGATACTTGTCTTTCTCTGCCTGGCTTATTTCACTGAGCATAATACCCTCCAGCTCCATCCATTTGTTGCAAATGGTACAATTTGTTTTCTTCTTTATGGCTGAATAATATTCCATTGTGTATATGTACACATCTTCTTTATCCATTCATCTACTGATGGACACTTAGGTTGCGTCCATTTCTTGGCTATTGTAAATAGTGCTGCTATAAACATAGGGGTGCATATGTCTTTTTCAAACTGGGCTCCTGCATTTTTAGGGTAAATTCCTAGGAGTGGAATTCCTGGGTCAAATGGTATTTCTATTTTGAATTTTTTTGAGGAACCTCCATACTGCTTTCCACAATGGTTGAACTAGTTTACATTCCCACCAGCAGTAGAAACACAACTGATTTTTATATGTTGATTTTGTGACTTGCAACTTTGCTGAATTTATTAGTTCCAATAGTTTTTATGTAGTCTTTACTGTTTTCTAGATATAAGATCATGTTGTCTGCAAACAGGGACAATTTTATTTCTTCCTTTCTGATTTTGGATGTCTTATATTTATTTTCTTATATTCTATTTGTTCTAGCTAGGACTTCTAGTGCTATGTTGAATAAAAGTGGTAAAAGTAGGCATCCTAGCCTTGTTCTTGATCATACAGGAAAAACTTTTAGTTCTTCACCATTAATATGTTAGTTGTTGGCTTCTCATATATGACCTTTATTATATTGAGGAATGTTCCTTCTATTTCTAATTTGCTGAGAGTTTTTATCATGGAAGGGTGTTGAATTTCCTCAAAAGCTTTTTTTTGCATCCATTGAGATGAGTGTGTGATTTTTAGCCTTTATTCTGTTAATTTGGCATATCATCCTTGCATACCAGGAATAAATTCCAATTGGTTATGGCATATGCTTTTTAAAAATGTGCTGTTGGATTCAATTTACTAGTTTTTTGTTGAGGATTTTTGCATCTATATTCGTCAGGGATATTGATTGGCCTGTAGTTTTTTTGTTTTTTGTTTTTTTTGGTGTATTTGTCTACCTTTAGTATCAGGGTTATTCCGGCCTCATAAAATGAGTGTGGAACATGTTCCTTCCTTTTCAATCTTTTGGAAGAGTTTGAGAAATATTGGCATTAATTCTTTGTTAAATGTTTGGTAGAGAAGCTATCTGGTTCTGGCCTTTTTTTGTTAAGAGAATTTTGAGTACTAATTCAATCTGTATACTAGCTGTAGGTCTGTTAAGATTTTTTATATTTTCATGATTCAGTTTTGGTAGGTTGTATGTTTCTAGGAATTTATCCATTTCTTGCAGGTATCCATGTTGGTTTATGATTGTTCATAGTAGTCTCTTATGATTCTTTTTATTTCTGTGGCTTCAGTGGTAACATCTCCTCTTTATTACTGATTTTGAGTCTTCTTTTTCTCTTAGTTTAGTGAAGGGTTTATTAATTTTGTCTGTCTTGTTCAAGAAACAACCTTAGTTTCATCGTTTTATTCCTACTGATTTCCTATTCTCTATTCTATTTATATCTGCTCTGATCTTTGTTATTTCCTTCCTTTTGCTACTTTGGGTTTAATTTGTTCTTTTTCTAGTTAGATTGTAAAGTTAGATAGTTTATTTGGAATCTTTCTTCTTTTTTAGTGTAGGCATTTAACTCATAAACGTGTGTCTTGATGTTTCTTTTGCTACATCTGACAAATTTTGGTATATTGTGTTTTTGTTTGCCTTGAGACATTTTCTAATTTCCTTTTTGATTTCTTCTTTGAAATAATTGTTGTTTAAGAGTGTGTTGTTTAATTCCCACATATTTGTGAATTTGCTAGTTTTCGTTCTGGTATTTATTTCTAGTTTCACTCCATTGTGGTCTGAAAAGATACTTTGTATGATTCCAATTTCCTTAAATTTGTTAAGACTTGTTTTGTGACCTACCATGTGATCTACCCTGGAGAATGTGTAGTTGAGAAGAATGTTCTTCTGCTATTGGATAAAATTTTCGGTATATGTCTGTTAAATTAATTTGGTCTTCAGTGTTGTTCAAATTCTGTGTTTCCTTATTGATCTTCTGTCTGAGTGTTCTACCCATCATTGAAAGTTCTATCCATCATTGAAGTCTCCTACTCTTGTATTGCTATCTGCTTCTCCCTTCATTTCTGTCAATGTCTGTTTTATATATTGAGGTGCTCTAATGTTGGAAGCATAATTATATCTTCCTGGTAGATTGATCCTTTTTATCCTAATATAGTATCCTTCTTTGTCTCTTGAGGTAGTTTTTGACCTAAAGTTTATTTTGTGTAGTATAACCACTTCTGTTTTCTCTTGGTTACCATTTGTATGGAATATCTTTTTCCATCCCTTTACTTCAGCCTATGTGTGTCCTATACTGAGGTTTTTGTAGACAACATAGAGTTGGGTCTTGTTTTCTTATCCATCCAACCACTCTATGCCTTTTGATTGGAGGGTTTAATCCATTTATATTTAAAGTAATTATTTTTAGGGCAGGATTTGCTAATTCTCTTTTGTTAATTGTTTTCTGTCAGTCTTGTAGTTCTTTCATCTGTCTTTTCCTCTCTTGCTGTGTTTCTTTGGGTTTTATTGATTTATTTGGTATTGATATTCTTTGATTCCTTTTTTTTCTTTGTGTAAATTCTGTAGGTTTTTTTTTTTGTCTTTGTTACCTTGAGGCTTACATAAAATGCCTCATAATTTTAAAAGTCTGCTTTAAGCTGATAAAACAGTATTTTAAGCTGTTCAATCATATAAAATCTAGTTTAACTTCTCCAACACACTTCATGTTATTGTTGTCAGATGTACATCTATTCATGTCATTTACCTTTAAACACTTTTTTAGTTATAGCTATTTTTAGTGATTTTGTCTTTTTTATACTGGAATTAAAAATGATTTAGCCACCACCATTATAGTAATACAGTATTTTTTATTTATGCATATATTTACCTTCACCTACACATTTCATACTTTCTTATGCTATTGTGCTACTGTTTGGTGCCCTTTCATTAAGAACTCCATTTACTATTTCTTGTAAGGAGGTCTAGTGGTGGCGAACTCCCTCAGCTTTTTCTTGTCGGGGAAGTATTTCTCCTTCATTTTTGAAGGACAGTTTTACCAGGTATAGTATTCTTAGTTGGCATTTTTTTTCTTTGAGCATCTTGAATATATCATACCACTCCCTTCTGGTCAGCAATGTTTCTGCTGAGGAATTGTTGATAGTCTTATGGTTGTGCCCTTGTATGTGACAAGTTACTTTTCTCTTACTGCTTTCAAAATTCCCTGACTTTGAACAGTTTGATTATAATGTGTCTCAGTGTGGGATTTGTGTGTGTGTTGGGGGGGATGTTTCATCTTATTTGGTATTTTTTGGCCTTTTGGAATTGGATGTCCATTTCCTTCCTTAGATTTGGGAAATGTTTAGCCATTATTTCTTTGAACAACCTGCCTGTCCTTTTTCTGTTTTCTCCTTCAGGGATTCCCATAATACAAATATTGCTTTGTTTGGTGATGTCCCATAAGCTCCCTAATGTTCTACCTCATTTTCATTCTTTTTTCCTTTTTTCTCCTTGGAGTGAATCATTTCTAATGATTTATCTTCTGCTTCACTGATCTTCTGCTGATCTAGTCTGTTGTTGAACCTTTTTAGTAAATTTTTCAGTTCTGCCATTCAGCTCCATGATTTGTTTGGCCCTTTTAAAATATCTGTCTCATTGATTTCAAAAAGTATGTCATTTTGTTAATGTATTATTCTCAACTTCAGTGGGTATCTTAAGGGCAGTTATTTTGAATTTTCTGTCAAGTAGATAATATAAGGTAGTATTTTGGAGGCTTATCTTGTTCCTTTGTTGTGACATCTTCTTGACTCTGTGATGTCTGTGCATTAGACAAAGCAGCCACCTCTCCCAGTCTTCACAGACTGGTCTGAAACAATAGAAGAAACCCACCAATCAGCTTAATGAGATATTTTTGGAGCCTCTCAATATTTTGTGCTAATCCAACCCACTTTCTCTGTTCTTGGGGAAGTCCCCAAGTACCCCAGGTATCTGGGTCCTGTCAGTGCACCAAGGCAAGTGAGACTGAAGGCAGTTCCTTGGGTGGCCCCAGAAAAGTTGGATCACTGGACACTCTGCCCAGCTCTTCCCCCTCCCACTCCACCCCCCAGTACCTGGGAACTGGGTTTTGTTTTGTTGTGTCTGCTTGCTCTATGCTGAACCAGGAATGGGTATTCTGGTGATCTTCAACCCAAATCTGTGTCTCTGTTCTCGCTAACCCCCAGGTGGCTTAATTATGCCAGAACACATCAGCACACCAAGATAGATAAATCAGAAGTTGTACTTTGTGAAGCTCTCAGAAAAGTTGTCGTGTTAGAAGCCTGGAACAACTCCTTCCCTCACTGGGGAGAAGCAGGCAGCTGTGGTTTTTGCCCACTCACTCTGTACTGAGCAAAGAGGGAGAGCCACAGCATTTAGTGGTCCAAGTCAGTATCTCTTTTCTGCCCTCAGCCGCTAGACCCTGTTGGACCCATTAGAACTCCAAGACTGGCAAGACAGAAGCCAGCTCCCTGGGGAGCCCCCTCTGAATAGCTGGGTTACTGGATTGTGAACCAACTCTTTCCATCCCTTGGGAGTACCTGGGAGCTAGTGGATCTCTTCCTGATCATATGGTGCTGTGTCAGGGATAGGAATTTGGCAGCTTCAGTGAGTCTGGTTTCATGTTTTCTGGGGTTTATGAAAACCTTTCACTTTCTGGATTTATCACAAAGAACTTGCCCATGAATTGCTGCTGAACTAGTGTGTTTATGGGGGAAAAAGGGGTCTTCCTATTCTACTATCTTGCTGAACTCAGTCTGAGATGACTTCTTGGATGGTACCCATGCTGCTTTCTTAAAGCTATGCATATAAGCACCTGGTATCCAAACTGCCCATTCTCTGTAATCAAAAGAAGAAGCTAGTATCTGGGCAGCAGTAGATGTCCTAGCAAAGGGACCCAGCTGGATGAGAGGGAGGGGAGTTGTATAGGTGCACTGAATTCAATCTGTATTTCTGAGACTGAGAGATGTGAGAAAACTGGGGAATGAAAATCTTCCTCTTGAGACATTGATAGGGTGACTAATACACACCACTTCAGGGTCTGCCCCCCTCTTAAGGCATCCCAAGGCAGAATTTTTGTCTGCTCTTAAGGGCCCAGAGAGCAGACAAAAAAAACCAAAAAAAAAACCACTACCATAATCTGTAAGGAGTCTAGCAATACTCAAAGAAGAGGCTTGAATAAAATCAAACCACTAGAGAACAATGACAACATTAAAAATAATAAGGACATCAGGATTTACAGATTCCAGCAAAGAACAAAAAGACATTCTGGAAACAAAAGACAAGATATGCAGACAAATTAAATAGATTAAAAAGAGAGTAATACTTCAGTAATAGAAAGTAAATTTCCCAAGCTAAAAAAAAAAATCCTGAGTCTGTTGACTGGAAGGTTTTGGCAAGTTCTGGGTAAGACAAATGAGTCATAGCTTGGTAATTCCTGAAGTCTACGGATAAAAAATAAATCTTACAATTTTCCAGAAAGAAAGTGCCTGTTTCTTATAGAGGAAGAGGAATCATAGGGGCAACAACTTTCTCTTTTATTGGACTTGACACAGAGAAGACTGAGGTGAATCATGTAAAGATCACTAAGAAAAAGAAACCCTGCCTACTAAGAATCCAGTAGCAGGACATTACTTCTCTGTCAGAGGGAAAGAATAGATTTGAGGATATGCAAGGATTCAAAGGAAATATCACCCACATCTTCTATCAGAGAAAAAGATGCAAACATTAAATGAATCACTTTAAAGGCTTCAAGATAGAGGAAGAATAAAAAAGGGAAAGAAGAGTGAAGAGTAAGGATCCTTACCATATATAATTAGTTACATTTGGATGGATAATAATAGAGTGTCTAGGAATAGAAATGCTTAAAATAGAAGAGACATATATCAAGGGAAATGTTAAAAATAGCCAGGAACTAAAAGTACTGAAGGGGAAAAGGGGTAAGTAAAAGTGTCCACAGGTCTCATGTTGGTGTGTGAGAGTGGGAAGTGAAGGCCTTCTAAAGGTCTCATCCTGCAGAGGAGGGAGACTAGCAGGAAAAAAGAGAATTTGGGGGAAATGATTAGACTCTTAGCTTCACTTAATGGGTCTGACTATGTGGGACAAAAAGGAGGAGGCAACTGGTAGAATGAGAAAAAAAAGAGCAGAGCTCCCAAATCAACAAGGAACATAAAAGAATTGAATAGCAACTTGAGCTAACTAGTTAATCAAAGAAATGTAGGTGGGATGAAATAAGTAATAAATAAAATAGAAGAAACAAGTCACTAATGATATCTTTGCTAAATACAAGGTGTACTCTTTAGGCTACAAGTCGACCTTATTTGACCTCTCTGCAGCCTTCCGTGCTCTCCTTCACTCCCTCCTTTCTGACACTCCTCTCTCTTGGCTTCCGGGATGTTACTTCCTTCTAGTTTTCCTCATACTTTGCTGTCCATTCCTTCTCATCTGCTTTCAACCGCTCTTCAGCCTCTGTTCCCCTTGACTGCTCATGCTCCTCGGGGTTGTGCCCTGCATCCTCTCTCTAAGACTCTCTCTTGGTGATTTCACCCCCTTCCAAAGCCCTGTCCATCACCTGCCATGGATAATGGCTCCCAGCCTCTGTCTGCAGCTGAGGCCTCTCTTCTGAGCTCTGGACGCCACAGGGACAACTACCAATGGTGCGGCTCCACTTGGAAGCCTCAGTTCAACATGTCCCAATTTTCTTCAAGTCTCCTGCTCCTCTATTGCCTAAAAACAAAACAAAACAAAAGCCTCTATCACGTTAATGGAAGAAAGTATCATATCATTTTATGTTTTTATTGCTTTATTGGTGATAGCAAGATATTTTTCACATTGTACTGATCAATTCTATATATATGGGCATGTATATATACCAATCCTTTCCTACTTGATATTCCTTATATCCCTTCCTTCCTCCCTGACCTATGCCTTAATTTGGGTCCTTATCACACCTCATTATCAATCAAATTACTTCGACTTTCCTGTGTGCTCCTCCTGTTTCTGGCCTGCTAGTTTATGCACTCAAACTCAGTTCTCCAATGTAAGTGATATGTTTATGATACACATCTGATCATGTAAAATATCAATGGCTTAAAATATTTCAATCGCTTCCTGTTGCCTTCAAGGTGAAAACCAAGCTCTCTGGTGTGGCCCATGCATGGCCCTGCAGGGTCTGAATACTGGTCCCCTCCCCCAGCTATATTTTCATCATTCCACCCTGTGCCTTATATTCCCTCTTCTAGCTTCTGGGAGCTGCGTGCTCCTTCCTTGCTCCATGCCATTGCGGTTCTCATCTCTCAGCCTTTTTTGCCCCTTTCCCTTTCTCTAGCTGGCTAACTTTAATTCATTCTTGAAAACCTACCTCTGATGTTCCCTCTGGAAAGTCTTCCTCACCCCTGACCCCACCTCCCCAGGAAGGCTAGCTGCAATTGTGTTTACCCAGCCTAGTGTACATCCTATCATCTTATAATTGCCTTTTTACCTATCTTCCTGCCAGTCTGTGAGCAACTAGAGGACAGGCCTACATCTTGCTCGACATTATATCCTCAGAACTCAATGCATGCCTAGCATACAGCAGACATTCAATGCATCTTGGGACGACTGAGTGAATATGAGGTAAAATGAAATATCCTCACCATAGTTCCTGAGACTTTCTTTCCTGACCACAGGATTCATTCACTGAAGGGGGAGTAATCAGTTCCAGGCCACTTGCCCTTCTGCCCGGTGAGAGAGGGTGCTCCCTTGAGAGACTTTATGCATCGCAGGTTGTGTTCAAAGAGGGCTCTCTGCACTGCTTCCTTGTAAGATTTCCTTCTTTGGCCCTGGCCTCGTTGACCTTCCTGTTGCATTTCTTGGGGAGCATTACTAAGACTCATATCTTCCCCCAGAGGCCCTCCTGGTTTTATAAGAGGCCCCAAGCCCAAATATCCACACAGACACTGTAAATGGGCCAAAGTCCCAGCTCTTGTTGGTGTTCCCTGCCCTTGCTCTTTGCCATTGCTCAGTTCCTGCTGAGTTTGGGTGGGGTTGTACATGTTGAAGCTGGAGCCTCCTGATACAGCTTTAGGGTGTCAGGGTGGACTAAGGGCTGCGATGGCCAAGAGCCCAGTACCTGGAGGCAGGCCGGGGCAAGGACATGGCTCAGACTCGTTTGGGAGTGTATTGGGGGTCTGAAGAGAAACAGACCCAATAGGATGTATATATAAACAAACACAGAGAGTGTATGTATATATGTACATGCACACACGCACTTTTTTTTAAGGTATTGGCTCAGTGTGATTATGGAAGCTGATGAGATGTGCATGGTGAATGGGTCAGCTGGAGAACTAGGAGATTGGCAGGCTTGAGATCCAGGGGGAACCAGTGTTTTGTTTTGAGTGCCAAGGCAGGGAAAAGCCAGTGCCCCAGTGTAGGGCAGGCAGGCTGCAGGAGTTCTCCATGGCTCGAGGGAGGGTCAGCCCTCTTGTTCGGTGGAGTCCTTCACTGGACTGGATGAGGCTTACCCACATTAGGGAAGGCAATCTGCTTTACTCAGTTCACCAATTTAAATGTTAATCTCATCCAAGAAAACACTCACAGAAACACCCAGAATAATGTCTGACCCAATATCTGGGCACCCCATTGCCCAGTTGACACATAAAATTAATCATCTCAGGGGGCAATAGGGTGAGCAGGTATCCCCTAATGCCTGCTACTGGGGACACATATAAGCCCCCCACACACATTCAGCCCTACCCTCTGACTTAGGCTTCCTAGATAGGGTGATTCAACTCCCGAAGAATCATTTTGGTAATTTTATGGAGGCATTTGTCACAATCACAATTTGTCTCAGTGATGGGACCGGGGGTGCCACTGGCATTTAGTGGATGGGAGCAGAGATGTTGAATGTTCTGTGGTGGTTAAGGCTGTCTGTGCCGACACACAGGACTTTCAGTCATCTTACTGGGTGTTCATGTCCATGAAAACCTTGTTTATAATTGTGTCTAATATTGAACTCCATTTTGCATGTAAACATGAAGGATTTTTTTGCAATTTTAACATACACTGAATTTTTCAGGAATGCAAAACTGGGTGAAGGTGGTACATTCTGTTCAGGACTTTACTGAGGGCTGTTCACCATTCTGGAAAATCATCTCATGAGTGGCAATGCCCATCATAGCATTTGAGTGGCCCTTAAAGTGCAGGCGAATCTGTGTGCATTTATACCTATTGCATTCATGGTGATTCTGCACATAGGTGTAGCCATCTAACTACTTATTAGGTCTTGTGGTGTAGTTTGTATATATTTTTCCATGTATGAAATACTTAATATTTTACTATAAAATTAGTTTTTTTGTTCCTTAATTATAATACAAAGAGTGCATTATATTTATTTTTTTGGAATTACAGATTTTTGAGGGACAATTTTGTGTGTGAGCCATTATATTATCTATGGTTTTCATTTAAGCATAGCAAAGGGAGAGTTACAAATTATCTGTTATAAAAAGGTGCATTGGGTCTGTTGTGCCCGAGAGCCACTATTCTAAGCAAGCCAGTGCCTTTGAAGAAATGCTCATCTGTCTGTTGAGCCCAAGCCTGGCCCCAAAGGGCCTGTGTTCAGTTGAGGAGGTTGGGTCCCCAATAATCTTATCTTCCACCTTGAGGAAACTTCAGAAATTAATGAGTTCCTAAGCAACTGGCTGATGTGCCTTACTCTTCAGTGCCACCAAGGAACTTCTTTGTTCAACCTGGGGATGAAGGGATCAAGAGGCTTCATACCTGTTCCTCCCAAGAGCTTACGTGCTCTGCCTCCTCTGTGAAGACCACCTGGATCAGCTCCACCTCAAAGAACCTCTCTCTCCCCTCCTCTGATCTGCCTATACTTGCTCAACTTCACTTTTCATGAGTTTATTCTTATCTCTTCATATGGATTCTAAATTCCTTAAAGGGAGAGATTGATGTGTCTTATGTCCTAAGGTACTTGTTAAGAAAGTGAAATGAATGGATGAATGAATGAATGGATACATAATTTGGGGGGGATAATAGATGGATCTACCAATTTAATCCCAATGTTCTTGGAAATCAAATGGAGGGAACTGTTTTGTGCTTTCTACTCAGCCAGCTCACCAGCTGAACCCCTTGTGGTGCCTTGGGCTTCAGTCAGGAATTTAATGAGTCCTGGCACCTGATCCTGGAAGGAATGGAGAATAACAGTGAGCACGAGTGGAAGAGATCTGGGCTGTCACCAGCCTGACATATGGTGCCATGTCCAGGGCTGGACAAAGCTCTAGGTTACTTTACTTCTAAATGTTAGATGTGTTTATTCTTCCAAGATGCTAGACTATTAAGACCTTTGTATTGACTGAAACAAAAAAATATGAGCTACTTTTGGATGATTAGTGATCTATACAAAGTAGTTGGAGATGCAGTGGATGTAGGGCATAGCATCCTGGATTTGGATTCAAAAGACCATGTTTGATCCCTGACTTTTACACCAACTAGCTCTGTGGCCATAGACAAGCCAGTTCATATTTCCATATTTCCAGTTGAAAAGTCTGTGAGTCACTGAAATGCGGTAAAGAACTCTACGGAAGCAGCCTGGCAGAAGCAGCTATGCCATGAAGCTAAAGGTGCCGGGGCGTTAAGGCCCCTCACTGCTCCGGCTCCCTTTCTGAGGCCCTATGCCTCATGTTGTCAGCTGCCCCTGGGTCTCCTGTTAAGGTTTCTTCCAGGTCAAAAATTCTGTGTTTTTGGCCAATGGACTTGAGGAAGGCCATTTCCTGTTACACAACGCTATCCAGTTTTATACCTCACTATTTTGAGTCTCAAAGACAACGCTGTGTCACAGCTACATGTGTGGCACAATGTACCTCTGACACAGCATTGTTGCTTTCTTTAGGAACTTAGCACGATTTTGGACAACTCTGATAAAGAAAAATAACCAGAGTGGAATTCTAGATCTGTGGGATTTGCTGGTATATTTAAACCACATTCTACATTTTATTGGAGTTGAGAATTCTCCCAAGCAAAAGTGCTTTTACTGTAAGATCCATGTCATGTTCCTATTAGTTTGTTCAAATAGCATTTCTTATTGTCCAGGAATTCCTGACACTCTAACATTGTAGGTGCATATTTCTCTTCCTTCACTTTCCTGGAAGAGCTTTGCCTCTGGCCCCTTGGAAGCTGTTGCTGGGAGGTGCTGGGTGAACTATGCATTGAGCTAATAGTGTTCAGTAAAACAGGTCCTTACCCAGTAGCATCCTGATTTGGACACCTACCCTAATCAAACCAGGCAAAGTGGGGGGGTGGGGGGGGGCTAGGGTATCCTCTTCATTACTGGCTGGATTAATATGAGGGTCAAGCCCCATGGTTACTGTCCTACTGCTAGCCAGAGAGGATGGCTCTTTTCTTCAGCAGGAAGCCCTTAACAATGGAACCTTTCTCCCCAGCGTTCTCAGTGCCCACAGCCTCTTCAACCCTGCCAGCTGCAAGCACCCACGGGGCATCTGTCCCCAGCTTGAGTCCCTGAACCACTAGAGAGGCCTTGCCCGGAAACAGCCTGGTTTGGGCACCCACCCCAATCAAATGGGGAACATTTATCTGGGCTTAGGAATTCTCTAAATTACTTGGTTTTCCTTGTTACTGACATTTTATTCTCTTTTGTAGTGAGGGAAGAAAATGCTGTTTTTTTTTCTCTGTTAATTCTTTCTGGTCATTTTCTCTGAAAATGAGGTGATAGCTCTACTTCTGACTTGAATTTGTGTCAGACACGAGCCCCAGCATTTTGTTATTGTTTTGCCTCTAACCTTTGTTTTCCCAATAGATACTCACTTCCTCCTCAGAATTATGACCCACTACGGTCCCTACAGCTGGCAGGAAAAACTCCAGATCAGTGCAGAACTTGAACGGATTTCCAGTTAACATCGACTCTGCCTGCCTGAAATTTGCATCTTTCGTTAACGCCTTTTCTCTTTTAAACTTGATTTCCATGTTTGTTTGTTAGTTTGATTTCAATCAGTGTTTTGTCTTGAACAAGCTTTGACTTTGCCTTTCATTCTTTTGGCTTATGATTAATGTTTTAATTTGTATTCTTTTACTGCTGTTACATTCTCAACCATGCATGAGTTGGATTAGACTAACGGGGTTCTAACCTAGCTCGGATCAATGCGTGACCTTGTTGCCAGTATGCATTGCATAATTTCACCAGGCAGGAGTTTAATAAACATGATGGTCTCTCCCTTTACAATGTTCTAGTGTTCTATAAATAGCTTTTGTTTTATTTGCTCTTCTGTCTATGATAGCATTTTTAGACCAATTCCCAAACATTTTTAGGAACACATTATTATGTGTTTTAGGAACACATTATTATGAGCCTAATGGTAATTAGGAATAGCTAGAACACGTCCCAACAGGTTCTAACTTTTTATCAATCAAACACCTGCCTTGGGAATGACAAGAAATGTCTACATTTAAATAAGAAGTGTCTAGACATTGTTTAAATGTCTACATTTAAATAAGGAGGCTGGAGGCCTGTCCTCTGACTGAGAAGACTACGTGGGAACAGTCCCATTCCATGAGCTGCCTGATTTTAAAACAGCACCAAGCCTGTCATCATGCTGCCCAGTCTTCAAGGGGGCAGAGAGGTGCTGTGAATAGTGTCAGAAAGGACACATTTTTGTTTAGATTTAAAAAAGGCAAGATCCCCATGTTTCCTGGTTTTGTCCTTGATCCGGAGACTGTCACACAGACCCTCCTCCTCTCTGCCCCTCAGGCCAAGCACCTGCTGTCCTGCCGCAGAACGTGTCAGAAACCATGCAGGGAAATTCAGCCTGTGGATTTCAGAGATTTGAAGTATTTTCCTGGGGAGAATGAAGGATCCACACACAAAAATATTTGGAATCCCTGTGGTAATTAGGAGGTGGGGAGGGGATGAAATGAGGGGAAGGATGGAAGGGAATTTGCTGGGGTTTCTCTCTCCCTCTCTCTTCTCTGCAGGGCTTCTGAGCGGTGGTGCTAAGATGGTGATGACTTGGGGTGGGGTGGTTCCAGACACACCCAGCGAGGGGGGCATGGACACAGGGGTCCCGTTTGTAAGCACTTTCACATTACCTTGTGGAAGTAGGTCAGAGGGCTGCTCCAGAACCATTTTCTAGGCATAGGAATCGGGTTTCAGAATGGTTAAATACATTTCCCAAGCACACACAGTTTTAAAAGAAAAGGCAGAGCCACACCCAAGTCCACACATTTGGTGCTGGAAGGCTCCCATGCTACAGAGCACCTCCCTCTCCTGTGTGGTGACGCTGATCCCTCCCATTCTACTCTTTAAAATTAATTTCTTAGGGGACTTGATGAATTTTTTTTTCCTATGGGACATCTGCATTTTAATTCTTTACAAAGCATTGAATGTGAGTTAGTCAGCTGGCTCCTTTCCACCCAAGAGCAGCACCCTACAGAAGGAGTTTCTCAGCAGGCAGGGAAGGAGCAGGGAAGGAGGAGGCTGGGGAAGGCCAGTCAACCACAGGCCACCCAAGGGCCGGGTCTCCTGGGACGGGGATGCCCCAGTGGTAGGGGTGTGGGGAGAGGTCCAGAGAAGGTGGCCTGGGAGGCCCCTGGAAGAGAAAGTAAGAGGAGGGCAGAAAGTCGACTTCCTTCTTTCGACTGGGCCAGCTGAGGCCTGTCCAGGGTCCTCGGGGCTCCAGCAGTCATTCGGTACAGAAGAAAGTCCTGAATTCCCTGGGGCCATTATTGAGACTTGGTTGTTTAGAACTCTGTGTTAGCAGCAGGTTAGGGACAGTTCTGCCAGAAGCAGGGTGTGTTGCCTGCAGACCTATAACTCAAGGAAGTATCCTATTTCCTAAGAGATACTGGTTACCAACTCAGGGAGCTGAAGGGGGCTCCACAGCAGGAGAGAAACTTAGGGGTCCTTCAATCAGCAACTGAGACCCCGAGGGACAGGGACTTGCCCAAGGCCACCTGCTGCGTCAGCTTCAGCCAGAGTTGTTGCCATTAAATGTACTTGCAAACCCTGCTGGGGGAGGATGGGGAGGAAAGGTGGCAAACAGTTTGTCAAGCATTAGATTATGGCAAGTTCTCAAAGAGTTCTCTGTTTTAGCAGAAATTTAAAACATGGTGACTGAAGGGGACCTAGGATAAATTTTTCAGCAATTTGGTGGTATTACTGAGTGACATTTGAGTATTTTCAGTTGGCTTTTCCTGTTTGGAGGGCTAACAGGAGCAGAGGCAACAAAGTCTTCCACAAAACTTCTAAGAACAAATCAGTTTCTTTCTCTAAACAGGATACAAAAAGAGAGGCATTTGCATAAAGTAGCTCTCCATTAATTCCCACCCGTGCTCCCAGGTCAGGTAGGGGCTGCGCAGTTCCCAGAAAGCCTCTGCTTGTTCTCCATTCACTCAGCAGGAGATCAGGGAGGAATACTGTGCCAGGCAATTAGGGCACCTTCCTCTGAACAGGTCAGAGACCTCAAAACTCACAGCGCGTTCCCTACACTGTGAGGCAGGAAGGCACCCACGGGGCTCCGCTCCATCTGCTTCCAGTCCAGGAAGCAGCCCTCTACCTCCACCGTGGTGGGAAGGCCACTCCAGACAGGGCTTGGGAATGGAGTGGGGCTCCCCCTTCCCGCCTCTCTCCAGCGGATGGGCATGCTCTCCAACTTAGCTGCTCTCAGGAATCTCACTGATCAGATTTCATTTTTAAATAGCATCTCTTTCCATGTAGTTCACAGGCTGCTTCTGGGTTTCTCTCCTTTCCTCCCAGGGAGCTCATCTAGGCTCCTCCCCATCTCCGGGAGGGCCTTGGCCTCCCCTCTTCTAGGGAGGGTCCGGCCTGCCTGCACACTCTCATGGGGCCAGAGGATGAGGCCCTAGTGCTGCCCATCTGCCCCGTTTATGTCTGTTCCATTTGGTAGAAGTTCACTGAGGATTCACTCCGGACTAGTCCTGAACACTCGGCCCTGGGAACACCTGCTATCTGACCTTGTGGAGCTTATAGACTGGGGCAGGATTCAGCTTTGAGGACGGGACGGGGTTGGGGCTGAGAGGGACCTCAGGAGAGAGGGGGGATGATGAAGATCACATGTCTCCCCAAACAGAGGTGCCTCTCAGGCTTGGTGGGGCCAGAGAGACCTTCAGGAATTGCCCGTGACCCCAGACAGAGCATCTGGAAATGTCACATCCTTCGTGCTCACCTGGCACCTGACCATGTGCTGTTTTGTGCCCAGCTGTTGCTTGCTGTTGTCTGTGAGCTCTTGCCTCAGTCGGTGGCGAAGCCTCTTTAGGGCAGCACCACAGAATGCCATCTGCTTTCCCCAGCGCTGACTCAGCCCGGGGCTGGGTGGAAGCAGGCGCTCCACAGGCACCTGGCAAGCGCACTCCTTCAGGGGGAGTCAGGCAGATGCGGGCAGGGGTAGGGCTCATGCCCCTACTGCCTTCCCTTGGTCCCCTTCTCCCAGGGCATGACTCTTGACAACTGACTTGCTCCTCGACCTAAGGCCAATGGCCCAATAATGTGCTGCTTGCAGTGGGCATATGACACAGTAGTGAGCAGGACAGGGCTGTGGACTGTGTCTTCTCTCAGAGGGGAAAGAGCCACTTGGAGGGGAAATGCGGGTTCAGCCCACAGGCCTCCCAGTGCATATCAACTTGTCTCCACAAAAGGGGAAGATGAGGTCTACCTCTGAGCATTGTGAAGATTAAAAATTAATGTGCGTGAAAAAATGGCTAATGTTTGCTTGTTGTTTCATGGCCTATAGATTTCCCATCCATGGTCTCATTTGAACCTCCTAGTAGGGCAGTGTTATTATTGTTTTCATTTCACAGATGAAAAACCTGAGGTTCAGAGAGTGTAAATGAACCACTGGAGATCACACAGCTATTAAGAGGTAGAACTGGGCCTGGAGCTCAGCCTGACTTCGGCTGCCTATCTGAAAGTACAGCTGAAACATGCAGTCATGCGAGGTTTCAAAGTCCTTTCATTCTTATTCTTCCTAGGGGAATGTATAAATGCGAAGTGTTGATATATATGAAACATCTAAGGCATGACTTTCACGAGACTCCTGTAGCCAATGAGGAAGTGAGTGCTTGGTAATCATGTGGATCCAGCCACTCAACTGACATCACTTCTGGGTGACAATGACTGGTTAGAAGGGTTATGTTAAGACCCGGCTATAAGAATATCTACAAGGTGTAATGAGAAGCTCTAGTGAGATATTTTGGTCATGTTACTAATCATGAAAGTGTTTGTAAGAATTGTATATGCTTCTGCAACTGACAGAATCTGCTTATATTTTCAGAAAACTTTGTTATAAACAAATATAAATTAGTCTTTAATGTCTGGTTTCAGATGTTTTGGTGCATCTGAGAACAGGCATGGATTACAGCGTTTACAGAGAAATGGTTGAATATTCTATTAATAACTATTAAAATCTGTTAGACTCAGGCTAAGCTTAATATATCTAATTATAATAACATAAGGTGAACATATTCTATCTTCGGCCTGATTAAGGGAGAGGGCATAAGGGTGAGAGTCTTGGACTGAGCTTGGAAAGGAACAGCTATAGTTTGGTCATTGGGAATGGAGGTTGCACAAGGCAAGAATGGGGTGGACTGGGGGAGACCCAGGGCAAAGCCTGGCAAAGTGCTTGGCTCCTCATAGCTGGGCGATAAACGCAGAGGGACTGGGTTCTGTCCATCACCTTCAACTCTACAGGCTACATCTCAGAGTGTTTTCTGTGGAATTTCCAGAAGAAACCTAGTGGGGTCAGCTTAGGGGAATATGTGCTTAATAGTGGAATATTGGACATGCCGGAACGATGCACACTGGATGACCAACAAATGCTGGTGATGATAGGAGATGCAGTTCCAATGACCAGTTGTTTATTGAGTGAATGTCAGTGCAAATCAAAACAAATCCATTACAGCCACAGGAAGGACAAAAGAATGGAGTGCCCCTGATCCCATGAAAGGGGTCACTGGAATCTGCGCACCCTAGAACCTAGAATGAGAGGACTCTGATATCCCTGCCCCACAACTAGCCAAGGCTGAGCCAGGGGATGCCTGAGGCCAAGGAGGTCTGGGCATCCATGGGCCTATCCTCTCCCATGGAGCTCCCTCACCCATGTGGGGTCATGTGCAGGGTGTGGGTAATGTGATTCCGGGATGGGACACTGGCTCCTGACAGAAGGACAAATGCACACAACCGGAACCTGTCACTGGTCAACCCATCAAGCTAGATAAATCCCTGGAGTCTAAGCAGAACTCCAACAGAATACTGCTCCATGTTCTGGCAGGGATCAGGAAGACGTTAGAATGTGGGGCTAAGAACTGGTCCTTGGAATTGAACAAAAGTGGCCTGTGCCTCAGCTGTGCCATCAACTGAATGACTTGGAATGGTGGCTTGGTTTCTTAGAGCCTGTTTCTTCATCTTCATTGTAAAGTAGGGGTGGCATTAGAGCTTGTTAGGCTGGGGAGGGTAGTGAAGTAGATACTGCAGAGTACTGTGCCTGACACAGGGCACTTACTACAGCAAAGCAGCACCCTGGCCGCTGCAGCCTCGCGGAGGTAGCTAAGCAGGGCACCCCGGAAGTGTCCTCTCATTTAAAGGTAGATCTGGATCCTAGACATGTGGCAATTCCTGAAGCTTCTTCTTAGAGGTGTGGGGGAGATGGAAGGGCACAGTTTAGGTCCCCAACTATGTCAAAGTACAAAACCTCCATTTTTACTTTTTCTGCCCCAGATTCTTTCAAAGGCAGCACAGAACTGTGGATGGCACTGGGTCAAGGGTCAGGAGAACTGAGACTGGCTCTGCCATTCCCTGGCTGGGTGACCCTGGACAAGTCCTGTCAACTGCCAAAGCCTGGGTTTCTTCATTTGTAGATTGGAGCAAGGTTGTCTGCTTTGTTTGCCACACGGTCAAATCCAACCTCATTATTAGCCTGGCATTCGAGCTCCTTCCATCCTAGTCCCTGACCTTATCTCCCATAACTCCTCTTTATGTCCACACAGCCCTTCCAGGCCAAATCTTTCTTCACATTTCCTCCATACCCAGACAGAACCTTCTAGCCCAAGTCTTTGTGTGTCTAAATTCTATATACATTTGCAGCCCCTGCAGCATCTAGCACAGGGGCTTGCATAAAATAGATGATTATTTTGTCAGTCAGGATTAGGCTTGGTTACATGTGACAGGAAAACTAAAATAGTAGTAATTTAAACAAGATAGAAATTATTTCTCTCGTATGGCAAAGAGGTTCAACAGAAGACAGCCCAGGGCTGAAATGATGGCTTCGGGTATCAGGGACCTGTGCTCCTTTTCTCTTGCTGCTCCACCCCTAGAGCCTGTCACCTCATGGTCCACTGTGGCTGCCAAGCTTTGGAATCTTATTCTCATTCAGCCAGTAGGAAAGGGGAGAAAGAAGGCAAGGGTATATTCTCCCCTTTAAGAAGGCTTCCTGGATGTTACACATATTTCTGCTCATATCTTATTGACTAGAAGTTAGTCACATGGTCATTCTAGCTGCAAGAGAGGCTGAAGAATACAGTTTTTACCTGGTTATACTGCCATTTCTCATAAAGTTGATAGGGAAGAGGGGAAGAATGGATACTGACATAACCATTTAATTGTCTCTGCCAAAGTTACTTAAAAAATAGGAGAAGTCACTATCAAGTTTAAAGCCTCATATAACATATGAGATCATGATTACAAAAACACTTACCTTGTTTGAAATGATACAGATGTGCTTATCTTTAGGTTGGAAACAGCCTGATTCTCCTTCAACTCTGGTGGGAATGTAGTGACATGTTTTTTTACAGAATGATAATTCAGAGCTGTAAGTGAGGTTGATTATTGGTCCTTGCCCTTATGACCACATTGTGTTGAAGGAAACTGAACTCCAGAGAGGCTAAGTGATTTGCCTGTGGTCATATAGCAGATCACTGAAGGAGCCAGGACTAGAACTTGTTTCTGGACTCCATCAACCCTTGCCCTGCTCTTCTTTGATGAGTGGCTCATTCAGGTTCTGGAAGCTTGCGTTCTGTGGGCCTGCCAGTCCTGGCTGGGGATCCTGCTTGTCCAACACCTTTGGAGACAGATCTAGGTCACTGTGCTGCCAGCTGCATTCCTGCTAGCACACAGTTCAAAAAGCCTTCATTCTGGAGCGAGGGAAACATCAAGAAACAGAGAAGACAGTGTTTTGCTAAAAGCAAAAAATCATACCTTTTCTTTGAACCT
Source organism: Manis pentadactyla (assembly GCF_030020395.1). Lineage (NCBI taxonomy): Eukaryota > Metazoa > Chordata > Mammalia > Pholidota > Manidae > Manis > Manis pentadactyla. The sequence goes on along the minus strand of NC_080029.1, from coordinate 100,140,196 downwards.
AGAAGGTACAGGTTCCTGAATGAGGCACTGAAGGGGGATAGAGAAGCATAGGACATGGTTGTTATCCTTGAAGATTTGGATTTATAGATTCATTCTTCTTTGTATTCATTCATTAAAAACTTATTTTCTGAGCATCTACTACAAGTAGACACTGGGTCCAGCACTGGGGATACAATAGTAAACTGTGCAGATATGGTTCCTGCTCTGAAACTGCTGATACTCTAGTGGAGTAGAGAGACCAGTGAATAGGCAACTGCAAAATGGAATGAAAAGTTGGTCATGGGGAGGGGACAGAGTACTCTGGGTATATCACCTAGACAGGCACTTTGTGGGGAGTCAAGGTTTAGTGGGTGAGGTGACCCTGAAGTGAGACCTGAAGACTGAGTACGTGTAGGCCAAGCCAGTGCTGTGGAGGGCATGGCGGGCGGGAAGGAACAGTATTCCAGACAGAATGTCCAAGAGAGTGTGTGTGTGTGAGTCTCTGAGAGGGCGTCATCATGACCAGAGGGCGGCAGGCCTCGGTGATGGTGGTGGAAGGTTGGGGGAAAGAATGCTGGGAAATGTGACTGGAAAGGTGGGCAAAGACCAGTAAATGAAGGACTTGTAAGGGCCCTGTGAAGAATTTATATTTTATCTTGGAGCCAGGGGATTAAAGGGCTTGAGGTGGATTTGAATTTTAGAAAGAGTCCTCTGAGCTCAGGGTAGGGTGGATAACGGGTTGGAGGGACAGGTCCAGAAGCAGGGAGACCATTGAGGAGGGTGCTGCCCTGGTGAAATGGTGCCGAAAGATGGAGAGAAGTTGATGGAGTTGAGATATCTTTGAGAGGTGCCATTACAATGTGACTAGATGGAAATAAGGAATGAGAAAGGTGGAGGAAACCAACACTCAGGAAGAAAAAAAGTAAAACAACAAAAACAGATGCTAACCAACAAAGCCAGAGAATAAGAGCTGGTAACCGGGAAGAACATAGCGGCATGACCATGTGTTTCAAGGAAGGGATAATTGCCATGGTATAGAAAGATGTTGGAGGGCTCCCTGGAAGAGCTGGCATTGCAGCTGGGCCTTATAATTGGTGAGTGGAGAGGACATTCCAGGCTGAACAATAATGCAAGTCAGAGTTGAGGCAGACCAGTATGTGGCTTGTTTGGCAGATGGTTTGGTCTTGCTTTTCTGGGACAGCCACAGAGAGCTGGTTCTCAGGGGGTGCAACTAAAACTCTTGCTGAAGGGAGGGCCTGAGGAGATGAATCTCACTGTTTTCCCAGAGTGGTACAGAGTTCTTTCTGTGCCCCAAGGCCACTCGTGTTGAAACCTCAAGGGGTCTGCACACCACTAGACAGCCCAGCATGACCCAAACCCCACAGATCCCAGCTGCCACCAGGAGGAAGACAGAAAGTCCTCCTTCCTCAGAGGAATGCTTTCATGCTGGTAAGCTTTCTGCAGGGACCCAGATGCCCATCTTGAGAGCTGCTGTCCCAGCGTATTGCTTTACTATTTCTAGGCCCCTGCAGAGCCCCTGCTTAGCAGTCTGCAGTGTGAGTGAGGCTGTGACCCATTAAGGACTGCTTGAACTCAATGCTGTGGAAGACACAGCTGAGCAGCTGGGTGTATGGAGCACCCTCTTTGGCCCCAGGAAGTGAATCTCTTCCTAGGTACCATGCCCCACCTGAGCACCCTGTTCCACACCTCTGGGATTGGCCCCAGCCTGAATGCTGATGGCACCCTGGTCCCACCTTCTTGGGCTCAAAACCTGCAGGTGTCTCCCACTTTGGCCCACCATCTAGGCTCTGTCATGGACTCTAAGGACTGTTGCAATCTTTCCAGGGACCCCTTTCTAGGGTTACTGACACTTACCTGTAAGGCATAAAATTACAACCTCTAATTGACCAGTAGCACCACCTGAGGGCCTCCAGTGCTCTGCTGCTGGGCTGGACTCTTTCCCATGTCATATTGAATGCACACAACACTCTTGCAAAGCACATGTTATTATCCCCATTTTACCAAAGAAGAAACTGAGGGAAATTAAATGACTGTCCAAGGACATCCCGCATGTCCACTGTCCTACACATCTTATGTGTGAGTCAGAGAAGTCCAGGAGATAATAATTGAGGGCAGGTATTGTGCTAGGCATCTCGCAGATGCTACATTTTATTCTCACTGTTGAGTTTTTACAAATGAGAAAACAGACTCAGGGAGGTTAAGTGCTTATTCCAAGTTCACACAGCCAGCAAGTTGCAGAAGCAGGACCCAAACCTAAGTCTGCCTGACATGAAAGCCTCCTCTCTTTACCTCTCCAGGTTCCTAAGCCTGCAGGCAAGGTTGAACGCCACTAGTTGAGCTTCCTTTCCTGAATCAGGGTTCCAACAGTCAAGTAAGAAAGCACAGTGATTTAGGGAAATATTTACATGGACTCCAGTCCCAACCTACTCTTGTAGATCCAGAAATGATTGAAAGCCCCACATGGCACCGTGCTACCACTCTATTTTCTCAGTCCTGCCCACTCCATGCCACATGGTCATGGCTCCTGGGGTTTGGGCTCATGGCCCCAGCTTGGGTGATGCCTGCACTCTGCTCCCCGACCCACAACCTCCTGTTGGAAGGCCAAGACTACTCACTCAGACTTGATTCAGTTTGGATGAGTCACTAAGGGTAAAACAAAGAAGAGAAGCCCTATTCCCTTGCTTGATAAAATGAACCCACCTACATTTTGACTTCTTTTTGTTCTGAAATGGCAGTGTGTGATGACTCAGAATTATCACACCCAAAGGGACTACTTTGTATTTTTCTTGAAAATGCAGGGACAATGTGTGAATAAATGAGCTGAAAATGGCTCATGAAGGGAGGGAAGAATGACCTCCGGGCACATCAGTGCAGAGTGGAGGCTGAATGAGCATGCGAGAACGGGAGGGAACAGAAGCTCCTTGGCAGAGAGGAGAGAGCTGAGAGGAAGCAGATGTGCGAGCCAAGCAGTGAAGCCCTTCAAGGCCCCTCAGTGGGAAAATCCGAAGAAGAACCCACCAATTCCCAAGTCTGCTTGACTCAAAGCCAAGCACATTCACAGGAGGCTGGAGGGAGGGGAGGAAAGCCATCCTCAAAAGAACTGTCAAATGTGTAGTGTCAAGGTCTGGAGAACTTTCTGTATATAATACCAGAGAGCCTCTTCACACTAAACAGCCTGACGAGGGGCAAATAAGGGACTGGGAGAGGGACAGAGTGTCTTGGAGCCAACTCTCAAGTTGCAGTGCTCCTTTCAGGAGGAATGAGCTGAGAGGATCTAATTTACAGCCTGCCCTTCAAACATGGAGTCACTGGCCCCTTGCCCAGTACCTGGAGCTCAACAGCTCGGTTCTGGCATTCCCCAGGGCCTTGGCTCCTGGTGGAGGGAGAAAAGGATAGAATTGGAAGCCAGAAAGGTTCATGCTTTCTCCACCGTAGTGCTGGTCTAGGGCAAAACTCTCAACCTGTCTCAGACTGTTTCCTCTGAGGAAATAGAAAGTGATGGTGTCTTGCCAATGGGTTTCAGCCCTGGGCAAGTTCACTATGGATTCAGTGCGACCAAAGAAATTGACAGCAAAATGTTCTTTGGGGTGAAAGGGTTATACCCAACTTTATTTCCAGGTGGCAGGTCAGTCACTAGAATCCCATTCACTCAGAGCGAGTCTGTATGCAGCAAGCCAGTCTCTGCCTCTGGGCCCCTCTGTCTGCACAGCCATCCTCTGGGCCTCTGTCCTCGGTGCTGCCACCACTCCAGCCTCTGCTCTGCTCTGCTCTCCTGCAGCCTTGCAGCCCTGCCACCATGTCGCTCCCAGAGCACTGAGTGGAGCTCTTTTTATAGAGTCAACATCCATGTATTGCCCACAGGTGTGCAGTGAGCTAGTCAACTAGGGCCAGGTGAGAATCCTGGCCACAGGAACTCTCATTTTATCCACAGATGGCTGTTACCTACCTCAGAGGATGGTTATGAGATGTGGTTAGAAGGATGAAATGGGATAATGTATGAAATGAGAAGTGCTCCGTTAGCTGTAAGATGCTGTGCAAGTGGTAGTTATTATTGTGTCTACAGACATAGGAGACTTAACATATTCTGGCAGACCTGATGTCAAACCAGAAATCCAAGGCAATGGGGGCATTCCATTCCATTCCCTCGCCTCTGAAAACACAGTGCAATTGGAAATGCTTATACCGAGAGTGAAGTTTTTTGCAGAGCTTCCCTCCCTTTGCAATGAACTCCAGGCTTCCAGTGGTGCTGGAAGGAGGCCTTTAGGAAGCTGCTGGGGGAAAGCTGGCCTCCAGTGTGGTTGCTATGAAATTCCACTTTTAGCTCTGTTCTGTGAGCGTCTCCATTCCAGTCACTTGCACCATTACAAAGGGTGTAAAGACAGGAAAGTGTTTTCTTTTTTCATAGCATTAGGTATTGATAAAATAATGTTACCATTTTTGAACACAAAAGTCCACACAGGAGCTGATAATGGGTGATAATTTAGAGCTGGAAGGGAATTGGAAGACCATCCAGTTCAACTCTGAAGTTTTCCAGATAAAGATTTGAGGCACCAGCAGGAGAACTGTTTTTCCCTGGGTCTCACACTTGAGTCAGTAAGCTGGGATTAATCCCCAGGTGTCTCGACTACTATTCATGCTCCTTCCCTTACCCCAAGGTAAAAAACTCAGGTGTTTTCAGGGTCCAGGAAGGTGAGGAGGAGGGTAAGATGATAGGGAGTGGTGGGATGTTCAGTTCAGTTTTCTTTAAGTTTATTCTGTTTGGGGTTTGCTGGGCTACTTGAATCTGTAAATTTATGTCTTTCACTAAATTTGGGAGCTCTTCAGCCATTCATTTTTGAAAAAAATTTTCCACACCAATCTTTTTCTGTCCCTTAAGAACTACAGTGGCATTCCTTTTAAGTTTTTGCTTTTTAGGTACAATATTTGAATGATTTAAATTCTAACATCTCACCCGTGTTCCTTAATTTTATTTTTCTTTTTAATCAAACACATGGTAAACCTGTTTAAGTAAGAATCTGGCTGAGACTAAAAATGTATAATTAAAAAAAAAAGAACTACAGTGGCATGAGTATTAGACCTTTTGGTATTGTTCCACTGTTGCTTCCAGTTTCAAAGCTTTTGCTGTGGTGTTTGGCTGTGCTTTGCACATGCAATTCACAGCTTGGAGGTCAGCCCAGGACTGATGTTCATTCATACATGGAATCCCTTTCTCCCACTGTTCCCTCTCCAGGATTTCCTCGCGCTCTTCAGCTCCCAGAATCACCTTTCCCTGGTCTCATTGCTAGAAGAATGGTTCCTTTCAGTTACAGCGCTGATGGTGGTGCAAAGTTTCATGCCACTGGGTCTGCACTCAGGGCAAAGTGGCGAGAGAAAAACCAGTGAGGACCCCTTTCATGTTATTCACATAACAAGGACCCCTTTTTAAGGTTCCTCTCTCCAGAGGAACAGATTTGCCCATCAAGGATTTTTAGGTGCCCAAGCCGCTGCCATGGTGGTGGCAGCAGTGGAGTTATGGGGCTGCATTGGCCTCGAGGCGGAGCTGAGAGAGGAAATATATGAGAAGAACAACAAGGATTTTCCCCACACACTCTGGCTAGCAGGGGCCTCTTTTCCTTGGTGCTTTATGTTTCATGATCAAGCTCACCCTGTGTCAAAGCCAGGAGAAAATTCTAGTAATTGCTTTTTTTTTTTTTCAGTATTTGTTCAGAGCGTTTAGTTGTATCTGTGGGAGAGAGAGTGCAGCGTGCCGCCTCTGTTTGGTTGGAGCCAGAAGTCTAGCAACACACTTGGAATCCATTTCATTTGGTTGGTGCCTCTCTGGGACTTACTGGCAAAGGCCCAAGGATATAATCTGTACTTAGGAATCTTCCATCTCCTGGTCTGATGGTGCCAGGCCAAGGAGTCCAAGTTTTCTGTCGGATTCAGGTAGATATTTGACATAGATATTCACTCAACAAAAGTGTATTGGATGCCCCTGTATACTATATCTTGGGGAAACAAAAATGGCTAAAATATGATGCCTGCCCTTAAGGAGCTCACAGTCTGGTGAAATAACAGGAATTTAAACTAGAAATTTAGGAGCCAAGCTTGAAATCTTTCTCAAGGCCTCTCATGTGCCCCAGACCCACAACATATTGTTGGAGAGCCCTTGTCAGGCTGGTTCTGGGGCTTTGCCTTTTTACAAAACATCCTTTGATTATGTCTGTCCTCTAAGTGGACCAACAGCAAAGCACTTCTGCAAAACAGTATATAAAAAGTGCTACTTTTAGTTTCGTCAAGTGCACAAAATGCCAAAATTACTCCATGTAACAGTGTTCCTGCCTACAAAAACATAGTCGTGGAGAACACAGTTGGGTCTGGGGCTCCAGAACTCAGAAGGGAAGTGAAGACACTCGAGAGTGTCCAGGGTATCACTTGGAATGGAGGAAGGACGGAATCTGATATTTTAAAATAGGAGAGGGAGAGGCTGAGTCCCTCTGCTAAGCAGATACTACTTCATAGGGAAAATTAACTATTTCTCCAGTCCACCTCTGCTGTCTTTTCTCTTTGAATGCACTTACATTCTCTTTCTATGTCAAAGTAATGCCAGAGCATTGAATCTGAGAATGGAAATAAAAAGCAGGAGGAAGGGAAAGGGTCAGCTATTCAGCTAGGAAAAGCAGATGCCATGTGTCAGCAAGGCTGCTCTATTAGTTACCTTACCATCTTTAAGGTGATCCATCAAGCCTCTGTGATGAGTTTAGACTCCTATGTGGTAGACAGGAGACTGAGACTCAAGGGTGATGTGATTTCCTTAAGGACTCAAGTGAAATGTAGATCAGAACCCAGGTCTCCCACATAGGGGTTCTGTTTTACCCCTGCCCCAGCCTCAAAGACTTTGGGGGTCTGCATATGTCCCCTTCTCATACCACTAGAGCCACAGCAGTCTTCTATGTGGCAGGCAGGTCATCTTGGGGAGGAGTTTGGGGAAAAGAGACCCTACCACTGATAGTGGGATCTGGGGGCTCATGAGAGAGAAGAAATCCCTTGGGAAACCAGACCCCCAGGTTCCAGAACTTCCATCTCCTTGGAGTATAACAGAGCAACTACTCCTGCCCTTCTCTAAAAAATAAAAAATCCAGAAGCTGGCCAAGAAATAAAGGAAGAAAATGTGAAGTGCCGGCGGGATCATTTTCCAGGACATCTTACTCTGAACCAGAGGAGGAGTTAGGGTTGGAGGACTAATAGTTCGGTGGGAACCAGCAGCAGCAGAGTAGGAGAGTGATCCCTCCTAGGCCCCACCAGGCCTCAGGGCTGGGCTGGCTCAGAGGAGAGCTGGGGGCATCAAGGCAGAAGGCGCCCCTCCTTTCCACGTGGTCCACGAGGTGCGGCCTCTCCTCCTCCGAAGGGAACATGAGTGGGACTTCTCCTTGCCAGTCTCCTTTATGGCTCCCATTCTCTCCCCATCTCATAGCCTCTTTCTAATTTCATAGCTGGAGAAAGGAAACGAACAGTGAATGAGCCCCAACGGTGGGCACTTAATATTCACGGGTCTCGCAGCACATTTGGTGCAATGTAGGTACTCAACAGATGTTAGCTTTTACGCTTAGTGTCTCCATCTCCTTCATTTTACTAGTCTCCAGTGGGCGACTGCCCAGTCTCATGACCGCTGAAGAGGGCAGGCAAGAACAAACAGCAAGTGTGAAAACGAGGCCAGTGTTAGGGCGAATCACACACATTCTCCAGGGCTCTCCTCTCCTAGGGCCCTGTGTCTGTGTGGAGACCATGGCAACGTGAGCGGGAGGCGAAACGGAAAGATACCGGGAAGCCTATGGAAACTGGGGGCTTCAGCAGCATGTCTTGGCACCCGTTTGCACCCCAAACGTCTTTAAAAGTCAGCTCATACTTGTTCCAGAGCAAGAGGCCTTTCACACCATTGTGATGTTCTGTTCCACATGTGACTAATGTTTAATCTCTGAAGCTCTCAATTAGTCATGAGCTAATCCTCTAAAAACGTCATGGTAAGCGCACATACAATTATATTTCTCTGCAAAGTAAAAGGAAGGTTGCCTGAGACCACTTGTCCCCACCAGACAAACAAGGTCCCAGCCCAAACCTGAAGGTTTGTGAGGTCAATAGATTCCCTAGAGAGGCACCATGTCCTTTTGATTTTTCTGCACATTATATTTTGAATGCCATTTCCCCATCCCCTTTCCCTCCTACCACTGTCCTGGCTGGGTCCCTATACCTTTTGCCATAAAATCCCAGCAGGCTCCCTGCTACCACTGCAAGCACAACCGACCATGGTTCTTCATGAAACGTGTGCTTTTGTTGGTTCCAAAAGACCTTAGTGGCCTTTCACTGCACATAGGAAAAGTCTAGCCTTGGTAATCAAAACCACAGCGGCTTGCTTTTCCAAACATCTCTCCTACTTCCTTTGAAGTGAATCCCACCTTCAACCCAACCAGTTTACGTACTCCTATTCAAATATGCCTAGACTATTCCAAGCTTCCCAGCCTTTTCCCTGCTCATGACGGCCCTCCCCTTCTCAGCCCTCACCCCTAATGGGAGATCACCCTTTCTTCAAAGATGGGCTCTAGGCTGACCACCTGCGCTCTAGGCAATTCCCTCCTCCTCTGCAATTACACCTTTGATTGCTTAGACTCCACATGCCCTGTATAATCATCCTGTATTGTTAACAGTCTTTATATGTCTGTAATTTGCTTCCTCCCATGGATGTGGCATCACTGTGCCACACTTTCTCACAGAATAGGTGCTTAATATTCCATTGCACAATCTACTAGAGCTTTGAAATTTCATATAAAGATGGCTTTGTCATTGAAAATGTTTTCTTATTTCCACTTGAGATTTAGGGCCCTGGAGATGGTAGGAGAAAAAGAGATAGAGGGTTTTCTTTTTAAACCTATTTGTGCATATTATATAATCTCTAATGATTTCCAATGTTAAAGAAATAGTCCCTCTGAACCCTTTAAATGATTCAGACATTGAAATGAGTCACCAGTTTGAAACTGGTGTGACCCCTTAGAAACAGTTTTAAAAAGAAAAGGAAGTGGGACAGGGATTCAAGAAGGTGGCATGAGAGAGGGTATATCAATGATACCTTAATGAAAGAAAGAGAAGGAAAAGAAGTGGAAACCAAATATTGACTCTTTTGAGGGAAAAATAAACTGGCCACACTTATTTTTTCAATATTCTGGGGGAATAAAAGAGAATACCCACAAAATGGGGGTCTCTTTTGTGCATTTGGTAGCAAGCAACGACCTGGACGTGCTAGAAAATGACTACATTTCAGGGAAGGATCCTGCCACGTTTCAGGGGACAAAAATGAAGTATTTGCCCTTGATTAAATCACACTGTTGATGCCTCCCCAGGATCTAAGTTTCATCTCTGTCTGAATTCTACCAGGCCCTTGCTGGGCAAAAGTCACAGTGCTGCAGCCAGCACGACTCACCTGAGCATTCCTCTTGAGAAGCAGAGACTTATGGATTTAATTCCTACCATGGGGATCCTGAGTGGGTCAGCGCTTCTTTGTTTGACTTTGCATTTCAGCACCTCCCACTGAATGGCTTCGGCTGACCAGAATGCTCTCTACTTCCCAGCTTCTCAGAAGGCTCCAGATCTTACCTCCAGCTCTGTGCTCAACATTGACCTGCTGCAGTAGTTTGCTATGCTATGTAATAAATCACCACAAACCGAGGGGCTTAAAACATCATAAATTTACTACCTTATGAGGGTCTGGAGTCCAGGTAGAGGTTAGCTGGGTCCTCCACTCGGTCTCACCAGATTGAAATCAAGGTGTTGCCTGGGGCTGTAATCTCACCTGAGGCTTAGGGTTTTCTTCCAAGCTCACTGCTTGTTGAGCTCAGTTCTAGCTCCAAGGTGCCATCTGCCATTCCCTGTCACGTGGCCCTCTCCACAGTATGGCAGAGTGCTTCTCCAAGGCCAGCAGGAGAGCATCTCTGTTGCCTGGAAGGACTCTGACTTCTGGCCTTTTAGAGGGTTCACCTGATTAGTTCAGGCCTACCTGGGATAATCTCCCTTTTAATTAAGTCAAAGTCAACTGATTAGGAACCTTGACTGTGTATAAAATCCCTTTTGCCATCTAAGGTAACATAATCAGAGGAGTGAAACTGTATCATATTTACAAGTCCTGCTCATTCTCAAGGGGAGAGGATTGTACAGGCTTGTGCACCAGGGGGCTGGAATCTTGGGGGCTGTCTTAGAATTCTGCCTACTGCATCTACACCCCTCATGTCCTAGGTCAATGGAGCTCAGTCTTCCTTTAGTGTTTTGGCAGAATAGGTCCCAGATCACTTCCTCCATCATTCCTGAGCCCTTCTCTCACGGTGGCTGCCTGGCTTTCCCCTCTGACTCCCCACCACAGATTCTCTTTCACCCTCTTATCACCCCTCCCCAGTGTACCTAGTGAGCTGATGCAAGTGTTGCCTCCTTTGTGATGCTCCTCCCTTCTTCCTTCCCCACTCCCTTCCCCCAAGCAGATTCAGGTACTGTCTGTGCTCCCTAAGACCCCATAAAGGCCTCTGTGTCAGCACTTGCTACTCTCTGGTTGACTTGTGAATCCCCTCAGGGCAGGGATCGTTCATGTCCATTCCTATCATCCCAGAGCCCAGACACATACTAGGTGCTCAGTAAAGTTTGACTCAGTGAATGGAACACCCATGAGCAGACCAGCAGAGTATGTGGGGACACAGGGAGTGTCTTCAGCTGGCCCAGAGCATGGGGCTATCAAGACAGCATGGAGGGCAGTGAGCAGCTCCTTACATTTCATGCGTCAAGTCATGCACCTCGAAGCACTCTTGTGTTTAGGGTGGGCTATGTGTATTTTCATGGGTCTATGCTGCTTATATTCTTATTAGTAATGACAATAGTAAGAATGATTACTGCTTATTTAAGGGTTCCTGTGTGCCAGGACATATATCTTTTTAAAGAGGGTCTGAATTTGGTTTTGAGACAACCCTAACTCAATGAGTGTTTTCTCCATTTTCCCCTGCTAAGTTTCTCCTAGTCATAACATAGGCCATACCCTTACGGATCTATTCTCAGGAATCATCCAAAATCACATTTTCCTGTAATGTACCCATCATACTCATGGGTGATAAAAGCAGCTGCCCCTGGAGGAGTAGTAAACTATTTAGAAATGCAGTCCTTGTATAGCTCACCTTGTAGAGTTTCTGCTCAGGCACGTCTTAAAAAATAAAACTTGACCACTATGCTGAGAATTTTCTCTTGAAAGGGTACAGGAGTGTTACCCTGTCACTGGGAAATTTCATGGTTTATAGGGATTCTCTTAGAAGGCCTTCTAAGAGTGATAAGTCCAATCATTTCCAATATGTTTGTCTTTCAACAAAACAAAACTACGGAAATCATGTTTAGAAAATGCAGAAAATGTAAAGAGAATAAACATTCCCCATAATCTCACCACCCACTGAAAACGACTGCTAACATGACTTAGGTTGGGAAAAATAGGGAGAGAGTTTTACTCCTGGGAAAAGACTGCTGTTCTCCTTTAAAACTTGGTGGCAAACATTAGCTTAGTGATGCCGTGTTGAGGAAAATCACAAGTCCTGTAAAGCTGATTTTGTTTGGCAAGATTTACTTTCTGACTGGCACCTTAAGGGAGATGAACAGGGAGAAAGTGTGATTTCCACAATACCCCCAAGGCAAGGGCTGCACTTGTACAAATCCAGTGCTAGGGAGAGGGCCAAGTGGGAACTTCAACTCAATGTTTATTGAGCCCTCAATATACCTCCCAATTTATATTAATAAATATAATAATATTTATTAACATTAATAAAAATGTTAGTTTTTGAAATCACTAAGTAAATACAATGTCAATATTTATTTTAAACAAGCTTGTCCTTAGAGCACACTTGAGGTTTCCAACGACTGCTTCCACCCCCCTCCTATATTTTTTTCCCTGGCATTATTTCTCTAGATTTTTCCGCTCTAATTGGTGAGCTCAGAAGGGTTAAGGCACTCTGACTACCCTCAAAACACCCATCCCACCTTTTTCATTTGAACACCCCCTGCATGCTGCACCCTGCTCTTTCCTTTGCACTTGCTGTATAATCCATTCACTCCCTGTGACTCTAGGCTCTACCTGTCCACTCTCAGCCTGAGATCCTCAGGCTCCTTGGGGACATGTCCTCTTACTGACCTGCTGACATGCACAACTGCCTCTCAAAGCATCGTCAAGTCTCTCTGCATCTTGGCCCCTCTCTCCCCTTCCACTGACTCCTACTCTCTAACCAACCCCCTTCGTCAGTCACCTAGAAGGGCCCTCTCTTCAGTCATTGGCCATCTCTGTGCACACACAACCAGCTGGTTTTCACCTCCTTGTCTTTGTTCAGACTGTTTCCACCACCAGCGAGGCAGGTGCTTTAAAAGCACATGCCTAATAAAACCCATCTGAGGGGCGGAGCCAACATGGCGGCGTGAGTAGGACAGTGGGAATCTCCTCCCAAAAACATATATATTTTTGAAAATACAACAAATACAACTAATCCTAAAAGAGAGACCAGAAGACACAGGACAACAGCCAGACTACATCCACATGTGCGAGAGCCCAGTGCCTGGTGAAAGGGGTAAGATACAAGCCCCGGCCCAGCGGGACCCGAGCACACCTCCCCCCAGCTCCCGGCGGGAGGGAGAGGGAGCCCAGGACTGCTAAACACACAGCCCCAGCCACCCGCACCAGAGCGCAGACACAGTGCATGCGTGGAGGACTGGAAACTAGGGAAATAGGGCAGCAAGACCTCTGAGCGGGTTCCGAAGCTGATGCCCCTGTGACAAAGAAAAGTGAGTGCTTTTTGAAAGTCTTAAAGGGATGAACGTAGATGCAAAAATACTCAACAAACTATTAGCAAACTGAATTCAAAAATACATCAAAAGGATCGTACACCATGACCAAGTGGGATTCATCCCAGGGATGCAAGGATGGTACAACATTCGAAAGTCCATCAACATCATCCACCACATCAACAAAAAGAAAGACAAAACCACATGATCATCTCCATAGATGCTGAAAAAGCATTGGACAAAGTTCAACATCCATTCATGATAAAAACTCTCAGTAAAATGGGAAAAGAGGGCAAGTATCTCAACATAATAAAGGCCATCTATAATAAACCCACAGCCAACATTATACTGAACAGCGAGAAGCTGAAAGCTTTTCCTCTGAGATCGGGAACTAGACAGGGATGCCCACTCTCCCCACTGTTATTTAACATAGTATTGGAGGTCCTAGCCACAGCAATCAGACAAAACAAAAAAATACAAGGAATCCAGATTGGTAAAGAAGAAATTAAACTGTCACTATTTGCAGATGACATGATACTGTACATAAAAAACCCTAAAGACTCCACCCCAAAACTACTAGAACTGATATTGGAATACAGCAAAGTTGCAGGATACAAAATCAACACACAGAAATCTGTGGCTTTCCTATACACTAACAATGAACCAACAGAAAGAGAAATCAGGAAAACAACTCCATTCACAAATGCATCAAAAAAAAAAATACCTAGGAATAAACCTAACCAAAGAAGTGAAAGACTTTTACTCTGAAAACTACAAGTCACTCTTACGAGAAATTAAAGGGGACACCAACAGATGGAAACTCATCCCATGCTCATGGCTTGGAAGAATTAATATTGTCAAAATGGCCATCCTGCCCAAAGCAATATACAGATTTGATGCAATCCCTATGAAACTACCAGCAACATTCTTCAATGAACTGGAACAAATAATTCAAAAATTCATATGGAAACACCAAAAACCCCGAGTAGCCAAAGCAATCCTGAGAAAGAAGAATAAAGTAGGGGGGATCTCACTCCCCAACTTCAAGCTCTACTATAAAGCCATAGTAATCAAGACAATTTGGTACTGGCACAAGAACAGAGCCACAGACCAGTGGAACAGACTAGAGAATCCAGACATTAACCCAGACATATATGGTCAATTAATATTTGACAAAGGAGCCATGGACATACAATGGCGAAATGACAGTCTCTTCAACAGATGGTGCTGGCAAAACTGGACAGCTACATGTAGGAGAATGAAACTGGACCATTGTCTAACCCCATATACAAAAGTAAACTCAAAATGGATCTAAGACCTGAATGTAAGTCAAGAAACCATTAAACTCTTGGAAAAAAACATAGGCAAAAACCTCTTAGACATAAACATGAGTGACCTCTTCTTGAACATATCTCCCCGGGCAAGGAAAACAACAGCAAAAATGAACAAGTGGGACTATATTAAGCTGAAAAGCTTCTGTACAGCAAAAGACACCATCAATAGAACAAAAAGGAACCCTACAGTATGGGAGAATATATTTGAAAATATATTACATCTGATAAAGGCTTGACGTCCAGAATATATAAAGAGCTCACACGCCTCAACAAACAAAAAACAAATAACCCAATTAAAAAATGGGCAGAGGAACTGAACAGACAGTTCTCCAAAAAAGAAATACAGATGGCCAACAGACACATGAAAAGATGCTCCACATCGCTAATTATCAGAGAAATGCAAATTAAAACTACAATGAGGTATCACCTCACACCAGTAAGGATGGCTGCCATCCAAAAGACAAACAACAACAAATGTTGGCGAGGCTGTGGAGAAAGGGGAACCCTCCTACACTGCTGGTGGGAATGTAAGTTAGTTCAAACCATTGTGGAAAGCAGTACGGAGGTACATCAAAATGCTCAAAACAGACCTACCATTTGACCCAGGAATTGCACTCCTAGGAATTTACCCTAAGAATGCAGCAATCAAGTATGAGAAAGACCAATGCACCCCTATGTTTATCACAGCACTATTTACAATAGCCAAGAATTGGAAGCAATCTAAATGTCCATCGATAGATGAATGGATAAAGAAGATGTGGTACATATACACAATGGAACACTACTCAGCCATAAGAGAAGGGCAAATCCTACCATTAGCAGCAACATGGATGGAGCTGGAGGGTATTATGCTCAGTGAAACAAGCCAAGCGGAGAAAGAGAAATACCAAATGATTTCACTCATCTGTGGAATATAAGAACAAAGGAAAAACTGAAGGAACAAAACAGCAGCAGAATCACAGAACTCAAGAATGGACTAACAGGTACCAAAGGGAAAGGGACTGGGGAGGATGGGTGGGTAGGGAGGGATAAGGGGGGGGAAGAAGAAGGGGGGTATTAAGATTAGCATGCATGGGGGGGTGGGAGAAAAGAGAGGGCTGTACAACACAGAGAAGGCAAGTAGTGATTCTACAACATTTTGCTATGCTGATGGACAGGGACTGTAAAGGGGTTTATAGGGGGGACTGGGTATAGGGGAGAGCCTAGTAAACATAATATTCGTCATGTAAGTATATTCGTCATGTAAGTATAGATTAATGATAACAAAAAAAAAAAAAAGAAGGCAGTTCCTGTGTGGTGACCTCCAATGAGTTCTACACAAGGGTATAAAGGGCATATAAAAGTGTAGGCAAAGGGTCTGTTTGTGTTTATACAGAGGATCAAAGCCTAATTTGGCTACCCCGAAAATGAACTAAGATACGATATGAAAAAGAACTTCCAACATCAGCACTCTCTGGAAGACCCATGCCAGAAGATGATCATCAAAAAACCCCAACAAAGATCCACGCACTGCTACAGGTGTAGATGCACTCATCCCACCAGTTCCTGGACTTGCCATAGGAATGAAGAAGGAGATATCTAAGCTGGCCTGTGCATACAATAAAACAACAAATTTGACTGGATCCATACTGTTGGAACTCAACCAAGAATTAGGAGAAGTGCAAATTGTAGCGCTCCAAAATCTTACAACTACAGATTATTTACTGTTAAAAGAACATAAGGGATGTGAACAGTCCCCAGGAATGGGTTGTTTTAATTTGTCTGATTTCTCTCAGACTGTTCAAGTTCAGTTGGACAATATCCACCATATCATAGATAAGTTTTCACAAATGCCTAAGGTGCCTAACTGGTTTTCTTGGTTTCACTGGAGATGGCTGGTAATTACAGATATGCTTTGGTTATGTAACTATACTCCTATTATGTTAATGTGTGTGTGCAATTTAAGTAGTAGTTTAAAACCTATACATGCTGAAGTTACTCTACAAGATGATATGTCAAAGAAATAATCAATCTTCCCATGTTTTCTTCTGCCTGCTACTTCTATAGCTTTTCTTCTTCCTTCCTAATTACAACCCTTAGATAGAATTCGTGCCTCATATCGAATTACCAAGTATCATCATTCTTCCAAGTGGTAAAGATACCTCAAGACAAATGCTGGGCATAGAAGCCACAGGGCATAAATATGCAAAGAAGTAAAAAGCTAACCTTTTCAAACGATAAGGCTTCTCTCTCACTTACCAACTTAACATTTCCCTGTATGGCCCCGGAAGATGACTGGTTAGCCAGAGACGGGTAAGATTCCTCAAGGGAGGAACAACCTAAGACAGGCACAGTCGCAGGGGGCCATCTGGTGAGAAAATGGGGAGCAGCAGAGGTGAGGCTTAGAACCTCCCCCCTCATGTTCTGAGAGAAATCTTCTGCATACATGGATGTTTATTGCCCTCGTCTAGCTCGGATTAACACATAGGCTACAGGCACACACCTGATCATCTACATTTGCTCTCTTACAACACTAAACTCTGTTTTCTACCTTTATCTCGTATCTACCTACCACTTCAGCATTTTATTAAAAATAATAATAATAGAGAAATGTGGTATCCACATATAAATCAAGTTTAAAAATCAAATGAATATTCATATTTGAACTGACTGTTTAGAGTTCATAATGCATGAACAAAACCAAAAGCTTCTGTGATGACTGCCCTTGCACTGTTCACCATGTAACTTATTCACCATGTAAGAATTTGTTCTCCATGTAGGAACTTGTTCGTTGTGCTTCGGAAGATGGGAGACTGACGAGAGTTGGGCTTGGGGTGGATTAGTGATTGTGCATTGAGCATTGACTCCCCTATGCAGAGTTTTATTGTTGTTAGCAACCATTTGATCAATAAATATGAGAGATGCCTTCACCAAAAAAAAAAAAAAAAGTACACACTTCCAATTGTAAAATAAAAAAGTAACCAGGATGTAATGTATAGCATAAGGAATATAGTCAAAATATTGTAACAACTTGGTATGGCGATAGCTGATAGAATTATCATGTATATAAATGTTGAATCACTGTGGTGTACACCTGAAACTAATGTAATACTGTGTGTCAACTACCCTTCAATAAAAAATAATTATCTACAAAAAAAAAAAAAAACCCATCTGAGTCTCCTTCTTGCCACCTCCAAGCGCCCATGTGTTTAGGATGGGCTATGTGTAGTTTCGTGTGTCTATGTTGTTTATGTTATTAGTCCTGACAATAATAAGGATGATGACTGCTTATTTAAGGATTACTGTGTGCCAGGACATACATTTTTTTAAAAAAGGGAATAGGCAGAAAAAGAAGGAGAGTATTTCATAATACTAAGGGGCTGTGGTTGAAAGGGTGTCAAGAAACAGCACTCCCAACCCTCCAAATCCCTCCCTAGCCCAGCCTGTCATGCGTAAGTCTTTTAATAGGAGTGCATGTCCTGGGGGAGTGAAAGCTCTCACCCTTATCTCCTTCAGCCCTCCCCCTGCCTCCCACCCCACCCCCACTGTTTAGTGCAAAGACTTCTGGGAACAGCAACATTCTAAGCTGTTAACGGCCAAAGCCTTACCAGAGGATCCTGTCCCGCAGTGACAGTTGGCTGAAGACAGTGACAGGGAGAGGTCCTTCAGAAATGGGTTGGGAGTGAGAAGGGGAGGGAAGGGGAAAGACCAGCCTCAGGAAGAGGTAGACTCCAGTCAGAACTCCTTCCAGCCTACTCGCTGAGTGTGCTGTACCAAGTTGAGAGCCTCACTCCTTCCTTAGCCATTCCTGAATGCCTCTGAGAGGGTCCGCTGGGCTTGGCCCTGCAGGGGACCCAGAGATGAGTCAGACATGGATCCTGCCCTCGAGGGGCTTTCTGTCTAGTGGTAGAAAGTGCCAAGTCCCATAGCAGAGGCAATTTCAAGGACCATGGGGCTTCAGGAGAGAGAAAGAGGCAGGCTGGACATCAAGGAAGGCCTGCCAGAGGAGGTGGCATTTGAGCTGGACCTCGGATTATGACAGGGAACTTTCCACAGGCGAAGACTAGAGATGGTACTAGTTCTGGTAATGGACACCTTTAGTCCAAGACTGATCTGTAGGGGGGTAGCTGGAAAGGGTAAGGAGGAGGCCAAGGGGACTCTGGGCACGCACTCTAGTAAGAGGACCCCAAGGATGACACTTGGCCTGCTTTAACATTTTGCCCAATGTTGCCCAGATGAAAACAGATCCCTGTTTAAAGGGAGTAATGCCTAAAAGCTGAGAACTCAGGGATGAAATGACAAGTGCAAGTGCTCTCTGAGGGTGGTCAGGCTGCCTGTTTGGAAGAGTCTGTAGGTAGAGGTGAGAAAGAAGAGGTCTGGATGGGGATGCGGTGGTCAGTGAGTTGCTTGATGAGAACCATAGAAATGTCGGGAAGGGGCAACTAGATGATAATATAAAGACAAAAGGGGAAACGTTTTTAAGAAGTCTACACTTTAATTATCGAATCCAGTTCTTCCTTGTCCCTTTGTTGCTGCTTTAGAATTGAAGCCCCACCATTTTGTGGAGATTGCAAGAGGATGTTTCTCAGCAGGGAAATCATTCCCCAAATCCTACTTTTAAAAATGTTTGTACAACTTTGAAGAACAATTTTTATTTCATCTTTCGAGGCATCATACCCTTTAGATTTCTGTTTTTAAGCTCAAACATAACCAGTATTTCCCCCGGATTCTAGTCATTCCAAATGGGCCGCATTAGGCAGCAATAAGGCTAGTCTTGAAAAGACAAAGCAATACAATGATACATTGTAGAAAAGAAGCTAGCAGATAAATCAGGGATGGTCAGTCAAAGGATGAAGAGCACAAGACTCAGGCCTTGGGAGAGCAGTAGCATATCTTGGATAAGGCAGGCAGGCAGGCATGGTGGGTCAGCCAGAGCAGCAGGGTCAGCACACAGGCCTGTGGTCCGTGATCCTAAGAGCCCTGTGGAGCAGGGAGGGGAAATCCATTCTCTACTTGACCTTTTATATACCTAGCTTGGTGGGGGCAGGATTAGCCTTGGAGGTGTAGACCCTGCATCCAGAAGGAGGTGAATTCTGTGTCTGATGAACTCAGGACCAGAAGGCTAGTTGACCTATATTGGAAAGGAACCATTGCACCCTCTCAGTTTTATACTCAGTGTCTGCCCTTTGGGCAAGAACTACCACAGAATAGTATAAATAATCTCAGGGTATCAGAGAGGGGGAGACAAATGACCAGGGGCAAATGCCAAGTCCAGTGTGGCAAATTGCCTTTGGGGATTTTCCCACACCAGCATTCTTTTGGCCTCCAAACTCAATCTTTCCAGCCTTGTCTGCCTCCTGTAAGTTGCCTCAAAAGTTCGGCTTTCCTTTGCCTGTGCCAAGCTCAAGCGAAATGCTTCTAACCCTTAATGTGGCAGGTCCCTTTGAACCTGATGTCTCTGCTGACAGCTTCCCGGCCACATAGCCTGAGCATTATCTCCCTGGGGGAAGGTAGTTTCCTTTCTTAGCTTTGTCTTCACTTCTCTTCACCTTTCCCTCCTGCTGTTTCTCTGATCACATTTTACTGGCACACTTCACCTTCGATCTTATAGGTGTTGAAACTGTTGACTGTTTCACGGGGGTGGGGTGATGATTTTCTTAAAGGAAATGTTCTTACTGTATTTTTTAAACAAAAAAACAGTTGCACTAACAGGAATCCCCAATCCTTTGCTACACTAAAAAGGCACAGAGGGTAGATATAATTTGGGGAAAAGGCTGTTCCTTGTAGGAGGGAAAAGCAGGAGGAGCCCGGTTCCAAGTGTAGGGCTAGAAGAGAAGCTGGTGGTGGTCTGCCCGGACTCCGCAGGGCTCAGGCACAGGAGATTCCAGAGCTCCAGGCCCGGCAGGTGTGGCGGACGCAGCGGGGCAAGGGGCAGCCTCATCCAGTGCCGCCACAAGTGGCTCAAACCTCTTTTTAGTGTGCCCACCCATTTGCCCTGGAGATGATCTCCTATAAAAACTGGTGAAAAGCACCAAAGTGATTTCTAGAGAGTCTTAGCTCTCAACGACAAGCTGATGGACGGTCTGTGGCCCTTGTTGTTTGCGGGGTTTGGGATACAGGCCTAGAGCACTCAGTAACTTACCTAGAAAAGTGCTGGGAGACTCCAGAGAAGCCTAGACAGGGAGAGAGCCAGTTGAGCTGAGATCATGGAGTTGCCTTTTAAGGACTCCTTAGGGGTCACTTCCGCCTCAAAACCCTCTTGATGAATTCCTAAGAAGAAAAGACTACAAAGTTTTAACTCAAACTGGGCTCAAGACCAGGCGGCTCAGGCCTCCCAGGCGGGCTGATTGACAGACTGGCGGAGTCTATTTGTGGCGGCTTGGTCGGTCCTGCCTCAGTGACTGCTTCTCCCCACTCCCTGCTCCTCAGATTGGCTCTGCATTCTCCTGCCTTCACACAGAAGCAGCTTTATCGACTAAAGGCCTCTCATCTCCATGTCTGCCTAGTGAAATCCTACCTCTCCTGTCTGGCTCAGCTCAAATGTCACCACTTCCATAGAACCTTCCTGGTGTTGGGAGTCCACATCCCTTCTGGGCTCACTGACCATTTGGTTGGACACTGCCCTAGACTCTTGAAAGCTTGGGGAGCGCGCTAGTGAAGGTCATCTTGTCTCCCCATGCTGGGTGTAATCTACAAGGAAAAGGAAGATTGCTGATCTCCAAGGTCCTGATAAGTCAGAATGTGGCATTTAATTTTCCAGTCATTAAATTCCTTTAAAAGGGGCTCCTTCTTGCTCTTTCTCTCTCTGGGGAAGTGCCTGAAAGAGCTCCTCATGGCCTTATCTTGGCAGAGGTCTGCAGTGAGGTCTGCAGATGCCGGATTTGGACAGTGGTGGCAAGGCACCCCTGACCACATGGCCCTTCTTTCCCATCCTCCAGCTGACTTGATGAAAGGCCACTTTGGGAAGAGCTCTGTCCTAAGAGCCACTAAGAACTGTGGAGGGAGGGAGTAGGGGAGGAAAGAAAAATGTCACAATTCTTGGATGATACAGCATAGCAACTGGCCACGGGGGGATGAGAATGGGTGACAGAACCTTTCCCTTTGGGGCCAACAACATGCCTGGCTGCAGGGTATGGAGGCTGGAACATCTGTCTGCTGGGCAGCAGTTCCTATGGCCGACTCGCCTGGTTGGGGGCATGGATGAGTGGGTTATTTGCTCAGCAGAAAGCCATGTAAACCAGGAAGCAAAAGGAAGCCCTGGGAATAGCAGGAAATCCAGTTGCCGTCAGACAGATTCCACAAATCATGGAGGAGAGTACCTGGGGTGCAAAAGGAAGGGCACTTTGTTTTTGCAAAAGGCTCTTCACCTCTTTATAGAGGCTTCTACGGCAGAGGATTGAGGGAGCCAGAAAATGCCCTTGCTGGCTCCAAGAAACCTACATGGAACTGGCAGGTGGGGGCCTGGCCCCAGTTACCGCCCTCCCCAGCTCCTCACTAGCCAGCCATGCCGGCAAGCTCACATTTGCAGTCCGCTCAGGCCTTGTTTTCTATGTTGAAGAAAAACAGGGATCCACTATTCCAGGGGAGATTCTTTGCCCCAGACCTAGCTCCTTTTTCTCACTTCCCCACACATTAACTCTTTCTCAGGCACCACTAAACTGGGTCGTTCATTGAGCAATTTTGAGTCAACAAACTACCAATGCTGAGAGTTCCTGAAAAAGCAAGGATTCAGTGATGCAGAAACAAATGATAGCACAAGCTTGATGACTGTGGAAGGGAATGTTCTGGACCACTATTCAATAAAGGAATCCTTTAAATTTCATCCTAGCAATGGCAGAGCTGGAGGAGTCCTTACAAACCATCTATTCCATTTTTCCCTCTCCTTATGCAACCGCTCCCCTTTTACAGATGAGAAAGTAAAGTGAGTTGTAGTTGGAGACGAGACACTTAGTTCTAGGAGCTGAGCCAGGGTGAGAAACCAAGTTTTCCTGATTCCCACATGACTGCTCTTTCCACAAAGATAGAATATGTGTCTGGATTCATTTAATTTCAGTGAGACACACGAGCTTTTAAAACACAAGCTCATGACATATCTCCAACTAAACACCTTAACGTAACATGCACCATGGAATGCTTATGTCTTTGCTTTTGATTGTTACCCAAGGGCATAGATGGGAGGAAGATACCAGTGTAACTTATCAAACTTGTCAGTATGACAGTTAAAACATTAACCTCTTACACGTCATTTTTCATGACATGGGCTCCAAAAAACTTTATCCTACAAGCCCTAAAAAAGATAAGCCAAAAATGCTGAGGAATTTGAATGGCATTTGGGCATTAAATCTCAATTTATAGTCAGTAGACGGATACTGTTATACTACCAACTGAGGCAAAACCCAAATAGGAAGGGCCACTTAATTCTACACTACCCTAAACGATTGCTGCCCCCAGATGGAGGGTCCTCCCTGGACCTTAATGTGATGCTCCCCTCTAGCTCCTGTGCTGCTCTCGGGGAATGGGATTTGGAAGGTCCTCTCTCTTTGCCTCTCATTCCTCAAGACCCAGTTCAAATGTCTTCTCTGTGAAGCTTTCCTGAGTCCTCCCCTCATTCCTCACAGGGGCCCAAATTGTCTACTAATGTCCCCATGGTGCCCCACGACTGCCCCACAGTATCCCTTACAGGTACACTATAAAGGGACTCTTCTAGGTCTCCACCAGCCCTAGAGGTGTTGTTTGCAATTCCTGATCTTCCAGCCTCACAGGCTGCTATGAGAATCTTAGTGCTGATCGGGCCTGATTCACTGGAGACCAGAGCATTGAACAGGGAGGTGAGGCAGGGGGCAGGCAGAGGCGACATTTGCAGGAAAGCCCTGTTGAAGTCATGGGGGTTGAGGTGTGGACCATGAGAACCTGGGCCTTGGAACTGACCCCTGGGTTGCAGGAAGAGAAGCCCCTCTGTTAGGGGACTGACAGGCGAGGCTTAGAGTCACACAATCAGGAAGGCATTAATCACTGGAGGCAACAACTATTATTACAAAGGAGAAAATGGTGCTCTCCTCCTTGTACCACTGGGTAGGCCGATCATGCTGGGCCAAGGCTGCCATTGTCTGTCTTGAGGCTTGCCTGTTGGGAAAGAGGGTTTGCCATAACCCTGAGCTGGGGCAAGCAGGGATGGGAGAGGACTGGCTGGGGGTTTGAAGACTGGGCCTCTATCTTGTCTTGGCTCTGCCACTAACTAGTTGGTGGCATGGGCAAATCTGCTCCCTTTGAAAGGGCCCCAGAATAATCCAGATTAGATAATATGAATTCTAAAATTCCTCCCAGGCTTGAATGTCTGGGATCCCAGGACTGCATGATCTCAATTTCCACCACAAACCTGTTCATTGCTGTCTCTGGGAAGGAGATGTACACAAAATTTGTCTTTTATGTCTCTCTGAAAACAGTTTATTCAGAAAGACTTGGCTTCCCACATATCTTTAAGGTGGGCCTCACAGAAAACAATTCATAATTCAACTGATACAGGCACAGATTGTAACTCCTAACCAGGGAAGCCAAACCAGAAATATGTTTCCTCAGGAGCTCAAAAAAAGACTTTATTTAAAATAATTTTTTAAAACTGTACCTTGGGAGGCATAGAAACATTAGTTTCAGGACAATGGTTCCTAAAAATTTATTTTATAACAGGAATATAAAAAATAAATGAGGGTGGGGGGCAGGTAGGGTACTCACAAGGGACAGCATTTTTTTCTTTTTCTAAGTAAAGACATGGAGAGAAAAACCCCAACTCTGATCTATGATCTGCCATCTTCTGCAAGAGCATTTTAATACCAAAAAAAGGATATATAGTCTCAGCATAAGGGAAGTCCTTTCCACTGAATTGCAGGAAAGCCCTGTTGGAGTCATGGGGGTGGAGCCATGAATTTAGCTCTTTGAAAAAAGTACCTCATTGTCCCTTTTTCAGCGAGTTTACCATAGGATACGGGTCCATGGACTGGCCCTGGGGGGTCACCCGTTTAGAGGTGACAGTGGCATCTGATGGTCAGTGATCCACACTGTGAAGAAGCGACAGTGAACGTTGTGTGCCATCTTGACCTGGATAAAAGGCGCACTTACAGAAGCATGTCAAATCTACATTCATTCTTCTCTGTTTCAAAACCTCCAGTCTCAGTGGAAGGACGTACTTTTCCTCGGCTCTCTCAAGGCCTCTTCCACCATACCCCCTGCCCAGAGTCTGACATAGATGCCCCTCTCATCTCTGCTCCCTCCCGCCCTAGAAATGTGTGGTCTCCGTCCTGCCCTTCTCCTTCCAAGCCCCTCTGTCCTCCCTGCCCTCTGGCTTCCAGACTCACTTTTCTGGAAACAACTGAAAACTTGAGAAATGCTTCCTGAAACCCAGGGGTCTTTCCTTGGCTGTCCTTGAGCCCCACCTGTCTGTGGTGGTTAAAATGCTCTCTGCTCCTGGACACCTCCTTTCCTCTTTCTTCCGTGGGTGATTTGGACACATGATACTGTGTCACTTGTCTTTTCTCACCCTTCTCTCCACTCCCCAAACTCCTCCACTACTGGAGTGTTCCCCAGAGCCAGTCAGATCGGGACGAGACAGCGCTGGCTTGGCGGCACTGTATCTTCCCAGGAAAGGTGTGCACTCTGAGACTACCTCAGGCGTGTCCATAGGAATGGAGGAAGCATCATTCTTCCTCAGTTTGGACTTTTTTCCTCTGTTGCTTTAGAGAACTGGGATGTTGAAACAATCCAGTCTCTGCCTCCATAGGGCTCCACAGCTCCTGGTGGGGGTTGGGGCTTCAGCTACCTGGAGGCAAGGCGATCTGGCAGGGACTCCTCCAGAGAGGGCCAGTGGTGGGGGCGGGGGTGGGGGTGGGGGGGATGGGGAAGTGGGTGAAGGAAGATCCCTGGCGGGAACTGAGACAAAAGCAGCCAGGGTAACGCTGTTCTGGACTCCTGCATAATGCTGTGGTTAATGCTTCACTTGCCCTTCTGAGTCACCCTGGCATTATCAACAAAGAATAATGCATGGCCCTTCTGAGAGTAAAAAGCATTTAGTAGCGCTTCACAAAAAATTCTTTTGTAAATATTGTGTCCTACCTCAAAATTATTTTTTTCTTTAAAAAAAGAACGTTGTTAATTCACTCCAAGCCCACTCAGCCACTGAAGAATTTAGAGTATTCGGCTAGAGAGCTTTGTAATGAACAAATAGCTCAATTATTCTAGTTCATTATGCAATGTATCAGACATTCTTTGGCATCCAGGAATTAAAGCACATTTTCTCTGGTAAATGGCAATAATATTTGAAGACATATCTTATACAAGTGGTTCTTGACTAAATGTAGTTCCACTTAAAAAAAAAGTTTTTCACATGATTTAACCTCTTGTAGTCTGATGTCATCTGGCTCATTCAAGGGGATGGATATAGCTCAGACTTGTAAGTTTCATGTTTAAAATAATCTGTGCGAATCTGCAGTTACACTGTTTTGCACCAGGCATTAAATCCCTAAGGCTTGTTCCCATAGCTCAAGAGATTATCTGGGCCCCCTTCCTGTATGTTATCCAGTGCTCCACCTGAGGCAGACCTTTCTACACAAGATCATCATGGCCCCTGGAGCACTCAGTGGCAGCACTCCCAGCAAGCCCCTCAGTGCTGGGCAGAGGGCCAGAGGGTCTGGTGACTGAGGATGAGGCCTATGACCACAAAAGGGCCCCCATCAGAGAAAATGGCTTCTCCTGAGGAGAGGGCTGTGCTCTACCCACGAGGAAGGACCTTGGCCCTTCTCCCAGTGTAAATGTACAGGCGCCACGTCGTCCCCCCCACCTCCGCCCACAATCCTTTGTGCAATTTAGAAAAAGGTGTCCCATCTGGATGGACACAAAGCTTAGCAAGGATGCAGGGGCTTGATTTCACTCCCACCTGGCCCCTGCACTTGAGGGCCCAAGCCAAGGAGGCTTTCCTTTGGTTTTTAACAGCATTCTCCCTGGACAACCCACTCTCTGATTCAAAGGAGAAAGGTTAGGTGCCAAGGAACAGGCTAAATCTGTAGAAGATATAATTTGCCAGTTTAGATTAGCTCAAAGCTTTCCATAGATTTTTGGATCTTTAAGGCCCCTTGCCGGTCTGAGCCATTCCCACTGCTGCATGGTGGAGGGCTGGGAAGATGATTTCCAAGATTCTAGCAATGTATTAGTAGCTATGTAGGTCAGTGGTGGTGACAAAATGAGGACCTACAGGGAGCTGGGGTTGAAAAGTGGTGTCATAAAACTGTTGCTACTACAGTATGATCTGTGCAGGGCCAATAAATAATCTGGTTGGGGATGATTTCTCTCTTTGAGCATGGCAGGGATTAAGAAGTGAGTGATTAAATCTGTGCTATTTGGTTGTTAGTCTGGTCCAAAGAAGAAGTCCAGTGCCTCTGCCCACCTTTTCCAGTTCTCTCCTCTTCTACTGCCAAATTTCTTGAAAGAAGAGTCCACACTTGCTGTCCCAGCAGCACCTTTGCCCACCACCAACCGATGCAAGAGCAGCCAGGTGTTCCCAATTACTGAAGCCGCTGGACTTTTCTTGCTTTTCCAACCATTTGTCAGTGTAAAGCATTCTAAGCTGATGGCTTATCTTTCCTGTTTTTACACTGCCCTCCTTGGACCCCAGTTAAATGACCCCCTCCTGTTTCTCCTTCAACTCTCGTGGCTTCTTTTTGGCTTCTTCATTGGTTCCAAAGCTGAGGGTATCCCTCAGGGTTCTAGCGTGGGCTCTAGCCTGAATTCCAGCTTCTCTTTTGGAGATCTGACTAGTCCTGGCATTTCCCTTAGGATGGCTATGGAACTGATGCCCAGACTTGTATCTTCAGGTCTTGTTTATTTCCACACCTCATATTTCTAACTGCTGCCTGTCCTGCCAGCCCCTTGATATGTTCAAAGCCATTGTCTTCCTCTCTTATTTTGCTCCTCCTCTGGCTTCTCTGGAGAAACATTCTGCAGTATGAAGGGCAAGGACTTTGGGGTCACATCCCTAGATTAGAATCCTGGTTCTATGCTTCATGTAGCCTTTGAAGCAAGATTTCCTTTCTCATGTTCCATGAATGCTACCAATGCTTGGTCTGCAATAAGCACGTTAAATGTTGGTCCCCTCGCCCACTTCTTATTAGCACGAACACTTTCCCTCTGAAATGGGCCTACCTCACTCCCAGGTGGGTCCTGGGAAACTGAACAGTTATCTCAAGTAAGTAGAAACTCTGAGAAGTTAGGAGAGTGTGGGCGTATAGAGGCCGAGACCAGCCAGGGAGGACCGTGTTTGAAAGATGGTTTTGCAATCACCTAGTTGTTTAAGGATGTACTTTTCCTTCCCCTACACCTCCCCAGATCCATGTCAGTTCTTCTGAATCACCTCTCACATTGGTCCCCTCCTTCCCACCTTGAGGGGAAATTACGTGGGTCCGTGCGACCAGCCCTCGGCCTTCAGGCTCTGCCCGCCCAGTCTCCCCTGCCCATCACCACTGCCCGAAGCACAGCTCCTGATCATATGAATTCTCTGCTTAAAAACCTTCAGTACCCTCGCCTCTGATTCCATACCTTTCATTTTCATGGATTTTTATAATCTGCTGCCAACCTTTAGGTTGGCTCAATCACAAGGCATACTGGGACCAAAATGACACAGAATCTGGCAGGGGGGTGGGGGGGAGGAGAGCTGGTGTCCTACCCAATGACATCCAATCTAGAGCTTGGGGTCTGTGGTTTTGGGCCCTGGTGATGCCCAAAGTGATGTGGGTGCTTCACCTGCACCTAGGTGCTGGGCTCTAGTCCTCAAGGCAAGGAGCAAGTCCCAGGCAGAGGAGCAAAGCCCGTGCCCCAGTGAAGCAGTTTAGAAGTGAAAACAGCACTAGTGGACCCGTTGGAAATCTAGAGAGTCAGGAAATGGAGGCAAAAATCCCATCCCCTATGTGGAGAGCAACATGACAGGGGAAAGGGAGGGAAGAAAGCAACACTGTAATCCTGGACTTAGGGCAGCAAGATGAATTCTAGACTCTGAAGGCAGAACCTCAGCTGCTTGCTCCTTGGTTTGTGAGAATCTTGCAAACATTGCTTGCTTAATTGGTTTAACACACCTCACTAGCCTCATGTTCTTCCAGAGGTTCCTATAAAAGCTCTCTACATCAGTTGGAATTCTCACCAAGACAGAAGACAGATGGGCAGTGTTTTGGTCATCCATCTCCATCCTAGGCACTGGGCATTGTATTTAGCCAGTGCATGGGAAACAGTTTTTCAACTCACCTGTAGAATTAGGAGTAATAAGGGACTCCTAATACATTGTCATTTGGTCAAACGGCATTCTTTTTCCACTTTAAAGAACTGAAACTCCCTCCAGCTCAGAAGCATTAAATGAAAAGTCCACCATATGCTGAGAACATAGCTGCCCCACCACAGTCCCAGTCCTCTGACTGCTCTTCGCGGCTTCTATGCAGGCATCTCCTGGATCGCATTCTGTGTTTATTCTTTGTGTTATTAATAGCTAACATTTACTGAGTGCTTACTGTATGTCAGGCACTGTACAAAGGGAAACACATTGTCTCACTTTAGGTGGTTCCTAGGAAACTGAGAAGGACTGGGAAATAGAAACTCAAGAGTTCAGGGAGTGTGGGCTCTTGCAGGCTGGGACCAGCCAGGGAGGATGGCCTTCGAGAGATGTTTTGCAACTCAACCTCAGTTTCACACCTGCTGTCTGAACCTCCACTCGGGGGTGGATTTGACATTCAGCAGCAGGAAGGGGGAGGCCCTGGGGGCTCTTCTCACTGGACCCTCACCAGCCCTGCTGGTGTGTGCAGGATACTGGAGCTCTAGAAGAGAGCCTTTGCCAGCAACTCCAGCCCCCTGAGGCTCAGTGCTGACATTCCTTCACTAGGACAAGCTTTCACTCCTTGATGTACTGGACAGAGGCCTAAAGTGCAAACAGCTGTTGAGACGGTGATGGGTTTGCCTCCCTTTTACGGGAAGAGATTAAGCTGGAAAGATTCTTGGCAAGGGATCGGGAGAGGATGCCCAGGGATCCTGGCTGCTGGAGGAGAGTGGGGAGAACAGGGGCCCAGCGGGCATCTGAGCACTTTGCAGCCAAACCTGCCACAGAGCATTGCCGAAGGCCCTGTGGCACCCACCCGGCCAGGCACAGGATGGTGGCTTACAGCCTCATGTGAGAAGAAGCCAAGAATGGTGACAAGAAGAGCCAGGTTCACAACCCTGTTGATGAGAGCATGACTCTTGGAACACGGAGCCTGGGGCAGGAGTAGCCTGGAAGAGCTGCTGTGAGCCCAGAATGTCCCAGGAGTCACACAAGCAGTGGCCTGGTTACCTACTCACACAGGGACCCCTTTTCCGAAATTCAGATTTGAGAAAGAATCTTTTTAAGAATTATTTTTGAAAATGCATATACAGTATAACAAGGCATTGGAATTGTAAAGATTTGTGCGTTCAGTCAGTAAAACATAAATTATCTTCACTGAAAAGAATAAAGCACCAGGAAAGAGGGACTAGCCCAGATGACCCAGCATGTCTGATTACCAGAAAACTGAACCCCCTGCCTCTCCCTCCATGAACCAAAACCCTCAGTTCTACAGCAATAAACCATTTCAGAACAACCCCTTCCTGCTTAGTTTACTTTCCATTCCTCTGAGAGTGCAAGAAGGAAGCTGGAATACAGGTGTGTGTGTGTGTGTGTGTGTGTGTGTGTGTGT
The DNA here is from genome assembly GCF_030020395.1 of Manis pentadactyla. Taxonomy (NCBI): domain Eukaryota; kingdom Metazoa; phylum Chordata; class Mammalia; order Pholidota; family Manidae; genus Manis; species Manis pentadactyla. The sequence goes on along the minus strand of NC_080029.1, from coordinate 100,110,333 downwards.
GTGTGTGTGTGTGTGTGTGTGTGTGTAGAGGGGGCGGTGGCAGGCAGAGGTGTCACCACTGTATTCCAGATCCCTTTGTCATGTTGAAAGTTGTCCAAAAGGCTGGGAGATGGCAGGGCGCCCTCATCAACAGCGAGCCAGATGCTAAGTGGGAGGCCAGCTGGGAGGGTAAAGGACATGGCAATCTTGATTTGAACAAATGGCCAGTACCAAGGGTTCAGGAAATGGAGGTGGGGTGTCCAGTCAGAAGGGCAAAGACCAGACTCCGGGCAGAGAGGCAGCTGTCACCACTGAGAACAGTCTGAGTTCAACAGGGGGCGAGCTTGTGGGCCAGGGGTTCAGACCAGAGCTTCTGTTTCCAGTAGGTAGTGGGGATGGAAGGTGAGGGCAGCAAGTGGCAAGTAAGAGCAGAAAAACCAGCAAAGGGGACAAATGAATGCTGTCTGTGCAGCACCCTGACTGTGCCAGAGGAGAATGAGTATGGAGCCGAGACCTTCTTACTGCACAGCTACGTGGATGCTGTCCGTGCAGCAGGCTGAGTGTGCCGAATGGAAATGGTCATGGAGCTGAGGGCTTACTGCACAGCTACACGAATGCTGTCTGTGCAGCACCCTGACTGTGCCAAAGAGGAGTGGGCATGGAACTGAGTGCTTTACTGCACAGCTACGTGGATGCTGTCCGTGCAGCAGGCTGAGTGTGCCAAATGGAAATGGTCATGGAGCTGAGGGCTTACTCCACAGCTGACCCAGAACAAGGAAATGAGCACAGGTGAAGCTGGGCACCCAGTGGTGGAGCCTTAAATGCAAGAGTCCCGGTTTCAGCAGGGCTATCCCAAGGGGTATGGGGCTGGGTAGAATCTGACTTGAGAAGCAACTATAAACTCTAAGGGTCAGCTCTGGGGCACTGAGGACCAAATTAGACTACTGGGGGTTGGGGGGGTCGGAGGCAGTGAGTTGGTACCACATGTTTGGACAGTGGGTGGAGCTGTGGCTGCTTGAATAAGATTCCTGTCTCAAGACATGATTGGTCTTGGAAGGAGGCAGGATGGAGAGCCCAGTTAGCTGTCAGGACCTGAGGCATACCAGGGAAGGTAGGGATGGGCACCTGAGACAAAGGTTCGCCATCCATTCAAAACTCACCACCTAATTACTGAGTGCGACGGGCATCAGCAGCCCAGGGACAGGAAGATGAGTAAGACATGGTCCTTACTCTTGAGAGGTTCCTGACTTTTTAGGAGAGATAAGCTAGAGAAAAATGGAGTCTACAGTGTGCAGAGTTCAGCTCTGCAACCCAGCTGAACCTGAGAGGGGTCGGTGGGAGATGCGAAAAATACAGAGATAGATCCAAGAAAGACATGGAAATCAAAGCTGGGATCAGGAGGTCCACTGACCGCTGATGGCAGACCAGTGGCGCATTTTTAATTCTTTGCACAGCTTATATACACAGGCTCCCTTCTGTGAGTGCCGCCCACAGTGATCTCACTCCCAGACTGTTCTCTCAAATCCAGCTCTTCTCTCACATCTGGCTCTCCACCCAGTGCCTTGAGATGGTTTGTCAAATTCATGGTGCTTTTAAATTATCACATGGAAGCAGCTTCAATTAGTTACATTTACTCCAAGAATACCCTTGCACTTCCATGTATAATTACCCCCAAAATACTGTTTATCTTACATGTATATATAAAATCTAGTCATCCATGGACTATTGCACTGAGGCATTGAATTTTTTAACATTCCACCTTCAATTCACACCCCACCTCCAAGAAGCACACAGTTGGAATTTCCCATAAGTTGCCAATGAAATCAGCTGGCAACCTGGACCTGATTTGGGCCAGACATCAAGAAGGTAGTGCTTCTGTTTCCATTTAGTTTTAACTCTGAATCATTGAGAGAATCAGAAGTCAATTTAATTATTATTTGGAGGCTTTAATTGAATGACAGGTGGAAGGGGGCAAGGGGCATTTGAAAGTGGGGTAGAACTTGGTCAGGGTGGCATTAGGGCAAAGATGTTTGGGCCCAAGAGAGGAGGAGAGGGGCCTGGACAGCCTGTGTGGTAACAGGTGCCTTCTGCGGAGCTGCAGTACAATGTCAGAGCTGCAGCTGCCCAAGAACCTGAGGAGGCTCACAGCATCCTCAAGGAAGCAGCACTGGGAAAAGTCCCAAGTTCAGGTGGGCTGAGTTTCCTGGTTGCTTCCAACGAGGCCTGCCCGGATTTGCCAGAGAACACGCCACATCAACGCTCACCCTGCTTTAGCAGGGCCTCTTGGAAACAGTCATGCCAACCCCATGGCAGTTGTTAGCCACCTTCTTTCTTGGCTGAAAAGCCTGTTGTTTTTTTCTTAAAGGGTATATTTTCATTATTTTGCCTGGGGTTGGTGTCTGGGACTGGGAAGGATAGGCTAGGCATGGAAAGGAAGACTGACACATTTTTTAGGTCATTCCCTAAAGGCCTATTTTTTGTCTGGAAGCTGTTTCTTTTTGGATGAGTTATGTGGGAGGAACACATGGTGGCAAAACCCATTCCTGTTGATGCTGCCCTCTTCTGACACCACCCCATGGATGGAAACAATGGGCAGGATGAACTGAAAGCTTTCTGTGCTGGAATTGTCCTCAGCAAGACTGGGACAGCACCTCTCGTCCCCTCAAGAGGCCTCCTAGGAGCGTACTCTTGACTCTTCCACGGCTTTCCTCTCTCAAGAGGTTACAGATGTGAGGAGTCAACTTCTTGCTTATACATAAACCAATGTATCTCCTGTGCGGAGATCCCTGACTTTTACTTCCCTCTCAGTGATTTTCATCAACTCTCCACTGACTTCCCATTCCATGTTTACAAATCAACAAATCTCCTGCAGAACGAAAACAGTTGGGAAACTCTGAATGTGGCGGAGGTGATGGTGTCCGCACATAGGCAACATGTGAACTGAACATTTGCTCTTCTTGAGGAGGATTCCCCTTAGGCTACCTGTCTGGCCAATGGGTTTCAGCCCCAGGCAAGTTCACTGTTGATTCGGTGAGACCAAACAAGGACAGTGGAATGTTCTCGGGCAAAAGGGTTTATACCCAACTTTACTCCCACGGTGGCAGGTCAAGCACTAGAATCCCACCCACCTCAGAGCAAGTCTGCAGCAGCAAGTCCATCTCTGCCTCCAGGCCTCTCCACCTCCACAGCTGCCCTGGTCTCTGTCCACCACTCCAGCCTCTGCTCTCCTGCAGCCGTGCAGCCCAGAGCACTGGGCAGAGCTCTTTATATACAGTCAATAATAACATATTGCCCACACATGCACAGTGAGCAAGCCGACCATGGTCAGGTGAGAATCCTGGCCATAGGAACTATCCTTTTCTGTACACTACCAAAGGCCTGGGGCCCGTACACAGTAGACTGTGGAAATGCCTGCTGATCAGAGCACACTTGGCTTTGAAATGTGATGGGTTGAGTGAAATAAGAAGCACTTTGTGCCCTGCCAGTTGAAGACTGTGGTTCAGACAGGAATTAACCTTTGAGGGGGGAAATAACCAAAAAAACACAAGTGGCTGAAGACAGAGCAGTTAATTTTAGTGCTTCTTGTCTTTATCTTAGCCCATGTCACTTACAGGTGTCTGTCTGTCCCAGGCTTGAGAGGTGGTGTTCAGAGGGGTGGGGAAGGGAGGGCACTTACCTGCAGATGAGAGGTGGCTGGAAGGAACATACAGGTAGAGGAGGGAGACACAGGGGCAGATGGACTCAGAGGTGGACTGGAGAAGAGAGAAGAGAATGGAGACTAGTTTGATTTATGAGAATTTTGCTCTGTTTAATTGTACTTTGCTAAAACAAAATAGTTGGCTTATAATTGTGTTGCAATTAGTAATTATCCCTGTCTTGCCAGTGGGTTTCAGTCCTGGCAAGTTCACTATGGATTCAGTGTGACCAAAGAAATGACAGTAGAATGTCATTCCTGGAGGGGGCTTGCTAGAGCTCCTGGAATGGCAGGCTGGCTTCCAGAGTGCTGGCACGACCAGAGCCCTGGGGAAGCCATTCTTCCTGTGGCAGGGTGGGGAGGGTGGGGAGAGAGAAAGGATGGGCGTTCCAGTAGGAGAGAAGGGGCAGAGAGTTGTTACAGCTACATTTTCCTGGACAGTCAGATCAGGCCCATTACTGGTGGCAGGTACAAGAGCAAGTCTTCCCTGCTCACCTTCGTGATTTACTGGGTCTGGCCTGACTCCTTAGGTGATTCTTGGAGATGTATACCCCACAAGCTGGGGAGCAATCTGGATGGGGAGCAAGGTGTCTTGAGGCACGTTTGCTGAGTAGGGCTGTGATAACACATGCCAGAATGGAAACAGGAAATGTGATGTCTTAAGGCCTCCCTCACTGCAAGGCGGAGGTGAGTCCAGGAGGAGCAGGTGCAGTCAGGGAAGCCAAATATAACCAGGCACGTGGAGGCCCGCTTGTCATGGACCCAGGTCTCTGTGACTCTCAGGTCTTCTCTTTGTGTGCCAGAAATCCCAGTGGATTGCAACCAAGATTTTTTAGTCCAGAGAGCCCATCAGCACTAGGGTATGCTTGGCCTCATGCCTCTGGCCAGGATGAGCAGCTGTCACCTGGGAGAGAAGACCCTCTGCTGCCTCCCCTTGTGCCTCCCAACACTGCTCCAGAGTTTAACTTGAGGCAGTTGCGTTTTGATGCCCTCCACTGCCCAAACCCTACATTTTAACAGTAGCCTCTGGGCTGGATGGCCAAAAGGTGACTTCTCCAGAGCAGGCCCTCCTCTGTTGTCTCTCGATGTTCTGGCTTCTAAGAGTAGCTTTCTGCCTAGCACATGGCATCTGGCAAAGTAAAATTGCTTGGAAAAAGCTATCTTGTTTGGTACTGGTTGAGCTTCTACTAGCTGCTCTAAGCTGCATGCAGAGGTCCTTCTGGAGAGGATGCCAAACACTTGAAGCAGTCTCCATTCTATCTACCAGGTCATGCTCCTCTATAGGCCATTTGGCCTATTCTGGAAGAGTTTCCTGGAGAAATAGGGACAGAGCTGCAGGCTACTACATTGGAAGCTTCTCAGGATAGGAGTGGATCCTTCCTACCTCCCAGCTGAAGATAGGGCTGAGTGAGCCATCCTAGAAATGGGGTCTCGGAGACACTCTGCAGCCAGGAGAGGCAAGTCCTGGGGGAATTACTGGGAGCTGGGAAGTAGGTAATAGATGGTATCAGGATCTTTGGGTGCTCATTTGGGAGTGGCATCAGGGAACACTGGGTTCCCCAAAGGCACCTGCAGTGGCAGCTACTTCTGCAGAGGATGACTGGGGGCTTGACGTCTCTCAGTGTACCATCTCCTGATCTGGAGACAGGGGCCCAGTGTTCTGGGTTTCACCCAAAGATCCTGATACCATCTGTTGCCTACTGTTTCCAGCTGTTCCCCCATTTCTAAGATTGGGAGGTAGAGCTTACATGGGCCGGGCAACTTCCTAGAAGTGGTGGGGTCAGGGTGTGGTCTGCCACTCTACAGAGCCCAAAACACCAGCAGACCACATTAATTGGTGCAAACAGTTATATCCATGCACAATTTTTTTTTCAAAACTTCAAGTTGGGACATTTGTAGGGAGAGCTCTCATGGATCCAAGACATATTTCCCTCAGCCACATAATATTGACAACTGGGTGGGTCCCTCACAGACCAGTGCATTTCCCTACCCCCACTCAGGTGGTGGGAGCCTGCAGTCGGCCAATGACTGTATCTAAAACGATGCATGCATCACTTCCTGATATGCAAGAGGTGGCCAAAAGACAGGTGTGGGGCCTCATGTCCCAAAGGCAGAAGCTAAGAATCCAAAGCAAATGGCCACAAGGCAAGGGCACAGCCAAACAGAGCCAAAGAAGTAGAGAGACCAGGATGGATGGATAAGATGGGCAGCCTTTTATTTTAGATTGAGGTCCAAAATACAAATGTCTACAGAATAGGCTCCTTTGGAGGGAATCAGGCATGGGGGTATAGGGCCTACTTCCTAGCTCCCAGTAGTAGTTTAACCCCCTCAGTCCCATCCCTCCTGCTCTTTTTCTCCTTTGACTTAGAGCTGAAGAAAAACATTTGATTGTGTTCTAAATGCAAAAGCCCTGTACAGAGGACTTGTAATTAGGGAAAGAAAGTAGACAGTGGTTTCTGTCTCAAAGAACATTCAAGTTTGAGTCCATGGCCTCCTCAGCCTCCTGGTCCTCTTATCTCATTCAACCAGCATTTCCTAAGTACTGACTCAGAAATTTTTCTCTTGCCTTTTCCTATCCCTGATTTCTCCATCTCAGATCCCTTTCTTTTCTGCCTCCATTTCTCTCTCAAAAAATAGGCAAAAAAGGGAAGTTGGGGGATTAGAAAGAAGAAAGAGACTTTAAGGGAAAATGTATGCTTAGTTGGCATACCTGAGATTATTCTGTGATGTGACACTGAAATGCTATGTGTCCATTTCACTCATAGCTTGCACTGGGGAAAGTCAGTGTTTCATTTTACATAAAGGAATTCTGCTGAGCATCAGCCCCATCTCATTTACACAGGCTGTAATTTTTTTTTTTTTTACTGCTATACAGCTCTAAACAGATTTCAACTGCTTATGGGTCTTTCATAAGCAGACTGCTAGTCTGACAGTGACCAGAGCTGAAGAGTGAATGAGAACCGGACCTCTTCATCCTACCTGATGCTCCCACCCCCACCTCCAGCCCTGGCTCTACCATCTCCCACACAGAGTGTTTATCCCTAGATGCCAAAGACATGAAGTCTTCTATAAAGGCAAACTCTTTGCAGACTAGTAAAGGAAGAAAAAGAAAATCTAAGATCCTGCTCTTTATACCTCTTGTCTTGATTTTTAATTCTCATGTCTTTGATCCCTCATTTGATTGATAGCTTCTCACCATAGATGGGTCCAAAGAGGCCAGTGAAGGATGGAAGGGGAAGAGAAAGGAGGGCCAGAGGAAGGAGCTGTATGTATGGAGCTGTTCAGTGAAGGGCTGTGTCTAACTTTATCTTGCTCCCAAGTTTCTCCCATCCTACCTGTTAAGGAATTCAATGCCACATTCCTTTGCATCTTAAAGGAATTTAAGAGTCTTTCCTTTGAAAATATATTCCTAAAATGCAAATGTCCTTGGGAAGGGTGATACTTAGGTGACAGTTAATTTGAAGGGAGTGGGTCTCAACTGGCAGAGTCACCGCCAAGAGGAGAGAAAGAGAACCCCAAAGCTACACTTCACCTACTTAACCAATTGTATTTTCTCCCGTCTCCTAGTTAATGTTGTATCTGAGTACAGGGGAGAAAATAAAAGGCAGATTTGTATACAAGCCCCCTCCCCCTAGCACATGCACACCTGGACCGGAAGCAGTGACCATTGTTTGCTCATGAAAACATCTGGCTGAAGGCTAAGATCACTTCAGATTTCCAACTTACATTTTCCTAGGTGTAGCAGTTTTCTCTTAATTTTCCTTTGGGAAAAGACTAAAGTAGTTCCATAATCCCCAAATGTCTTCATACTCCAAACTGCACTCAAGTTTGCCCGGGACACGTGTACGTAACTCAACACTCACAGCACCTGTCTAGGACCCCGGCAAGGAGTCAAAGTTTCAGAGAACCTCACAGTGATGCAAGTCCCTCACAGGGAACACACGGCATTACTCTCTACCCATGGGAGCAGACACGGAGATCCTTTCTTCTCCTTATGCTCAGTTTCCTATTTGTGATTAGTAATTGGCTTCTCTTGGTACGTTCTGATCTATTACAGAAGCCAAACATTCAGAGGGGAAACTGAAATGACAAAATTTGGTTATAATTTATGTTGGCCCCTGACATATATATTTTTTTTAAATGATTTGGTCTCTAAGCAACTGATCTCTTAGCAACAAGAAGCACCTTTATAAAAGATGGCACACAAAGAGTGACTGCCAGAAAAGCCACCCGGTTCTTAAACAGCCGTGCATCATTAGCAAAACTCACCAGCTCCGAGTGCAAAAACTAGAAGTGACCAGCAGACCCAGGTAACCTTGATATTTGCACATTTTCCTGAAAAAAAAAAACAAAAACTCATGCAACTATTGAAAAGAACAAAATACTTTGAAATATGTTTATTTTTGAGGTCTTATTACTTGGTCTTGGCTAACTTAATAGAATGTATTAGATAACTGCTTCTTGATTTTTTTGTACAAACTTGGACATGAATTTTGTGATCAAAGAGCTCACTCAAAATTTCACTGACATGAGGATGAAGCAGGGGAGACAATCTACCCTATTTGAGTTCGTTTCTGCAGGTTTTAATTTGAAGGGAAAAATCCACACTGGCAAAATTGGAGCGTGCAGAATGTCACCCCCAGTTGTATGCATGTGTATTTTCTAGTGTATTTTTAAACTGCTAAAATATGTAAAGAGTAGCAAAATTATTTGCCTTCGAAACTTCAGCTTTTTAATCCAGAGTCGATTTCAGTAGCAAGTGATGGTCTTTTGTTGCAAATATCCAAGGACTGGTTTTTCTTTTCTCTCTTTCATAGCCCAAAAGCAAGGATTTTTCTGTCTATTTTCATTCCCGTAAGAAAAGATTCATTCCAAACATAAAAATAGGAGAAATTCCAGCCATCACTACCTTGTTTGCTTTTTTTAGGTATCCAGGAGTTTAAGACTAAATGTCTGCTAGAAAATTGGAGATGAGGAACAATTGTTTCTCATCTGTACCCCTTCAATTAAGACTGTGTAATTATAAACTCACTTTGGGGTACTCAGCTGCATAAAAGAGATTTTGTGAGAGCAAAATAAAAATCTCCCTAATTAAGCTTGGAAAGGACATTACATAGAGATATCACAGACCTAAACAGACTTTAGAAAATTGTAGTTCCAATAACGACAAGTTGGGACGGTGACACTTTTGTTTTTTATGAGAATTGCATGTGCCACTTATCTTTAAATTGAACTGTATGCTGACATCTTCTCGGAACCAGAAAACAGGATGCTTTGTCTAAATACAGAACTTGGCAGTGGGTCAGGGCATTCAAAATCAGGACAATCCCAGAAAATTTGGGACTTACAGTTGCTCTACTACGAAAAAGCTCTTTAGTACGATATGATTACACTTGATTTCAAAAGCTGCTATGACTTGTATTTCTGTTAACTGCTACCAACTTTAGGCAGAAAGAATTCCTTCTTGTGATTGCTTTGCTCGGAAGTTAGCAACGTGGGTATTTTAAGTTGAATTGCAGAAACTTCTTAAAAACCAATGTATTCTGAAAGCTTTGTGCTTTCGAGCTAAAGATTTTATGTACTACTTATTGCAGTGTGGTTATTGTAGAAACATGTCTGCGGCTTTAAGTAAGGAACTTGGATAAATACAATTTGTGTTTGCTGTGCCTGGATACACTTCCAATTTTAAGTGTGCCATAGTCTCCTAGATATGAAGGGGATTTAAAATAGGCAAAGAGATGGTAACATTTATATTGCAGGTGGCAGCTAAGTTTCTGCGGGGGGGTCTTTGTTTTTTTCAAATCCAGTCACTGGGTCCTTTGAGATCCATGTTGTCTGAGTTTTATCTATGCATAAGGAAACAAAGTGGGGGTGGTGACAGCATGTAGAGCTTGTCATTTTGGCTATCTTAACGACCAGGATGACAATTGACCAAGACTGAAAAGCTATTGCAAGATTTGAAATAGACAATGAAATACTCCCAATAGACTGGCCACTATAGACTAAGCCCACTCATTCTCTGCTGGGATTAGTTACTTCTGAGACACACACATATACATGAATGTTGTCAATATCAATCATAAACCAGGAGATCAAAATGAGACTCTCCATTAGTGGGGCTTCCCAGGAAAAAGGATAGTTTTAATTTCATGAATGAGAGTTTCTATCATAATCCCTATTTGGTATCTTAAAATCCTAGGCAAAATCTGATGACTATTTTCCTCCAAACCTTGGGCTGGAGTTGGGCTGGTGGTAGTGAGGGTGTTTGTGGGAGGGGGTAGACCCACAGCTGGTGGCAGACCACATCCCAAACAGTCCTACTCTGTGGGAGGGAGGTCCAGGCTGCAAAGGAACCTGATTACCGTGGACACCTTAATATCTGAATTGAAATGATCAGGGAAGAACTTGATTAATGACTACTTTTAACAGAAAAATTGTAACCCTCCTAAGTGAGTCATGTTTGGCATAATTTGGTCTTTCTCTGGTGAGAGGGAAGAAAGAAAAGACCTGTGGAGCAGCCACTATGGGCTAGGCACTTTGCAATGTGTGGTTCTATTTAATCCTCACAACAGCCGTGCAAAGGCATCAGCATCTCCATTTACACATGTGTAAACAAACTTCAGTACTTTGCCAATGTGCTAGCTAAACCCTGAATGGCCACGTTGGGGTTTAAACCCAGGGCCAGTCTGACTCCTCAGCCTATGTGCTTTCCTTGGGCCACAATGGCACAAGCAACTATTTAAAACTGATGTTCAAAGAGTCCCTCTGGTCTTTGTAAAGCCAAAGCTCTGACTAGTCGGGCTTGTGGTGCAGATTCAGGCATCTTTTCACAGAAGACTGGCTCCCAGTGGTGCTGGGTGGGCAGCTCAGATGCTGCATATTCAATGGCTGCCACAGGCTATGAACTGGAGGCAGGTCCGCAGCTGGGTGGAGGCAGCAGTGGCCACAGGACATGTGGCTATTCCTTTCCATGGTGTAAATCCCAAGTGAAGTGGGGTAGGACTCTTTGAGGTACTTTTTCTGTGAGAACAGAGCCTGAGACAGGGATCCCCAGGAGGTATCCCTGACCACAACAGGTAGAGAGGAAGCCAAACCAAGATTCAGAATGCGTCAAGTGACATGCCGCCACATTAACGTGGCTGGAAAGAGAACCCAGGTATGGCTGGGGTCAGGGAAGGTGAAAAGATGCTACAGAAAGCAGAGCTTTCTCCCCAGGACATCACTTCAAAGGTGCAGGACGGCAGTGCCCTGTCTGTGGTTCTAAAGCCTCGGGCGAGGGCTTCCTCTCTTGGAACCCCTCCTGCCTAGCAGGAGTTCATGCTTTCTCTTTCACTAGAGCTTTGCTAGTTGCTCCATTAAAAAAAAAAAAGGCCTCTGGCTAATATTGCCCTCTTTTCAAATGTACCAAGTAACATAGGGATCTACGACAAAGTGATCAATCTTATTTTATTTTAAAAACCTCCCTGAAACGGTTTAGAAAGGAAAAGACTTGCAAGGGAGTGAGGGGCAGAACAGCACTGACTGGCCCTGGAACCAAGCACTCTACACCTCCCCATTTCTTTTGATCCTTGCATCATTTGATTCTGGGACTAGAAGAGTCTTGCCCAGACAGTTTATGTAAGTGGGACTTGAACTCAGGTCTTCTGAGTGGAAACCATGTGGCTCTTTCCTACAGTACGGTATACACAGTCACATACAGATTCTAAGGTCTGGGGTAGATCCAGAAAGGTTTATGGCTGGAGGTGACATGACCTGCCTTGAAGTTGGCGTGATCATCAGTGAATACCAGGGGCAGCTCTTCACCTGCTACATGTGTGTTTACCCCCAGAAGAGGGACTAACACACCGACAAGGGCAAGAGGCAACCTCCCAGTTCTTTCTTCAATTTCTCTCTGCTAGAAGATAACTATGGGTAATCCCTCTAACTGCAAGTCAGTGGGCTGGTGTACAACTTAGAAAGTCTAAAAAGAATGCTAGTCATAGGTTCTATTATTTTTGTACAAAACTAAACATTTTTGTGCACAAGTATCCAAGTAATCCGAATGTCTCACTTCCAGAATTCTTGTCTCCAACTGGACGTGGCTACCCTGTTTGAATTCCTGCCTGATGTGTGGTGCTATAACATATATGGTCAGTGCAGATACCACACACCCACCATGGGCAGCATGAGCCAAATTCCCCCCCTCTCTATAGTGCACAGAACGTCTCCTCTCATTTGGCATCTGTGGGTGGGAGAAGAGGGCCACTTTACTCACTGTATTTATTAAAAAGCATATTCTTCTTAATTAGGGTGCTGACCTAGAGATCGCTTAATTTAGACTTCTCATTTGGAGGTGAGGGAACTGGGTTGAAGTGACCTGCCCAAGATCTCTGCAGCTAGTCTTACTAAGGGACAGAGCTCAGCTCTCTTGACTCCCAGTCTAGTGCTCCTTCCTCTGTGTAACACAATAAATGTTAACACCTAAGAAGGGGATGAAAGGACAAACTATTACCCCTATTTTACAGATAGAAAAACTGAGGGCATAATTCAGTTTAGGGACAACTGTGACTCCAAAAGTATGAAAATGATTAAATCCATGAAAGCGACTTAAAAGATCCTCAGGATTAATCATTTTATTCTCCCTGCTGGATATAAATATGCAGAGTCCAGTGAACACACTGGAGTATCCACAGGCTATTCAGTCTGTTGATCACATAATTTCTCCCTTACATGAAAAGTAAGGAAGGAGGGAGAAAAATGGTCCCTACTGTTATGAAGCGTAGTGCTCAAACAGATTATGCGTTTACGGAATCCCTTTAAAAGGGAAACTGGTGTATAACTGCATGTCAGAACTGTCAACAGCCAAGCCCCATACCAAAAATTGATAACAAAGGGTATACTGTAAGCAGTTTTCCCTGTGGACTTTCCTCCTGTTGGACCAAGATTTTTTGGGGTGGGTAAGATTATTACAACTCCCACACTTGAGTCTGGTCTACCCTAGAAGAAACTCTAGCAAACATACCCTGATATGCAGAGGCAATTATGGAGACTATAATTCTGATCATAATTCTGCACAGGAAGGTGGTAACTCACATGGATTGAGTTCTCTGTGCCAAGTTCTGTGCTAGGATCTTTCCATAGGTTTCCTTATTTAATGTTTATAGCCTCTGATGTCAGTATTCTGAGTGCTATTTTCCAGATGGGGAAGCTGAATCTCCTGCACTTCAGGGTTCTGCCAAAGGGGGCGACACCACAAAGTGGTATTTACTCACATGTATTTACTTACTGCGCTTAAATGATGTGTCTGGCACTGGACTGGTTGCTGGTGATATTAAGTAAGACATGGCCCTTGTCTTGAAGCAGCTTGCAGCCTAATGATACTTATTTCCAGTTAATGTGGGAGCTTCTGCCTCCCTCTCAGTGCTAGTTTAATAGCAAGTAAGATATTTACTAAGTAAATTCTAAAAAATTTACTCTAGAACATACACCTTGCGAGTTGGAAAGGCTTAGAGAAGAAGAAATCCTCAGAGAGGAAAATAGAGGGTTACGGTTTACCATGAGGGGGAAAATTGAAGATTGACAGAAAGTTGACTTTCATGACATGTAGAATAAAATGGGCTACAGCATGGAGGAGAGAATGATCAGGCCAGATAACAGGGCTGGCAAACCTTGGATTTCTTTTCTTGGCTGAAGGAGTTCCATATTGAGGAATCCTATGAATGATGAAGTTGGTGATACATGACACTGGCAGAAAACCTTAAAAAAGCAGACAAAGGAGTTTGCATTTAGTGAATAGAAAATGGAGAGCCAATACAAAGTCTGCTGATGTAGGCTCCTGGTTTTTGAGCATCACTAGATTGTGGACACCTGTGGCAAAAAGTGTCAGAGGAAAAGAAAGATTTTTGCCCATGTATCACTGACCCTGACCGAGGAACACTACAGACTAGAAGATAAGCCTTTTGAAATCTTTGAACTAGTCAGGAATGGACTGAGGCAGCGCTGGCCTGGGCAATAGCTGCAGAGGATAGAGCCCAACCCAAGACAAGTTTAGGGCAAACAATGAGCACAGCTTGGTGATGAGGTGGGAGAAGGGAAAGCGGAAAGAAAACCAAAAAGGGCGGAGGTACCCTTAGAAGTCAGAGAATTTTTTAGCTACCTGCTCAGGTAGAATGATGGTGAGCTTATTTTCAACAAGGTTTAGATATTGTCAATATGCTTATCCAAGTGGAGAGGTTTCCTTGCAAATGTTAACTATGTTCCCCAAAGTATAAATCAGGACATACTGGGACTAAGAGAGGATTTGCGCTTTTCTGAGAGTAAAGACAATTGTTGGAGGTAAGGAGGAAGAGGGGGGAAATCTGGAAAACATTTAGATGCTAAACTACTAGGATTTCCAAGCTATTTTTGATGACTTTCTGGGGACAGGAGGGTTGGTAGGACTGTCCTAGAAAACCCAGGGAACCTGGAGAACATACCTTTAGAGCCATTGGCAGACCTGATGAGAGAAGTCTTGCTCTTAACCAGTGTCTGAAAGAGTGCCTCTAAGAATGGGTGTGAAGAGCAGCAAAATAGAAGATTTCAGACTGCAGACTGGTGACCCTGGGTGATTAACGAGAAGAGGTAGGAATCAGGACAGAAGACAGATAATAGGTGACCAGAGACTTGAGAAGAGAGCCTGAAGCAAACTGGGTCACACAGTTCCAGGATGTTCTCTGCTAAGGCAGCAGAGAAGTAAAAATTGCTTACACTTGCAAACCATTCATTGGACAGGTGAGAGAGAGGTCACAGATACCCTCAAAAAGTGGTGTGGGTGAAATAGGAAGCTGGGAAACCAGACTGGGTGGTAGGTGCTGGGGGTGAAATATCAGAGCCCAGCTAGGCCTCTTGACCTGCAAGCCCATGTGCTGCATGAGTACAAGGTCAGTCAGCCTAAAACCTTGGCCCTCAGCAGACATCCATTGTGAAATCTAGCTGTGTGCCTGCGTCAGCCCAGGGAGAGCCCGGCTGGGGCAGGAGGAAAAAGCCTGGACTTTGTAATCAGATAGACAAATTTTAATCCTTCCTCAGACAGAAATCTACTACAAGGCCATATCAAGGAGATTTTATCTCTATTTCTTCATCCTTAAAATGGAACTAATTCTACTTATCTCACAAGGCTTTTTTTTTTTTCTTGTAAAGACTAAAATGGGATAAAATATGTGTAAATGGAGAGAGGTGTTTAGTAAATGCCAACTTCCCTAGAACAGGGGATCATTTAACTGTGTTACTTGGAGTTCTTCAGACATTCCCCAAAGCTGTTTTGAAGGTGTGGGGTGGGTTCTGGAGAGGCAGACAGAAGCTGATAGGATGATATCAACCACAGCCTCACCAGAGCACTGGGGTCCCATGAAAATTTTTGTTTAAAAAGGTGAGGGAAGCAGACACAAAACTACTGGGACTAGTAAGGAATTTAGCAAGGTTTCAGGATACAAGGTTAATAAACAAAATTCACTTTTATTCTTAATATGCTAGTAGCAATCAGTTGAAAAATAAAACTTTAAAAACCAATACAGTGGTACCGAAAAACATAACATACTAAGGAATAAACCCAACAAAAGATGTCTAAGACCTCTACACTCAAAAGGATAAAACATTTTATTGAAGTCCTAATAAATGGTGAGATACATCATATATATGATATGACTCAATATTGCTAAGGTGGCAATTCTGTGTTAGTGATTGTTCTGCAGAGCCAACAAACTGCCAATAAAATTCCAGGAGACTTTCATTTGTTTTTTGTAGAATTCCACAAGATGATTTCTAAAATTTATAGAGAAATGCAAAAGACCTAGAATAACCAAAATATGTCAATTAGGGACTTTTGAGAATCAGGCAGAAAGACTGGATCAGATATGCAAGAGATTTTTAGGGGAAAATGACTGGGAAGGTTAAAAGGAAAGGGAACAGCATTGGGCAAGGAAGCTGTCAGACCCCAATGCAGGTCTGACACCTGTGGAAGGACAGTGGGAAGGAAGAATTGTATGGAAAGGACTTGAGACCCCAGTGCACTTCTGAGAGAGTTTTGGCTAGGAATGGAGTGTCCAAAGGCTGCTTGTTGGAAGAGCCTTGCATTGGATGGAATGAGCTACCACTAGTACCCCCACCATACTTAGTGATTGGTTAAGAGCTACCCAGAGATACGGGCCTTTCTTGGTGAATGCTTAGGGTGGGGCTGTCAACTATATTCACAATAGCAGTTACTTTTGAAGGAGATCTGAGCAGCATACCTCCATGGCCACAACATAAAGTAATTTTTAAAAATAAAAAAGTTGGAAAACATCTTCTAACTTGCCAACTGTACCTTTATATATCAAGGCTTACTGTAAAGTTACAGTAATCAAAAGAGTTTGGTATTGGTAAAAAATAAACATCCAAATCAATGGAACAGAATAACGTCCAGAAGGATTCCCACATATGTATTGGCAATTTTTAAAAAAGGTATCAAGGCAGTTGAATGGAGAAAGGAGAATCTTTTCAACAAATGGTATGGGATCAGCTGGATATCCTTAAATAGGGAGAGGGGACACCCCCTTCTTCATCAGCCCTTACCTCATCAACCCTTACCTCACACCATACACAAATTAACTCAAAATGGATCAGAGACCTAAATGTAAAACCTAAGACTATTAAACTTCAAGAAGAAAACAGGAGAAAAATCTTTGCGACCTTCAAGTGGCAAAGTTTTCTAAGAATACAACAAAAGCATGAGCCACAAAAGAAAAACTAGATAAGTGGACTTCATTAAAAATAAAAGACTTGCGATTTTTCAATAGACAGTAAGAAAATAAAGCACACCACAGACAAGGGAAAAATATTTGAAACATGTATATCAAAAGACAAAGAACTCGAATCCAGAATACATATATTTTAAAAACTGTTAAAAATCCAGTAAGACAAGCCAATTTTTAAAAATAGCAACGATTTGACCAAACACTTCACAAAAGAAGAAATATGAATGGCCAGAGCTCACTAAAAAAATGTTCAAAATCTTCAGTAATTAGAAAAATGCAAATTAAAATCACAGATACCTCTGGAATGGCTAACATTCAAAGACTGGCACATACCAAATGTGAGAATGTGAAGCAACTGAAACTCACCTGCCCTATTGGTGGGAATGCCGTGGTACTTTGAGAGATAATTTGGCAGTTTCTTCTGTCAAACATATACCTGCCATACAACATGCAGCCATTCTGCTCCTGTGCACTTACTTGTGTTCACAGGAGCCTTATTTGAAAAAAGCCTAAGACACTGGGGAACAACTCAAATGTTCATTAGCTAGTGAACGGGAAAACTGAGCTATCACTATACAACAGCAAGATGAAGGGACACACTGTTGACATGAACAGGAATGAATCTGAAAATCAATGTGCTGAGTAAAGAAGGCAGACAAGTACAGACTGTATGCTTACACTGATACAAAATTCTAGGAAAAGCAAACTGATGGATAGTGACAGGAAGCCGCTCAGTCTGGAGACAGGGTGGAGGAAGGGATGGATGACAAAAGGGTGACGAAAACGTCTTGATTTTGGTGATGGTTTCACAAGCGTGTGTATATATATATATATATGTTAAACTCATTAAATTGTGCGTCTTAAATATTTGAGGCTTATTGTATTTCAATTATGACTCCATAAAGTGGTTTTAAAGGGAAGGAAGGAGAGAGGCAGGGTCTGATGTTACTAATGCAACCCTGTCTATACAATAAAAAGACATGAAGAGTGTCTTAGAAGGAACTTAGGAGAAGTGAGTCTGGTACTTTGCTTTCCTATTTGTCTCTTCAGTATCTGCCGTTCCCCTCGGGATAAGGGAGGAAGGAGAGAGAGGAGCAGGCAACACCTCGTGCCGACCGGCCGTCGCGTTGACGGCGGGGTCCGCGCTAGGAGCGCCCGTCCCTCGGACAGGGGAGCAGGCAGGCCGGCCGAATCGGCGATCGCAAGGCAGGCACAAAGGGCCTGGCGCTCAGACGGCGGTCGCGCTATGGGCTTAACGCTCCGCTGGCACCATTCTGAAATGCTTAACAATCTTTATCTTTGAATTTGTGTTTTGTGAGCGAAGTTGGATGGGACAGGGGAGCGCCAGAACTTGGACGATCGGCCCACGCAAGGCGGCGTCTCCTGCGTCTGCCTCTGGACGGTTCTCCGCTGCCGGCTCCTCCTCCGTCCCCGCCCACTGAACCCTGCTGCCCTCTGCAGGGTGGTGGCCTGGGCGTGACCGTGGGGACTGCGTCACAGGGTGGGGGCCTCACGCACCTGTGAAGGTCTGCATTTGCCCCATAATTATTCCAGTACCCACGGAGACCAGCATTCAATGGAAAATAAAACACACTATGATAAGTGGACAGAAAGACCACCGAAAAAAAAGGAAAAGCCCTTTTTCCTGCTCTGGAACAAGGGGCTCCACATTTTTATTCTGCAGCTGGGCTGCAAGTTCTGTCCTCAGCCCCGACCACCTGAGATCACCACAGTCGTTCCCCACTTGGCCTGCCCAGGGCGCTCCCACTGTGGATCGCCACAAGGAGAGAAGCTGGACTCCTTGGTCTGCCTCCAGCTTCCGGCCACCCCCTGGGAAAAGATTCGGTTCAGTTCACCCTGCCCAGGAGTGACTGAGACAGAAGCCCTGAATGTAGGGCGAACCTTGCTCCCCAGAGCAGGGCGTGTGTCGGGAGAAGCAGGGGAGTCCTGCTCATGAGGTTCTTCTGGATGCAGACTCCTTGTTCTTTGATTTCCTCTCCAGTGTGGAATAAGGGGTGAAAGTCCCAATCTGGTATTTTGAAAAAAGTAACTATGACATCAGCCATGTCCACAGAGTAGTAAAATGCATCAGGCTCACTTTCAGTGCCTTTCCTTTCCTTCCAGAATGAGTGCTCCTAGTCAGACAATGATCCACCCACAGCAAAAGACCAGAATTTAGCCGTCATGGCTTAGATTAGTGGTGGCACCTCTTTTTGTCTTGTCAGTTCGTTCTTTATCCCCAGCTTTCTCCACACAACCCAGGGCCACTTTAGAAGTAAACATAAATTTGGAAAGGTCCACTAAATGAGTCAGGATGTGATAGAAATTTTGGACTAATCCTTGACTCCATGGTTGGAGAATGGATTGGCAGAAGCTCGGCCACCTCCATCTATGGGAGTAGGGAGGTGCTTTTCCTTCAGTTCTATGTGAGGGCCTCTCATCCAGCCCTTCTCTGAGGCAGAATGAAGCAGGATAATCGTCAAGGACACTGGTTGGGAAGAGAGCAGGCCTGAGTTCTAAGCTCTTGTCACTAATGCTCTGGGAGACCTTGGGGACACATGTGGTTTGACCTCTTAGGGTATGCTAACGTTCGCCCTGCTCTCTCAGCGAATGTGCAAGAACCTTTCAACAAGAGGAAAGCTCTGTGTGCATAACGTGACATGTGAGAGCATTATCACATACTCTCTCTGCCCTTCTCTGAGCCCGGAAGATAAGGGTTGTGTCTGGGAGGTTTGGGGTTGGTTGGTTGGTTTTGCCAAAGGAAAGCTAAGTCTCTTCCCAGCTGAGTCTGGGCGGCTCGGCTGGGCTGACTCAGAGAAAGAGCAGAGGCTTACTGTGTCTGTGCACAAAGGAAATACACAATTTTTCTCAGCACTGTGGGAAACTAGATTTGCTTAGTCTCTGAGACTACAACTAGGTTTATCAAGACTGGTCATATTTGTGAGTCCTTCGCCTGACTTTCAGCTCATTGGGCAGCGGAATAGATCTAAGAGCTACTAAGGTCAGGAAGATAACAATCAGCACATCATAATTGGGTGGAATGGAGAACACTTGCCCCTCTGAAAGGGAAAATAGAGGGAGTGTTGCCACAAGGGTATGTGAGTACAGTTGGCCAGATCTTCTTGAGTTTTTCTCAACAGAGGCCTAAATCTGGACTTTAAAATTTTAAGATATCCAAAATTTTCAATAATGACAGCAAAAGCAAATTTCAACACAGTATAAGCCAAAATGAAGTGGGTGATGCCAGAAATTTCAGTTAGGGCAGGGAAGTGCAACAGCAAGGCAGTCTGGTGCCCTGCTTCCTGCAGAAAGTCCTGCGAGGAAGCAAGATCCCAAAGCACCTCTATCCACCACTTCCTGCCTGGGCTTCTGCTTTTTGGTGACTTCTCTGTCCTGCCTGCTGGGACTTCATCTCTGCGGAAGGGGGAAGCATGGAGCCCTGCTCCTCTAACACATTCCTTTCCAAAGCCATTATTGTGGTCAGTCCTTGCCTACCCCTACAGGGCCTGGATTTTGAAACTCAAAAGCCAGAAAAATATTTTTTCCTTCTGCATTCTGCTTCCCTGAGGCAATGAAAAAGGCTCAGCTGACTTCATGAGGAGAGGAGATAAAGGGGTAACCAGATAACACTAGCTAGCCTGCTCCCAGCCCTGGGCTGAGACTGCAGGAAGAAGCACCTGCACACCATCTCACAGGCCCTGCGTGGTGTGCTCGGGAGGTTAGGACTCGTTTGGTATAGCTAGGTGGAGTGTAGGGTAAGTGGCAGGGGAGGAGACTGGAAAGGCAGATGAAAGAGGACTTCCCTTAAAAAAATTAAATTGGCTCAGATGTCTGACTGCTTGTTATTTTTGTAAAGTTGGTAACTCAGTCCTACATCTGTTTTGTGTAATTTATCGTCTATGCTCTTCAAAGTGACAAAGAGGGCTCAGAAGCCATGGTCTGGAAAGCACATTCATAACTTGGGTGGTCTTGACCACTACAATGTATCCAAAGCTGATCCTGGTTGAACTCACTTGAAGGTATTAAGTAACCGCAGACTTCACCGAATGGTGTGTCACTGTGTCCCTGTGCCTCCTTGCTATTCCAGGAACTGCTACTGGTTTCTGCCTGCCCTCCCCTGACACCAGCTTACGGTCCCTGCTTCCCCAGGCTCCATCTCTTACTGTACTCGGGCTGATACCTGAGGACCCTGTTTCCCTGTCTGCTCCCTCAAGTAGAGGATGTGCTTTCAATCATAAATCAGCCAAGGTCAAGGCTGGGAGCTGGGGTTGGTGTCTTCCAGGGTGCTGCCTCAGGACTGTTACTCCTTTTTTCTTTCCGAAGAACTGAAACTTCCTTGAGGTTCTCACTCTCCACCCACTCACCATCTCCCCTTGTCACTGAAGGCTTTAGATTCCTTCTCCATGTCTTCCTCTTCACCCAGTCGCCCTAAGCAACCAAGTGTCCTTGTACCTGATCTCAGCAACACTCTGGTTGGTGAGTTCCATGACGATGGCACCCTCAATGATGTTCTCCTTTCACCCCAACAAACTCCCATGGGCACAGCTGGGATCTTGTTACCATCAGAATTTGCACCTGAAATCCCGTTTTCTCACTGCCACCTTCCGGCTTGTTTGCTTAAGTCTATCACCTCACTGAAAAAGTTCTCCATCTTCAACGAGATCTCCAAGCCAGTGGTTCCTCCACTTTCTCTATGTCCATGAACCTCCTCCTATCATTACTTCCTTCTGTATCCACCTTAGAGGTCATAGTTCTTCCCTCAGGGTCCTAAAAATATTACTAAATCTATTGTGCCCTCTCCATCGTCCTTACCTGGCAACAGCCCAAAGACTTATTCATGACTGTACCTGAGTAGGTCAGTATTACCGGAGAATTTGACCCAACTGGACATTTGAGATGGGTCTAACTTCATGTTCTCCAACCTCATCTGGGCACTTCTACCAGGCTTTTCTAGAAGCTCCTGCACATTCACAATTGCAATTTCATTTCTTCTTCTCAGAGCTTTATGCTTGCAACCCCTTTACTCCCAGAGGAGCCGCTTGGCAGAGCACCTCAGTCAGCTGCATTTCACCTGTCCTCTCCTCCCATGTACATTACAACGGGCCACACGTCTCTCCTCCAGCCCAGGCCAGCCCTTCCACATGGGTACACCAATTCCATTAGGTATACTTTCTTCTTCCCAAACCGTCAGCCTCTCCCAGAATCCCTGGGATGCTCCCCAACAGCCTCAAATGCATGCTAGCGTCCTCTGTAACAAAGCCAAGCAAGCAAAGCTTCCCTGAACTCCACGCCTTCCTCAAGTCCTCCCCATTCTACCTACTCTTCAGTCACAGCCAAGCATTTTAGGGGTTATGCGTATGCATGCCTCCTCTCTGTCTCCTCTTCTCCTTTCCTGCCTGGGTTCCTACTTCACCACTTTGCTCACTATTTCTCTCAAATAACAGTTGAATTTGGGGGCAGGATGCTGGGCAGTGAGAGACTGGCCAGAATGTGAGGACTCTAGTACTTTCCCCATCATCCTCCCAAATCCTAAATTCTTGAGTTCTTTGGGAGCTCCTCTCACACCGCGCTCTCCCTTGGCCAGCTCATCTTCTCCCAAGACCTTCAATGCCATCTCTAACTTGGTGTCATCTTTGCTGAATCCTTACATTTCTCTATTACAAAACTGTAATTACATACTTATTTGAGGGATACCTGCATTATTGTTTCCCCTTCTAGAGCTGTGGGCTCCATGAGGGTGGGCAGACTTCTTTATTCACCACTGCCATGATCCACTGGGTCAGCCTACAAAAATGAAAGCTCCAGGTTCAGTGCTGACTCAGGGCCCCACTCCGCCTCCTGCCAAACAAAGCAAACATTCTGCCTTTCCGGGATTGCCTGACGGTTAGAACTTGTCATTGCAGCCTTTTCTCCAGATTAAGCGTACAGCTAGCTGTCTTTTCTTTTTGCAAAACAGGAAGTCCAGATGTTTTCTTCTACCAAACATGGGGGAATCCTGTATCAATAAGAATAAAACTAGCATTGAGGGGTGCACAGGTCTTCACGTTTTTATTCAGAGAAGTGACGTGGCAAGCTACTTTGGAAAGCTATCAGCAGTAAGGAAGGAAAATTGGGGGAAGGAGAGAGCAGGGCAGGGACACTGGTGTGACTGTGTTCCAGAGGAGGGCTGATGAAAGCCTTAGCCTACAGGCGGCACTGAGAATAGAAAGTGAGGGAGAGGCAAGACTTTCGGAGCTCAAATAGTTGAATTTGGGGGCAGGATGGTGCACAGTGAGAGACTGCCTAGAATCAGCAGACTCTTGTACTGTCCCCATCATCCTCTCCAGTGAACCCTCAAATGCATACTGTTCTTTGCCTTGAAGGACCTGCCCCACACTTAACTCCTTTGAATCCTAGTCCTCCACCCTGGTCTCTGTGAAGCACGCCTTGATTACCTCAGGGAGAATGACTTTCCCTCCTTGTTAGCCCCACAGCTCTTTGCTCAAATGTCAATATTATTGCTGCTTGTTACAACACAAGTACTCCTGCAGTTGACTATATTGAGGCATTGTGCCATCTGTGATTAAATAGCTACTTCAAACTAAAAAAAAAGTCCTTAAGTTGAAAGAAGCATAGTTACTGTCTTTATTTCCTTAACCAAAATCAACTTCCCATTTTTTAAAAACAAATTCTGGTGGCATATGTTAATAATGCTTATTACTCATTTTTCTGATAAGATTTATATAAGGATCTTGGATGAAGATGATTCAGGCCTGCTCCTTCCTTTGGTTTCAGAGTACAATCTCTCAACTCCAGAGTAGCCTGAGACAGCAACTCTGAGCTTCTAAAGGACTCTTGCATCCTGAAAACTCATGGTGATCTCAGCCTATTCCAATTAACCGCTTCACAAGCTATCTGTGTGTGCCTGCTTTTAAAAGGGGCCAGACATTTCTAGTCACACTTGACACATATTATAACATGGCTTAACTCAAATATGCGTTGGGATGGCTTACACAGACTTCTTCATATTTAAATGCTTCTCCTAAAATTTCCCAAACTCAACAAAGGTTTCAGCGGTCCTTTAGGAGCAATGCCTGCTGTGAAAACACTCAAAATACATCTGAATTCATGTCCTGTGCCATCACCAAGGACATGCAGCCACCTCGTTCCAGTAAAACCCCAACACTTATGCAAAACAAGCAAGACCATCTCTTAGGGGACAGTTTCTGATGCCCATCAGCTTCATTTGATCAGTCAATCCCTTTGCTGTTCCACCCACATAATTTGCATGCTCCTTTTCAGTGGAGTTTATCACATAAAGCTCTTGCTATTTTTACTTGTATTTATGTCTTTCTAACTGTCTCATGAGCTCCTTAAAGGCAGAGACGATATTCTCCTATGTCCTTCCTACCTGCCCCCCACCGACCCACGTTGGAATTCCAACATCATGCCTTGCACTTGGAGTTCAGGGTTCTAGAAAAGTTAGGGCATGAATGAATCATAAACATAATTCAGGTAATTTTTTTCTCATGAAATGGATCACCCGTCTTTTGCCCACATTGACAGCCTCTTCTCTGCCCACGCCTCCTGGCTTCCTATAGTTTTTCCCCATCTGTCTGGCATTTCTCTCCACCTCTAATGAGCTTCCCAATATGCTGCAACCATGGCATCTGCACCATCACGCCCTCTTTGGACTCATTTTTAAAGCTGTTTAGTAAGGCTCATTCCACGATATAGTACTCCTCCCCTTGGAGAACTGTCCTTCTGCTCCCGGTTTCTCCAGCCCCAGTAGCGCTGCCCACTAATCCCAACCTGTGGCAACTCTATAAGAAAGCCTTAGGAAGTCTCCATCAGCAGAGGAGCCAGCTGCCCTGGGACAAAAAGAAGCTATATGCAGTGTCCAATTCAACTCCAAAAATTCCCCTTGAAAACTGAGTAACTGAACAAAATGTGGTCTCTCTCTGGGTATTTTCTTTACACCATCTTCCCTTGCCCATAGCCAAAAGGCTGCAGCAATCTGCAATTATTCTGGAATTTAAGTGTTTACCAGAAACTGATCCTTGTATAATGCATAAACCATTATTTTTCAAGCAAAAAAGAATTTTTTGTTGTTTGCTTTAGTGATTACTTGATCCTCTGTCCTAGCATGCCAGGCATGATCATCTCCTCGACTAATCACACCATCCTCTGAATGCTGGTAGGGCAGGGATTGTCAGTCCCATTTTACAGATGCATAATCTGGGGCTGGGAGATTTTGTGATTCTCCTGAACTGCCACACCTTGTGAATGGTGGTGGTGGTGGTTGGGGGTCGGGGAAGACGGGTATTTAGGCCACAACTTCCCAACACTTTGGCACTTTCTCAAGCTTTTGTCAAATCTGTCATTAGCAGCATTTGCTGTGGCCAACTTTGGCTCATTGGACATCTAGTCATCCACTTCAGCTGGCTGCCCTATTCTTTTGAACTAATTGAATAAATTGGATTTACATTTGAAAGACAAAAAACACTTTTATAGTCCTCTTAGTTTTTGTAAGTCTTTCAAACAATTTCAACAGGCCCCCCTTAGAATTTCAGGTAGGCAACAGATGAATACGTATTGAGTGCCTCCTCATTAGCTCTTCAGTGGGCACCAGGAAGCTGCTGCGGGTTGGGTTACAATGGGGAATGGAGTCAGGGAAGGACAAGGGGGCAGGAGGGCCTGGAATCCAGCCCAAATGCCACTGAAGGGGCACCTTTTCCAAAGTGTACCCCCCAGAGGTGGAGGCTTTTTCCAAATCACACAAACGTGCCACATAGGCTATTAGGGGTCCCGTGGGGGCAGAGGTGGGGAAGAAAGGCAGGGGAAGAGAGGCAATCAAACAAGCCACATGCTTAAAAGCACCTAGGTTACATTGGAATAAAGACATGCTAGACATCACCAGGGATGTCCACCAAGTGCTGACTGTGGTCATGGGCAATAAAGGAAAACAAAGGCAGGATTGGTGACTGCAGGCTGGGGACATCTGGAAAGCTTTGTGGAGAAGAAACAGTGATTTGGAAAGCATGCAATTCCAGCTAAAAGGAGGGTAACACAGACCCATTTCCTGGCAAGGCCCCAGAGTCCTGCCTGATCAAGAAGCTGCCAGGCCTTTGGAAGTAGGTAGCATATAAAATGATAGCTACCCCAGGACAAAGGACGAGAGAGAAGAAAGCAAGAGGCAGCAGAGAGGATGAGAACACACTTCTGAGCCACCCTGCCTGGGCCTGAGTCCTGTTCTACCACTGAGTCCTGGGTGAACCCGGGCAAGCTGCTGCTAGTTTCTGGGCTTCAGCATTAGTTCCTGCCTCCTAGAGCTGTCACAAGAACTCAGGGAGAATCCTATCTGCAGAGTGCTTAGAACAGTACCTAGCACAAAGTAAGCACTCAGTAGGTGTGCGATATTATTATGATCACATATACCTATAAATATATGCATAGGTATACATTCACTGAGATGTACACATATGCATACACAAAATGCCTGTTGTGATCCACAAATAGCATTAACACCCATAGATTGAGAGTTATTGTATTTTAAAAGACACCACGAAAAGTCCGGGAAAAAGGACTTGACTTTCAAATGTTGCTGTTGTTTTCACATGGTTAGCATTTTGGGATAACATTTGGAAGAAAATATTGCGGTGAAAATGTTTGGGCCTGATCCCGGTGCCCTGGGCTCAGACACTGGAGCACAGTGTCTAAGTGGCCAAGGCCTGTTTGGATTCCTCACACCACAGCATGGAGGCACTGCTCCTACTGGCTACCAGCCCTAGAGCCCACAGTCCTTTGAGCTGCAGCCTTCGCAGAGGTGGCTGTGGTCCAGGCCCTGGGGACTGTGGGAGGCTAGTCCCATTGCTAAGGGGAATTTCCAGAGTGGCTCTCCTTACCCTTACAGAATCCCCACCCGCTCTATCCGGCTCCAGACTGAAGGGCACACAGAGGCCTGCTATTAAGTCCAGCCCAGAAGTGTAATAAGTTGGGACCATCAGCCCCAACTCTTGATGAAGTATGGACTCTTGGGCAAATTACTTAATCTCTCCAAGCCTCACCTGTAGAATGAATATGAGAATAAAATCTATATGGGACTGACTGTGAGGTGTAATGTAATGAAGAAAAACTTGGCATTCAATAAAAGGTAGCCGTTCGAATAATTAATAGCTGTGACCACTGTAGTATTGATGCTGCAGGCAGAAAGCGGTGGCTAGTGCTGGAAGCATGTTTGAGATGCACGTATAATTACGGGGATCATAAAATGTATTGTCCAATGGGGTGCTTGTGAGGGTAAAGGGAGTGCTATTAATAATGGCACTAGGACAGCAAGCATAAAGTGGGACCATCTGGGGCCAAGCAGTGTCTGAGTCTCACCCACTGCCCAGCCCTCATCTCCAGTGCCAACCTGACTACACCTCCTTCTTCAAAACATAGTTCTAGGTGGAATATTTTTCTCCTTGTTGACATGTCTTTGAAAAGGATTTGTTTTATGATTAACATTAGCTATCGCTTACTGGGGAATGAATACATACTAGCCACTGTACAAGGTGGTTTAAGGCCATGAGCTGTAAGGTCCTCATAACAGCCATGGGAGATAGGTGTTAACTCCACTACACGGCAATGGAACCTGAGGCCCAGGGAGGTTAGGTAACTTGCCCAACCAAGGGTGCAGGTCTATTAAATGGTATACTGGGGATTTACCACATAAGCCACAGTCTGTGATCTTTACTGGATCAGAAAGTTTAGAGGTGAGCCCAGAATGATTTATGTGGGATCCTTGCTCCCACCCCTCACTTGCTGGACTTATGGGCTGGATGCCAAGGTGTGTATCTTCTTCCCATACATTTACCAATTCCCAAACCTTTGGGTCAGAAAACTGAGCTGAATAACCATTGCTGCTTCTGATTTTCACAGCAGGGAAGCTTCATAAATAAAGGAATTAAACCCACTCCTGGTTTCTTTGTAAATGGAATCTTGTGCCTAAGTTGTCCTAAGACCTAAAGATTGGTTTAAGCTGGCAGGTTTTATCCTTATTTTTTCCATTTTGATTTTTCAGGTTGGGGGACAGAGGTCAGGAAGAGAGTATCACTAGACCCCGTGCTCTAGTGATACAGATACTTCTGAAACCCGCTTTGGCTTCTGCCGTGGTGGTACACATACACTGCCTTCCCCAGTAAGAACCTGTTGGTGGAAAACGGTAACTCTGAATGTGTGATTCCACATGAGCAAAGGTAGGGCTCCCATAAAATTGGGAAATGATAGTCAGAACTTGGCTGAATTACTTGGGAAACTCTAATTTCTGGGGCCATAGTTTTCAGGAGGATGGTTCCCATGGCCTAAGAAAACGACTGCCTCCTGTCGCCCTGGTGTGAGTGTGAAAGCATTCTTTGGCAAGCACATTACCCATCCAGCATTACAGAGCCTGTCCCCTCCAGGGTGCTTGTCCAGAAGGCATTGCATCCCCTCCATCATTGTCCTAGCAAGTGCGAGGTTTCCTCTGCACCTCCTAGCTGACTTCTTAGGACCATTGATAATAGCTTCCACATAGAACTTGGGATCAAGAGCAGGCAAGTCACAGATTTTGTCTCAGCTGAGCTTGGGCCTCAAGTACAGTTTCCATCCTGGGGCTGAGGGCTTCCAAACTTTCAAAAGTGCTATTGACACTAGTCCTGCGGAGTGGGAACACTGGAAAGCCTCCCTCCTCACCCACTCGCAAGCATAATGGACTGAAAAGGAAATCTATTCTTAAATACTCTGCTGAGTAAAATTTCCTTTAAGCTACTTTAATTGGGTTTTTGTGTAGTCAGGGATCCCACTTTGTGTCCCATGTCATGGGTGACTCTGGTGAGAAATGGTAGAAGTCACTTCAGGTGAGCCCCCCTACACATGAGGCCAGGTCCCCATCCCACTCCCCTGGCAGGTCACCAAGCCATGTGAGGATTTACAGCCCAGCTGTTGCAGAGACCCTTGGCACAAATAATGTCTGCTCCAATTACTGGAATAATGCCTGCATGATTTGGAAAGAGGGAGCTTGCCTGCTTTTGGTAAAAGCATTGTCTTCTTAAGCATCAGCACCTTTGCACACACTGTTCCTTCTCCCTGGAATAAGTCATGCCTTTGCCATTTCTTCTACAAACACCTCTATCTTTAAGCCTCAGTTTAAGGGGGTGCTGACCTCATCTGGGGTATCACTCCCATAGGACCCTTCAGGTTCCCTTTGACAGGCTGTGTCTTGATTTTATACTTACAAATTCAAGACCTGCCTTCCCTACTGGCTCATGAGCTTTTGGGATAGGGTCAGTTGGCCAAGGTCCTCACACGCCCATCACCTGGCACATCAACAGCTTTTATCAACTCTTACTACATCCTAGATACTCTAAGGGCCTTATGTGTTTTATATCATTTCCTCTTCATAGTTACCTTATCAAGAAACACTATTTCCCCCACTCTTCTGATGAACAAATTGAGGCAGAGCTGTAACGGTAAATGCACACAGTGATAGGGGGTCCCCCTGAACCCAGGAAGGCAAAGGGCCTGGGGAGGACTACAGGAAGAGCTTTTGAGTTTCGTCTGTCCATTCTTTTCCCATTCTCTCAACCTGCAATGCCTTTCCCTCAACCTGATGCCTTGCAGAACACTCCTCCTCCTCGGAGGTCTCCTCTCTGGACCACACCCAGGCTTCCCAGGATGATCACTGTCTGTTCTCTTCCCATGGTTGTTTATGCCTGTGCTTGAATACTTGTGATCTGACTTATATTAACAGTAAAGTAAGAATATTAACTTATATTAACAGGTGAGACTTTGTTGTCCAAATTAACTCCTTGAGGGCAAGGACTTGTTTTGCTCAGTGCTATATTCCCAGAGCCTATAACAGTGGCTGGGACATTGTAGATGTTAAGTTTCTGGAGTGATCATAGTAGTCTGTATGTGCTCCATGAGACGGGACCCTGCACGGCAGGAGCCCAGACATCCCACGACCCTTGATGTCCACTGAGGGTGAAGTGTAGCCACGGACGGTGTCCACATGAGGTGGGACACAGATGGGATTTCAGGATATCAGATGTGCTCCTTACTCTGCCCTTTACACTAGTTCCATTGGCTGCAAAATCTACCACCTTATCAAGGCTTCACCTGTAGATTTGAAATGTAAAATTAGTAAGGGAAACTGCAATCACTTACACCCTGAAAATCACATTCTACTGGTCAGTGAAGGTTGTTTTGATCTGGAAAGAGCCTCTGGGACATGGAGAACCTGAGGTGGAAGGTGGAAGGAACTGGACCCGGGAGCTGCTAATTTGAAGTCTGTGGATTGGCCGTGGCCAGGGGGTCCAGAACCCAGAACCATATCCGAAGCATCGCACGGTGATTCCTGAGTGTGCTTCTCCCGAGTGCAGTTCCACGGCTTACATGTGACTCTCAGAACGGGTGTGGGGATCTAAAGAGAATGAGAAGAGTGAGAGAAGATGGCCACAGCCGGTCATATGCACCCCAGGCCCCCTGACAGCCACCCTTAGCTCTGGGCGCCTGGGCCTACAGGCTCCACTGGGGGTGCAAGGCGATGGTGCGGAAGGAAAGAACTGAGAGAAGAGGGCAAGGGCCCTGGGGAGAGTCCAGAGGAGAGTCTAAGATAAAGGGCAGGAATGTTGGGCATCAGGCACAGAGCTAGAAGGGGTCATGTGGTCCAACTGCCTTGTTTTACAGATAAGGAAAGGTCTTCCAGAGAGATTAAGTAACCCCAAGCACTTGGGGTCAGCCGGTGACTCCCTGGCCAGAGATGGGCCCTGCTCTAGGGTATCTCTGCGGCCTCACAGGTTGTTCATTAAACAACAGATAAGCTTGAAGGGAACAGCCAGCAGTGCTGCTGTTATCTGACTGTTTGGGTGGTGGCTATGGGCCGCTGCAGTGTTGGAACTTGGCGTTTGGAATGGCAGATGCAATAAACATTCCTCTGGGGACGTGAATGCATCATTCTTTGATGACCCCAGACCTAAAAACCTTAAGCTGCTAACTGTTCATTCACTTCGCCAACATTTACTGAGCACTTCCTAGGCCCACGGGGGCCATGGAGAGGAGCAGGGTAGGAGGCTTTGATAATGACAAAAGAGGCTGCAGGGTGCTCTGTACAGGAGGTGGGTGGTCACCACCCTGACAAGAGCTTGTCACAGGATCCAAAGTAAGGCCACCTGCGGCCCCAGTGCGGTGAATCTTGGACACCAAGGCTCAGGGAGGGCCCAGATCTTACCACAGGGAAGAGGTTCTGTGGCCTCTCTGGCTGGCGGCAGCAAGGCAGCTCTGGGCAGCCCCACCCGGGGCCTCCACTGCCGCTCTCAGAGGTGTGGGGTCACACAACTCCATGTGCCACAGAGACATCAAAGATGGAGGGATGACAGCCCCCAGCAGGGGTGCCAGGCCCCAGAGGGGTTGCTTTAATCTT
Organism: Manis pentadactyla; assembly: GCF_030020395.1. NCBI lineage: Eukaryota > Metazoa > Chordata > Mammalia > Pholidota > Manidae > Manis > Manis pentadactyla. The sequence goes on along the minus strand of NC_080029.1, from coordinate 100,079,489 downwards.
TCCTTCAGTGCTGTGAGGGAGAATTCCCCTCCTCAGCTGGGGCTCAGGGATGCTTGGGAGATGAATGGGGTCACAGAGCTGGTTAGCCACGGAGCTGAGACCTGAACTCAGCCCCAACCCCCGAATGCCACTCTTGTGACCCTGTCACTTCTGCCTTTTCCCTCAGGTTAAAAGTTAAAACTGGACTGAAAAGTCTCACAGCCTCATTTCCTCTGAGGCCAGACAAAATGTTGGGTTTCGTAAAATTGAACTGAAAAGTGAAGTTGGTGGAGAGATGGGAAACCTCTTAGCGAAAGGACTTCTCCATGGGAACAGTGCCCTGCCTGGCCCGTTCTGCCTCCTCCACGAGACAGGCTCAGCCTGCTCATAAGAAGATGTATTTGGGTATCAGGCAGCCCCTGTATAATATAATCTGAGGACCTGGTAGGCCTACAGTGCCAAAACACACCCTTCCCTATTCTCGTGGCTGGAAAACCCTTTAATGATCAAGATCTGTAGTCGCTGCTGATGATATTTTAAAACAAACTCTCCTGGGAGAGGTCATCAGATATAGCCCTTTGGGGAGACAATGGATTATGTGTCTAAAGGCCAAGGGGACACCCTTAGAGGGGCACAGATGAGAACTATGGTCAAAGGGCAGCCAGGCCTGCTAGTGGTTGACCCGGAAGCTATTGTGAAGAAAGGTGCATTTCCACAAACACATCTTAAAGCCATGGGACCTCAAAGATGGGTAACAGCCACAGCCCTGACCATGCCCAGGAGTTTTGGGTCTGCACGCTTGTGTGAAATGGGAGTTTGGGCAGCCTCTGCACTTACCAAAGGGGGAAACTTGCCTTCCATGCACTGTCAATAGTCTTCCTGTGTGGCTGGAATGCTAATGGTTGAGAGTCTCCCAGCAGTGCCCTAAGGGGGAGGACAGGCCAACTACAAAATCTTTATCCACCCAGGTTTCCTTTATTGGCCCCTAGTGTTCCTCCTGCCCCAGAACAAGAATTCCCAGGGACTCACTTGGAAGCTTGCTGGGAAGAAGGACAAGACCTCCAGGGTCATGACGCCAAGTGCCAGGGCCTGGAAATCAGACCACCAAAGGTGCACACAGGTAAACCTTTCCCACTTTTAAGTAGCGCTGACAAATGACCTTACTTCCCCTAATCTCATGTGGTTGGTTCATTTTTCAAGGGGGAGAACTGCACTATTAGAATATCTCAGTTTCTTTCCAGGTCTGATACCCCATGTTTCCTTGAAGTAGAAGTTCATGGGCAACTCTGCCTGTCATTCTAGAGACCTGTGGCTTTCACACCATGGCCTGGCTTACAGCACCTTCTTCAGAACTTGCCTGATGCCTCTCATATCTGAACCTAGTCCAAATGTAGCACCTTGCTCTGATGGGGTCCTTAATAAATGTCTCTTTAATGAAACCATCCACGACTCTGAGTTACACAGTGACTTGGCCGTCCCGCGTACAAGTGTCCTAGGACCTGCATCAAAGGCAGAGGGGGATTGGGTATTTATACCAGGTAAGAGAAGCCTTAGGGAAGGAGAGGAGGAAGCAGACTTCTCCTGGGGGTGGCCCATGGGGCAGAGCAGACCGGCTGGGGAGACATGAGGGGAAACAGCTCCCAGGCAGGATGCTTGTGGGCCGGTGAGGAGCCAGAGGGTGGGCGGACAGAGCCCGGAAACAAGGCTGGGGGAGGGCGAATCTGGAGCCGTGCAGTCAGCTGGAGGCAAGGAAGGGCTTTCACATGGGGGCTGATGTGCCGAGAGCAGCTGGAAGCAGGCTGGCAGCGGTGTGCCGCAAGGACCGGAAGGGAAGGTCTGGGACGAAGGGCCCTGGGGGGGTTACAATGGGGAGTGACATCTGGACAAAGATGGAAACACTGCAAACTCAGGCAACACATTTGTACTGAGCACATACAAAGGCCCGGACACCACTCTAGGAGTGGGGTACAGTCGTGAAGGAGACACAAATCCCCAGCCTTGGGGAACGCAGTCTCTAAGAGAAGAAACAGGAGGGAGATGACTTTATTTAATAATGTCCCGTTTTATTGTGTAAGGGATTTGAGGAAACTTACAAAAATATGCTCAGCTCCAGAGGATAATATGATTCTCTCTGTTGTCCTTAACAAAAACATCTCTTTGAATGAGCTGTGTGTGTGGCGAATCTTATAAAATCAGTCAGGGTCTGCTGACAACCTGACCCCAAAGCGTGATGAGGCAAAGGCAGCTGCAGAAAGCACACAACTAGGTCAAAGTGTGCAGCTCCGCAGAGGTCACGGCGGTACTCAGACACTAAGTTAAGGCTGCAATGGGCTGGAGTCTAGATTGGGCCACAGGGAGATGTTTTGTTTGGCATTATGCCTCATTGATTGAGAGAAAGGCGATGCTCTGTAATGTGCCACCCGTCTGTCTACCTCCTCATTTGTTCACTTGTACAGCCCTTGAAGGCATCAGATCTGGGGCTGCTAAGAGTGGGTTGAGGATCAACCAGTAATCCCCGGTGGATTTTCCACAATGGGGGCCTTTGAAAACAACTGGTTATTTGAGAGTTTGAGGTAACTTTTGGCAATAGTGTAGAAGGCAGCTATGAATTTGCCCTCAACCAACCCCTGAGAATATGCTTTCTTTGATCATGAGCAGAGGGCAGGGTCGAGTCAAAGTTAGGGGAAGGGCCAAAAGGCCAAAGTCCAGGGAAGTAACTTGGGTCAGGGACAAATACATTTATAGGAACTATGCCTAGAACTTTGTGACTGGACATGTTTAGACTAGCATGGTGGATGGATAGGAATAGGAAAGTGGGGGGAAGCAGTTGAATAAAAAAAGAAAAACAAGATTTTGAAACTGAGTGACTGAGAAATTGAATAAGAAGATTGGGGTCGGAGGAGGAGGTTAGGAAGTCCATGGATTTGGTTTCAGACATATGTACGGAGTGATGTCTTGCATCTAGTGGTGATGGAGTTAGAGCAGACAGTACTAAGAAGGGAACTGGGGGCACACAGCACCCCCACAGCAGTGAGAGCAGAAGTCAAGAAAATTAATGAGTTCTCAAAAGGAGTATAAAGCCTAAAGGGTGAAAAACTTCTAGGCTGGGGACTGCAGAGGGACTAGGAACAGGTGCTGGGGCATACGAAGGGCCAGTGGGTGAAAAGGAAAAGCCCACCACAGCTGTAGGCGAGCAGATACAAGAGGAAGGAGCGGCACAGTGGGTCCAAGGCCACAGAGTGAGGTCAAGAACAAATACGGAGGGGAAAGTGTGCACTAGCAGTGGGAGGGTAACCTCGGGCACACTGATATCATGAGTGTGGTGGAAGCGGAAGCCAGGAGTTGAGGAAATGGATAGAAAAGAGATGGAAATAGGAGGCATGAGTTTTTTATTTGGAAGAAAGAAGCTAACCTTCGAGATGAAGAGGCCAGAGATGTAGAAGGAAAACAAGGAGAAGCTGGTATCGTGGCATCCTGGAAAGGAAACAGGCACGTCGGGAGGGGAAAGAGAAAGGGTCGTTTGGATCAGGGGCATGGACTTTCAGCTCCAACAGGATACCAAATCCTGCTTTACCACTTGCGTGGACATTTTGACGTTAGCTTGCCTTACCACTTGCTTTGGGGCTCAGTTTCCTCATCTGTAAAATGGAGGTAAAACATTGAACTTATTCCAGGTCATTGTGTTGACTGAGCCATAATGCATGTAGAGCACATGGAGAAACATCCCAGAGCAGAGTGAAACTGATGCTGTAGCCATCAGGACTTCTCCACCCTCTTCAAGGAACCATCGTTGCTACATCTGTGTTGCTTCCCCTCTTATAAAACAGGAATAATAACTGTTAAAGCCCAGGAAAAAATTACTTTTCAGAGATTCATGCCTTTTGGGCACACTCCAACTTCCACCTTCCTCCACACTGTTGTGACATCCCAGCCATATGCCTGTTTGTTCCTCAAAGATGCTGGCACTTAGCAAACACCAGCCTCTTCTGATCTCCTGCTAGCTCTTGGGCTACTTCTCCCTTACCCTCTTTGTAAACTCATCTTTTCTTTTTTAAGTATGGGTAATACACTTTTTTAAAATTAAGGTATCATTGATATATAATCTTATGAATGTTTCACTTGAGCATGAAAAACATTGTGGTTACAACATTCACCCATATTATCAAGTCCCCCCTACCCCATTGCAGTCACTGTCCATCAGTGTAGTAAGATGCCACAGAGTCACTACGTCTTCTCTGTGCTGTACTGCCTTCCCTGTGACCTATCTATAATATGGGTGTTAATTATAATGCCCCTTAATTCCTTTCTCCCTCCCTTTCCACTCCCACCCCTTTGGGAACCGCTAGTTCCTTCTTGGAGTCTGCAAGTCTGCTGCTGTTCTGTTCCTTCAGTTTTGCTTTGTTGTTATACTCCACAAATGAGTGAAATCATTTAGTACTTGTCTTTCCCTGCCTGGCTTATTCCACTGAGCATAATACCCTCTAGCTTCAACCATGTTGTTGCAAATGGTAGGATTTGGTAAACTCATCTTTTCTCACAAGATTTATCCTCCTTTAGTCTGCCATTAAATCTTTTGTCCTTCAAGACACCCTTCTCAGTCTCTGTGGTCTCCATAGCCTGTATATTAGCTCAGACTGTGTATCCCCACCAGGATGTTTCAACAATTCCTCAGAGTCAACATTTCTAAAAGTTAAAAGAACTCCCCACACATCAAAACTGATCCTAGCTCAGAAAATGGCATATCACCCATCCAGCTCCATGGTCTGGAAATTTAGGCATCATATTTAACATTTCTCCCCCTATATCATTGGCTTTAAATCATGGCAGTCATGGCAACTCACCCAAGTATTTCTCGAACCTGTCCACTTGTCCCCATTTCCATCTCCCAAGACTACAGTATCTCCCTCTGTTATCTGAAAAACTCTGGAAGCTTCCCAGCTGGCCTGCCTTCACCCACACCAACCATCTCCCCCAACACACATCACATTCTTCTGCTGCTGCGAGACTTATTTGGACTTTCAAAACACAAATATGATTTTGTGGACCCCTTGCTTAAAGCCCTCTAGTGCTTTCTCATTTCTCTTAGGAATAATTCTAACATCTTTAATGTGCCTACAAGGCTTTGCACAGGTGTCCCCTACCACCTTCTCCAGTCCCACACAAGTCCCCTGGCTCTCTGAGCCCCAGGTCACCAGCCTTCTTTCTGAACCTTGCTGACTCTTCTTTCTGCTTAGCATCACACTCACCCTGCCCCTGCTCACACCCTCCCAGGCCCCCAGTCCCACTCCAAAGCCCCTCCCTGGGACAGGACACTCTGCAGCCACAAGCCTTACTGCCTCCAACTGGAAATTCTCATTCACTTGGGGAACCATTCAATAAGGGTCTGTACCTCCTCCTCCAAGACCCTGTCTGTCAGTCCTTGCAGGCTGAGGTCATGCGGTCTTGCTCCTTGCAGCAGCTCTGGGAGACAGACCCCTGGGGGGACCTAAATCAGAAGGTGCTGTAGGAAGAACCAAGGTGGTTGGGTCACATTTTTCTGGGGGTGCAGACATGAAAGAGGGGCAGAGTGGTTGTTCTAGAGAGAATGACAGGGAGGGCAGGCTTGACATCTGGCCCTCAGACCCAGGGTGTCTGGATCTGCTCCCCACTGCACCGGTCACCGCATGCTGCAAGGTAAGATTGGTAAGGTCTGGTTGGGCTGAACAGCGTTCCTGCTAGCCTAGGGCTGTACCGGGACATCTGGGAGCCTCTCCTGGCACTGCGGGGCCCAGAGTGTGTCCTGGCCTCAAGGCATCAGGACACCCAGGCCCTGCTGTGTTCCCAGTGGCCTTTGCCCTGGCTCACACTGGGGACTCTGGGTATAGGGCTGGCATTTCCTCACCCTGCAGTTGTGGGGCAGTAAGTGAAGGCACTAGGATACCTGTGGGCCCATGCAGCACAGGACCACAGGCCTGGTTCATCAGGAGGCCACAGCCCCAGCTGATGCCAGGCCCAGTGTGGGTGCCCCAGTGAGGGAAGGTGAGGACCACTGTGCAAACAGATGTTTGGAGACCAGGCATCAAGATGGCCTTTGAGGGTGCATGGCACTTGAGGGCCATGTGTGTATGTATGTTTGGGGATAAGTGGAGGGGTTTCTGGTACCGGGGACATATAAGCAACCCCTATGAAGTCCTACATTCCTGTACCACTGCTCAAAAGCCTCTGTTTAACCCGTGTGGCCCATCAGGATGTTCTACTGAATAGGAAAACCAGTGGGTAAGGAGCAGACAGTCTCAAAGATCATCTTCAGCTGTGGCATTCAGAGGTGTCAAAAGCTGACTCCTTTAAAGGGAATCTTTCTGAATTGCCTGGGAACATAAATGATTGAAATGTCTCTGACTGTGGGGACCAAATGAATTCCATAATAGGCAGCGAAATGGCAGGATTAAGAGCATGGGCTCCGGGGACAGACGGCATGGACTCCAGTATCGGCTCTGCCACAGACAAGCTGGGTGCCCAAGGGAAAGCTGTTCCCCCCACCTCAGTCTCCTCCTCTGTGAAATGGGGATCATCATACTCTACTCATAGGGTTGCGTGAGGATGAATAGCTTAATATTTGTAAAGTGTCTGAAACAATGTCTGCCCGATAGCAAATGCTTTTAAGCATTTAAAAAAATCTTATCCTGTTTGGACTTTAAATAGTACTCGTTTGGGCATCTTTATGACATAATTTTGAGGAAAATGAGGAACCAGGCTCTTAGCCCCATAAAACATTTAGACATCCAGGTGCTCCTCGCTTTGTGCAGTAGTGCAGGATCATACAAATGACCATGCAAACCAGAACTGTGCCAAGCAATCTTAAAAATCAAGAGAAAACAATGCGACTGCTCCATGACGTTTAAAAACTTTTGTCAAAACATTAAAACCTCTCTTACTGTGGGTCTTAAATGTATAGGGAAATGCAAAAATTAGCTAAACCAATACACTTTAGTTTAAAATATTAAAAACACTGCAATTCTCAAAGTGTTTTCTTTGTTAAAAAAAAATTCTTACGAAGGGTCCTTGAACAGTTCTTGCCACCTTCTCTTTGTATAGCTTACAATACAAAGGGTGCATCTTTTCTACACCTTCATCAATAGTCATGCTCCTTTATAAACTTGCACCAGCTTCCAACATTGTATCCTTTGTGCTTTCAACATTGTGAAATATCTCTAAGGGTTTCTTCAGTGTGAAGTTTTTGCCGACCCCTGGGACATCTTCCTCCTCTTTGTTACGACCACTTTCTTCACTTACGCTCCTAATATTGGTTTCAGGTTTCATCAATAAATATAGAAACCTTGAGGGTCCTGGCTGTCAGAAAGTCACAGGGAGCTTACTCAGAATGATGTAAAATTACACTCTGGAAATTAAAAGCCTAAAAACTTCACCCATTCTCAACCAGCTACTCATTAACAAAGGGATCCAATGATAACAGACACATTGCTGAATTTTCAGTCTCAACTTACACATACATTTTTTTAACTGCCCAATATATGTGCAGATGTTTTCAGTGCCTTGCCCTTAACTGTTTATGGTGGAATAAGAGAATGAGTAAAGTAGCAGAATGAATTCAACCATATTGTGAAATTTCTGTAGTTGCCAGAAATGGGTCTTTTTTTTTTTCAAATTGAGGTATATACTTGATATATATTAAATTGGTCTCAAGTGTACAGCACAGTGATAGGACAATTATACATTAGAAAATGCTCAGCATGATAATGTAGTTGCCATCTGTCACCATACAAAGATAGAATATTATTGACTGTATTCCTTATGCTGTACTTTTCATCCCCCATTATTTATTTATTTGTTTTATAATTGGAAGTTTGTACCTCTTTACCCCCTTCACCTATTTCATCCCCTATCCCCCTTTCCTATGGCAACCATCAGTTTGTTCTTTGTATTTAGAGCCTATTTGTTTTGTTAACTTTTTTTACATTCCACATATAAGTGAAATCATTTGGTATTTGCCTCTACTGTCTGACTCATTTCACTTAGCATAATCCCCTCTAGGTCCATCCATCTTGCTGCAAACAGCAAGATTTCATTCTTTTTCATGGCACAGTAATAGTCCATTGTGTATATGTACCACCTCTTCTTTATACTTCTATCAGTGGACACTTAGATTGCTTCCATACCTTGGCTATCATAAATAATGCTTCAGTAAACATAAACTTTTCAAATTTAGTGATTCAGGGATTTGGGGGACTAATATCCAGAAGTGCAATTACTGGGTCATAAGGCATTTCTATTTTTAATTTTTTTGTGGAACCTCCATACTGATTTCCATAGTGGCTGCACCAGTTTACATTTCCACCAACATGCAAGAAGGCTCCCTTTTCTTCACATCTTTGCCAACATTCCTTATAAAAATGTGCCTTTGTTGGAGAGTTAAGACCTCATATAGACTGGGGGAGAAATATAATTACATATGCTTAAAGAATCTGACAGAAGTTATGGCTTCTTTCCCCTAAAAGTGCACATGAGCAGGTTCAACACTTTCTGCAGCATTTTGGGGAGTTCACAGAGCCCTGAGATCCAATTAGAAGCCCTCTTTAAGAATTTGGAATTTTATTTCTAGACAAAACTCAGCCCAGATCTGTTTCAGAGCTATTGTCAGTCCTGGAGACTAAGGGCACTTTCCAAGGGGAGGTAAGCCTTGGGGAAGACACCTGGCACTGGGAACTGCATTGAATGGTTGCCCTTTCCTTGCTGTACAAGTTCATTCACTCTAGGTCTCTTCAACAAACTACCATCCCTGCAACTCTCTTCTGAGAGCATGGGTATGAGAAAATCTTACTGAGAAGACAGACTCCATGTTACATGGTTGAAAAACACGACGGACCAGCCAATCAGACTGCATGCTGCCCTGCAGAGAGAGGTAGCTGCTCCAGGGGGTGGGGTTGCTGAGTGGCATCCTCTTCTGTCCACGCTTTCTCTTTCCCCTCTCCCTTTATTCTTCCTCTCCCATTCTCCTTTCCCACTACCTCTGACATTGGCCCCATGGGCACTGCTCAACCCAGCCCATGGTGCGACAGATTTTAAACCTCATTAACGCCAAGAGAAAAAAATTAACCTAAGTGAGTCACGTTGAAGTCAATACACAACCAGATAGGAGGCTATAAGAACACCGCAATGATGCCCAAGAAACATGTTGCAGCTGGAGAAGCTTCTTTGGTAGAAGCAATTTTGAGTAAGGAAGAGGGTTGGGGATTGCATTTTATTTCAAATTGATTTGGCCTCAAGGGAAAAAGGACTGCCTAAACAATATCTGCTGATGAAGTCACAGAATGACTCCACCTTGGAAGTGAGCTCCATTTGCTTGTATTTTGGTAAGAAATGTGCCTCTCAATTGTGAATTCAGTCACTCTACCCACTCAAGGGCAAGATGATAAGGTTCTATCATACCAAGCGTCCAAATGAACCTGAGACTCTAGCAAGGTCAGAAATGCTGCATTCAAGCCAAAAGACCTCCCTTGGGCTTGCTTGTTTTGACTTGTAACCACAAATTTGTCTTGTCTAGGTGTCCAATCACATTATAAAACAGCACGCCAGACTCTACAGTACAGTATCCTCTGAAGCAAGGGGAGTCCTAGATGTCCCTTGTGGAGGATTCTCTAAGTTTTCTGCCCCTCTGATTTCTGCAGGACTTTAAACTGCTTCCCCTGAGACTAAAGAACACAAGATGGTTTTGGAAATGCTGAACCCAACGCATTATAACATCACCAGCATGGTGTCCGAAGTTGTGCCAGTTGCCGCCATGCCAGTCCTGCTGCTCACTGGCTTTCTAATCTTGGTTTGGAATTACAAGGATTCAACCTCCATACCAGGTCAGTCAGTCATTTGGTTACCTAGCTAAGGAAGAAGCAGTTTACTTGAGAATTTGGTCCATGAGGGTAAAGAAATTTTTGCAGAAGGACAAAGAGCAAACCTAGGGAGATGGCTGAAGCCCATTGCAATGTGAACAGATTTTTATACCAATTGTGTACACATTTTAAATGAAAGCATTTAAAAAATATCTTAGAAAATCCCTTCCAGTCTGCACTTTGCTTTGGTAAAGTAGACTTGGCACAAGTATCTTGTAAGGTATATTTAGATGGGTTGGAGCAAAGCAGAATTAGAGGTGTTTTGTTTGTTTAATTTTTTGTTTTTATTCAAATTCATTCCACTTTTGTTCTGGAGGTAAAAATGTGTCTGGAATGCCTTCTGTGCTCGTTTCCTTCTCCCTCCCACTTTGCCTTATCCATGCCTTCTGCCCTCCCCCTTTCTTGAACTGATTCCTTCTCCTTATCATCCTCCTCTTCATTTTCTTTCACACCTGGGGTAGGAGTGAAGGTGGCATGACCACCCTAATGCCCGGATGGGATCTGGGCAATGGGAGAAGAACAGGGACCCACAGATCCCTTGGCACATCATAACTGATAGACTCTTCAACAAGGTCTGCGGGTCAATCAAAAGTAGAGTCTAATTATCCAGATAATCCCAGTAGAAACCCCCACCACTCCGCACTATTGGATTAATTCGGAATTATCAGAACTATCAGGTTGTTTCTTGAGTTTTCAGCACAAGCTCCTCACGGCAGGCATCTGTCCCCAGTCCCAGGAGAGATCCAACATGGCTTTATTTCAAGAGCGTGGTCAATACACACTTTAAGTGTGCTGGGCCTCGTCACGGCGTGGTTTAGAGTGGGAGTGTGGGGCTGGGGCAAAGAGCCCTGTGTCTGCATTCTTTATTTTATTTTTATTTATGTTTTATTGAAGTATAGCTTATAAACAATATTACATTGGCTTCAAGTACACAACATAATGATTCTACAGTTATCTACATTGTTAGGTTCCCACCCCAAATAGTGTAGTCACTATCTCTCAAGACAGAAAGATGTTACAGAATTATTGACTATATTCTCTATGCTGTACTTTCATCCCCGTGACTTACATTACAATTGGGATTCTGTCCATTTAATGCAGCCTCTATCTGCTCTACCTATTTCCCCCACCTACCCCAACCCCTCCCCCATTGATTCTTTAAAAATTGCCAGGGAACTGCTGTTTCTCTGTCTGATTCAGGCTCGAATTTTAGGATACTTTAAGGAACAATTTAATGGCATGCTTAGTTAATTTTGTTCTCCACTCCCTGATGGGGTCTGAGGGAAGACTCTTACATGGTCTTTAACATGAACCCTTTCCCCACCAGTGCCCCTTCCTCACTGGATTTCACCTCCACAGTGGGGTCCCAGGTCAGGGTCCCTGAGCGGTGGGAGTGAGGTGGACAGTTTGTGACAAGCACTCCCCATGGCCCCTCCTCCGCCCCCCATCACTGAGATGTTCCTCCTGCAGTGGTGGGAGAGCTCCCCGGGACCTTTGAGTGAGGGCAGCCTTTAGGAAGCAGAAGGGGGAACTGGCTTCCCTAAAGCTCTAGACCCGGAGCCCAGCGGGGCAGCTCACCCTGCCCACCACTGCTGGACCTGGGACATCATGCTCTCATCCAAGGCTGGTTAGGTTACATGGTACTGTGGTTCTCAGCCTCTCAGCCTGGTCTGAAGTATGACCCCTGTGTTGATATATATTTTTTTAACTCCTGGGTTGCAAGCCATGGATATGAGCCCAACCCCTTCATTTGACAGACGGGAGATGGAGCCCCAGAGAGGCTAGCTGCCTTGCCCAGGCACGCCCTTATGGCAAGTGTGAGAAACCACAGAGTTCCATGTGCCCATTTTACATGTGAGGGGTTAATGTCCAGAGGCAGAAATGGCTTGTCAGCATCTCAGCTGGAAGGAAGGTGGGGTTGGTGGGGGGGGGGGGCAGCCAGGGAGCCCTAAATCACAGGCAGATGATCATTTTGCTGGCCAGGGAGCAAGCAGTCCATGCTTTCCCTCTGAAAATGTGAGGTCTGGTCACAGTGCTCTCACGGCCCAGACAGACAGCCGGGGGTTCCTGGCTGGGGAAGGCATGGTGAGGGAGTGGGCCTTACCGGGGTTCCTGCTGACTGATACTTCCCAACTCCTTTCGCTGGTGCCTTTGAATCCCTGGCTCTCTGGGTTCTTGGTTTTACAGGTTCAGGGAAGCTCAGGGTCAGCGAATGCCAAAGGAAACTTAAGACGGTGTAAAGATTAAAGCCTTTATGTAAGTTAAAATTTTCAAAGCCGTTTCACACCCATTTTCACTTTGACCCTCACAGCACTCTGGTGAGACAGGTGTGTTTATGCTTATTTTACAGACAAAGACACTGAGATTTAAAGAGAGTAGATGTCACGCAGCTAGTAATTGATGAAACCAGGACTCAGATCTAAGCTTCTCCAACCAAAATACGTTTTCCTGTGAGGCCCTGCTATGTCAGGTTCTAGGGAGGCAGGGAGCCAAGTGCTATGCAAAGTTGACACACACAAGCAGATGACTTTGTGCCAGGGACGGGTGGGACAGTCTAGGGGAGAAGAGAGTCATTCCTATTTGGGGGTTTTGTAAGTTTTAACTCTGGGAAATTGCCCCAAGTTCACTGATCTCTGTCCAGGACTCACAGGTACCTGGCTCCTGGTAGCCCTCCTTTCCCAAGGATGCACAGCTATGCCCAACCTTCCAAATGGGCCCTCTCCCTGCCTCCCTCTGCTCCGGGGAACCACATCCCTGGAGTGGGGCACTGGGAAAAGGACATGGCAACACATTTCCCTTTTACTCACAAAGCTATCTCACAGAAAAGGGCACAAATAAATATGTCATCACAGTCCAGGACTAGAAATAAGTCATTAGCGGCATCCCAGAAACGTCTCTGGTGCCTTTTCAATCACATCCTCTATCTCTCGACCCCAGAGGTAAACACTTCTATTTCATGACAAACTCACAAACTCCCCTGTTTTTATGGTTTTGCCACCTAATTTCCCATTCCTAAACATACAGGTTCATTTTGCTTGATTTTAAATGTCTTAGCAATCGAATTCTACATTACTTATTCCCTTCTCCCTTGCTTCTTTAGCTCAATATTGTGCTTGTAAGACTCGTCCACGTTGGGGCATGCAGCTACAGTTCAGATGGTACGCAGTTACTAGGACATCTCATGGTTTGAAAATTGGTTCTACTACTGAGGGACAGCATAACCGGGCTGTTGTGAGGATCCATGTGCACAGGTTTCTCTCGGGTGTTTACCTAGCGTGGAATGCAGCGGCTCTTGATTAGGCCAGTGGGGGAGAGGTCCCAGCTGTTGGCTTCATGGAGACCGTACAAAAGCACAGTGAAGTATTTACTGCCCCTCTCAGGGGGTGATAGAGCATCCTGTAATCACTGCGTGCCTAGATAAGCATTCCCAAGTCTGAGAAGCCGAGAGCATTTAATGCAGCTGCAACCAGAATATTTCCCTAATATCCTACCAAAGTTTCTTTGCTCCTAGAGCATTCTTCACTCCAACTATAAATATGTAAATATACATGTAAAGGAAAGGATCGCATTGTGTTCTAGTTGTTTGATGCTGTGCTTTTCCCCATACACTCTTCTCTCCTGCCCAGGGCCCTTATGGGGACCTAGTTTTATTCATCATACCATCTTCTACAGATGTGAACAAAGGCCTTTACTTTCAAAGGAAAAAAAAGCTGACAGTCTTGTCCACATTAACACAACTATTGCAAAGTTAAGGACTGAATCTTGTTTGCCAAATTTGGGACTAAACATCCAATTTAGATGATTCAAGCCAAAGCTTAGGTTATCTAAATTATTACACAATTCTTGCCCATGTTGTGAGAGTACTATCTCACATAGTTGTGTGAATTTCAGCTTCATAACTATTTCACTGCCAGAAGGGAATTAAAGGAGAAAGACTTAGAAAAGCAACTACTTAACAATAAAACTCTTAAAACCATTCCAAAAGGTTTTTATCTGACACTTTGCCACCATTGGTAAAATCAAGCTATCAAGTTTGCTCTCTGATATAAGCAACAGCAAATGCCCCAGTGTTTCACTGCGTTCTTGTTTTTTACTGTTCTGCCATTGTCTATATAGGGTCGCGGCCACCGATCTTGAGTGAGGCGACAACACTGGACTCAAACTGTAGTCTAGACACTGATCAGACTCACTGCCTAATTTCCTCAATTCTTTGCTTATTTTTGCCTAGTGAGATTTAGCTTAAGATTCTTAAACTGAGTCCTTCTTGAAGGAAAAAAGAGAAATGGTTATTCTTTGGACATTGTCTTTGCAGATCATGTTCCTCTCAGCTGAAAAGATTAAAGTGCACCAAAAGTTACAACCTAATTCTAACTACCCATTCTGCCAACCGAGGCATTCAGACCAAAAAGTTTCATGCAGTACCAGGCAGCCAACCAGATCTGTCAGCATGTCATTCCTCCTGGCTTCCTTGCTTATAACTAGATGGACTGATTGACCTGCATCTGAAACCCATTGACATCATTTAACATGGCAAGAAAAACATATAACCACACCCGGGGTCATTCAGACGGTAATGGCTGGGACCAAATGGAACAAGTGTGGTGCAGACACTGAGCTGTTTTTTACTTATAGAGGGGTGAAGAGCCCTGTGTTGAGCTTGTTTTTAAATCTTTTTTTTCTTTTAGTAACAGATATACATCAGAAAATGTTAAAGAACATTTAGATTTAAAAGTATAAAAGAACAAGAGCTGTAACCTAAAGCAGTCGCTTTTTTTGGGCATTGCTACAATTCTGACTGTGATCCGATGACTTTCCTAGGGCCCGGCTACTGTATGGGAATTGGGCCCCTCATTTCCCACTGGAGGTTCCTGCGGATGGGGATCGGCAGCGCCTGCAACTACTATAACAAGATGTATGGAGAGTTCATGAGAGTCTGGGTATGCGGAGAGGAAACACTCATTATTAGCAAGTGAGTCTGTTCATAATCTCAGACATATTTTGGAAATCAAGGCTGGGGTATTTTCTATAAAAAAAAAACAGACTAACATATTTTAATATCTTGACATCTTTGTTTCTAAGGCTCTGCTTGTGCAACTTAAACAAAGGTGAGCAATTCCCCACTGAAAACCTAACACTAGACAAGTGGAGTAACCAGGCTTGGCCTGAAGCCAGAGATGCATAGATAAAGAATTCTGGAGAGTTGGGAGATGATTCAAAATCTCTCTGAGTAGTGAATGTAGACACTTAGAACCCAGATGGTTTGGTTTGAAACAAGATACTTTAGGGAGAGGCATTATCTTTTCTCCTTTGCTAAGATTTTGGTTTTCTCTCTCCAAGTAAGGATTTTAAAACAAAACAAAATGAAAAAGACCTGAGACAAAGAAATCTGACTATCCCAGTTAGCTAATGCATTTCTAATGCCAGGCTACTGAACACCTCTCGGAGGGCAAATGACAGAGAAGAGAGGCCATTCACATGCTCCTATCCTACTTTCGGCTCTGAGCCAGTGTCTCAGTTTGAACAGTCTTAAATAAATCAGGAACAATATTGTCTATTAAGATAAATGGTGCCCTCCTGTTGTTATATTTTCTGGATAATTTTAGCAGATTGTTTTCACTCCAGGGTTAATCAAATAGGGATAGACTGTGAAGAGCTAGCTTTGTGAAATACTGGTTTTCTTACTGATCATAGAAAATGGAGAATTTCAAAGAGCATATTTCACTAGGCTTTCAGCTATATTTACTAGATTTTTAGCAAAACTATCCTGTCTCATTAATGAGTTTTTATATTTACAATCCCTGACAGAGCTTTACCCACAAACTAAGATTGATCAGGGTCTTTTACTGACTTATTAGAATTATTTGTTCAAACACATAGACCACTGCTCAGAAGTAAGTGAAGGGTTGCTGGGAACTACATTGGTTTCTTTCAGGCCAACCTTACATACATTTCATAAAATAACCATGGTATCCTCAAAGCCCAATTCTTTGAACCAAATACCTGGAAGAAGGGAGTGGGGTGGTGGGGGAAATGTGTTATCCTTCCAAGTATTTCAAACGATCCCGTAATGTTATTTTGGACCCATCTAACACCTCAGTTTTCATTTTTTTTTTTTTTCTGTTTCATTCAGCTTGGTATTGTAGCACTTTAAAGGTTAGCGAAGGCAGACCATATTTATACAACTAAGCATAAATAGCTGCCATGGAAATATCATTTCATTAGGCTTATTGTGAAACACTCTAATGCAGTGGTTCTCAAAATGTGGTCACTCAACCAGCAGCATCAACACACCTGGGAAATGCACATTGTGGGGTACCACCCTGCCCACTAAATAGGACACCTGGGGGTCAGGCCCAGTGATGCTTTCCCAAGCCCTCCAGTGATGCCCAGGCAGGCTCAAGTGTGAGAATCGCTGCTTAGCTGCTAGACCATCCTGATGCTTGGATTTTACTTCTCTTAGGCTACCAAGCTCTGATCAGCAAATTTAAGTGGATTTGTTATGTTCTCATTTTAAAAATCAATACTTTACTCACTTTTGCAACTGATGGCAGTCTCAAACATGTCCTGTGACTGATGTCATTTGGACATGGGGGTGCTGGACAATCTCTCCCGTTCTTCCATCCCCAGCATGGCCAGTTGCCTTCCGACCTGTTCAAGTCAGCACCTGCCTTCCCTGTCACCTACTCCCCTCAGCAGACACACAGGTTATTAAGCCAAAAGGATGTCTGCCTGCAGTTCAGAATCAAGAGCGCTGCTTCTCACCCTGGCTGCACATCCAAGTCTCTCAGGGAGCTTTTAAAAACCCCAATGCCACAGCCACACCCCAGCTTCTAGACTCTCTGGGAATGGGGTACAGGCATCAGTAGTGTTCAGAGCTTCCCAGGTGACTCCAGTGTGTTATTGGGCTTGAGAAAGGAGAGAAGGAAAGAAGCTTCCAGGACAGGGGGACCTTCCCTGGGGTTCGGGAAACAGCTTAGCAGGGCTGGAGAGGTTCTGTCTCACTCTTACCCCCAAATCTAACTCAGGCGGTAGTAGTGTAAGATTAGAAGTGGACTGAAGAATGATGCCTGGGAGATGGGACCAGAACTGGAGCAGAAGTCACCCGCAGGTCCCCAGATACATTCCTGGAAGACCAGAGCCAGGTCCTGAAGCAGGATCCTCATGACAGTGCAGGGTGGCACGGACCACTCCACTGTCTTAAGTAGGAAAGTGACCTTGTGACCCTGACCAGGTCAGGTGCTGATGCTCCCTGGAGACAGGCATGTACCCCCTCCCACCCTTCCCCCAGCTGCCGCTGCCTTTCTCTCCTGTCCTCTCAGGCTTTTCACTGGTTGGAGCCTCCGTGTTCTCTTTAATTGCCTCCCAGCCACTCAGTTTTGTTGTGCAGGGCTGAGCTCCCCTTGGAAATAGGACGTGTTTGTCCCCGTCGCCTTCCCTTGCCTGCTCTTCAGGTCCTTCCAGAACTACCTGTACCTCTTGAAAAGACCCCATTGGACCTCAGAAAGCTTCTTATTTTTATTTGAATAGTTTGTCAGATTTTTTTATTTTGAAAAGTTTTGAGAACTGTAGTCATTTAAACTGTAGAAATTGTAGCCCAACTTTTCCAACCAGTTTAGCCCCGCAGTGGTGGGGGCCGCAGAGCTTCTGGGGGCTGGGTGGGCATCAGAGGCCTGGGTGCCGCAGGAGGTTGCCTGAGCAACTCGGGGTTTTGGGGGCAGGTCCCTCTGGTCATCTGCAGGTAAATGCATGACTCCCTGCCAGGTAAGGCCTAAATTAATGATGGTCTTCAGACTTGTGCATGACACTCTATGTCCAGCATATATATTAGTTTTTGTCATGAATACAAAAAAACAGGGTGAATTAGCAATTAACATGTTAAGTTAGTCTTATTTACACATCTGTTAGTAATTAACATACTAATTAGGGTTATTTGTATATCTGTTTTAATCATGTATAAAGTTATAGGGAATTCATTTATTCTTTCAATATAACATTTATTGAACATTTACTATATACTAAGCACTGGATGATACTAACTTACTGTAGTCATTATTGGCTCTCCATTCATTCATTAAATAAACATTTATTGAGAACTTATATATACCAGATACAGTGAACGAATCACCAAAAATCCCTATGGAGAAGTATATTGTTATACTGTCACTGTACCAACAATAAACAAGGAAAACATATATCAGTAGGGTGACCAACTGTCCTGATTTGCCTGGGAGTAGGTGGCTTCCCAGCATGTGGGACTCTTAATGCTAAAACTAGGACAGTCCCAGGCAAACCAGGATGGCTGCTTACACTATTATCAGGTAGATTTGTGTTATACAGAGAACTAAATTAGGGAAGGAGAATGGAGAGGGCCAGTTGCGGGGATAGAAGTGCAATGGTAAACAGGTGGTGGACACAGTCTTCCCTAAGAAAACAACATTTGAATAAAGATCTAAAGGAGGTGAGGGAATGAGTCATGCAGATATCTAGAGGTAAAGCAATCCAGGAAGAAGGAACAGCAAGTATAAAGGCACTGAGGTAAGAGCCTGTCTTAAATGTTCAAGGAACACCAGGATACTCTGTGGCCAGTGGAAGAATTGTGGAGATGATATTAGAGAGACAATAGGAGACCCAGTCACTGAGCCTTGCAGGCCATTGTAAGAGCACTGGCTTTTGCCCTGCATGCAATGGGAGGCTATTTAAGAGGTTGAGCAGAAGAATTAGTTTCAGCAGAATTAGTCTAGCTTCTCTGATGAGAATAGGTACTAAGGGCATAAAGGATGAATGCAGAGATAGGAGTTAGGCAAGAGATGATGGTGGCTGGTCCAGGTGGGAGAAGTACAGGTGATAAGATGATGCAGTGCAACTCTGGGCATACTCTGAAGACAAAGCCAATTAGTGCTGACAGATTGGATGTTGTGTGAGAGTCGTGGTGGTAGCAGTTCCTGCCTTGGATACCTGGGAAAATGAGGATATCATTACCCAAGCAGGTGGAGCAAGTTTGGGATAGGGAGGAGTCAGAATTCCACTGTGGGTATTTTGACTCGACAAGCCTAGTGGGCAGCAGAGTGGATGTCTGAGCTTTCAGACCTTCCACCGTAGTCAAAAACTGGTAAAGGAGGCTGACAAGGACAGCTAGAGAAGGGAAAACCAGTAGAGTGGGGTGGTCTGAAAGCCAGGTGATGAATGCATCTCAGGGAGGATGGAATTGTCAACCATTCCAAATAGAGTGGTTGGATGGGAGTGCACGTGAGATTTCAGCATTGCATTTAGCAACAGAGGTCATGGGTGCCCTTAGCAAGCAATTCAATGGAGGGATGGGGGCAAAATCTGACCGTAGCAGAGAATGGGGGAGAGGAACCAGAGGCAGCAGATATAGATGACTCTTCCCAAGAATTTGTCATAAAAGTGGCAGAGAAATAAAAGAGAGCTAGGAAGTGATATGTGGTTCAAGGAGTTTTTGTTAAGATGGGAGAAATTACATCACGTCTGTTGTGATGGCAATGATGAATTACAGAGGAAAACTATTGACGGAGGAGAAAGGAGGAGTGTGCTGGGTGAGAAGGGGGTCTGGGTGACAGGTGGAGTTGGCCTGGAACGGGGAGATGGAAGTTCATGCACAGTATCTGGAAGGGAAGTTGACTGTATGGGCCCAGATCTAGTGAACGGAGCTTGCGGAGATTCTAGTTGTCTCTTTTTTCATAGTAAAATAGGAAATACAATCTTTAGCTGAGACTGTGGAGGGTGGAAGTGGAACCTTTGAGGAGAGAGGATGTGGGAAATAATCATCTAAGAGAGAGAGTGAATGCACTACAGAAAGGTGGTTAAACTGCCAACTGCACTAAGGGTCCACGTGAATTTAATGGAGACCCACCAGTGTGCGTGTGCATGCATGTGTGTGTGTGTGGTGCATATATGTGCCCATGTGCATGTATGGTGCAGCTAGAAGCAAGAAAAGAGTAAGTTGAGTTGGATTTGGCCAGGGTTGAGGTAACTATGACAAAATAAGGAGAGGGTAGAAGTTGAAGATGCATGAAAGGGGGTGATATTAAAGACTGACAATAAAATATTTTTTCAACTTTTTACAAAGAAAATGTTCAAATGAACAAGAAAGTTGAAACAGCCACCCTCCCACTTTCCCCCATGACAGTGACCTTTTGAAGAGCCCAGGTCATTGTCTCATAGACTGTCCCACATTGCAAATTTCTCTCATTTCATTATGGTGTCATGTAACCTATTTCCTTGTTCCTTGTATTTCTTATAAACTGAAAATTAAGCCTTAGGGCCCATTTATATTCAGCCTGATTTTTGTAATATTTTCCGGGTTGTACCAGGCACTTCACGTTGCATCCTATCAGGAGACAAGGAAAAGTGGTCCCACTATTAGTGATGCTAAATTTGATGGCTTGGTTAGGGGAGTTACACTCAGATGTCTCCATTATAAAGATTGTTTTGCTCTTGCGGTGACCCCAGAATTTCAGCTGGGTAAGTGAGGATGTTAGAGGGGCGAAGGACAGTGAGAAGGCAGTAAGACTGTTGGAGCCCGAGAGTCAGGCACCAAACAGGCCTACACAAGGCAAGTGTTTTTCACAATGTTTGGTACCGATTACTCCATTAATCATCTTCTCCATATTTCTAGCGCTCGTAACTCTTGACCCTGGCACAGATGTGTGCATTCTTTAAATTCAGAACTGGAGGGTGGCTTCCTCCTCACCACCTGAGAACCCAAGTAGCTTCTGAGGCTAACTACCTGGCCACTTTTCATTTTGAATAGATGATAGATTTGCCATCTTTGGAGATGTCGTTTGACTTCAGTCATATTTAAAGGAGAACAATGACCCCAATAACCAACATACGCTACCCACTGTCCTTTCTGAGGTTGGAAACTTGCCTGGCTTCTCTTAAGAGGTGAGAAATCCTCATTCTCCCAGGCAGTAAGTGGTACACCTCCCTCAACGAGGCCACAGGCCGGCCCACAGGGCAACGGCCAGGTCTCTACCGGTGTCCTGACTGCCCAGAGAGCTCTGGGCTGGGGGCCCTAGCTCTTCACTTTCCCAATTTGCTCTGGTTAGAAAGCCAGCCTACCTTTGCCTAAAAAAGGCCCTGTTTTAAATTGCTCAGCAGCCGCCAGTCAGGCTTCACTTGCTGTCACGTTTCTGCCTTGCCAAGTCTGAGCCTCTAACTCAAAATAACTGAGATGTTGGCGCCCCCTACAGACATATTGATTTTTAAAGTTAGCTCACAGTTCGGGGTTTCATGTTCTCTCTTTTAACTTGATTAGTAATTCCTCAAAATAAAATGGACAAGCCAGTGTGGTTAATGCAAGATACAAAATCTCCAGGGTCAGAGTAAAAAAAATAGTGTTCTGCTTTAAGTTCTAAGCACTTAAATGTTTTAGATACAAACTTGTGAACTAAGAGTATACAAACTTCCTTTCTGCTTTAATTATAGAATGAGGTAGGGAAGGTAAGAAAAGTTGGAGTTCTGAGATCTGTTCAATAAGAAGAATTTCAGTCCTTTCTATAGCATGATTTTTCTATACAGGATAAAATTTTAGCTGTTTCGGTCAAATTAAATCCCTGGACTACAAATAGGAGCATCTGGATTTTTGCTTTTGATTTTGTTGCTAGGAAGAAGAAAACTTGTCCAAAAAAGGCCCAGGATCATTTGATGAATATTACCTGGAATCAAATTAAGAGAACATTGACTTAATGGAGAGAATTTTAATTTGAAGATAAGATTTTTTTTTTCCTGAAATAGATATTAAGGAAATAGTTTGCTTATATAATAACATTCTGTTTTCATTCTTGGCAATGCCATTATTTCAGGGCTTTCTTTTAAAATTTAAAAGGACTATGGAATCTGTGAGGGTTTGGCTAATACTTAAGCCACAACCTAATCTATTCAGCAGAGCAGGGCTCCTCTGGCCCAGTGTCTTCTATGGGAATGTGTGACCACAGGCATGAGCTGGGGCCCCTCATCAAGGCAGAGTCATCCTTCTAGGAGCTGAGAGTCCATTTGAGAGTGAGAAGCAAGTGTTAAGACCACTCCAGCCCAGCGTAAGAACCAGTTGCATATACTGGCAGCCACTTCCATCTTTGGGAGTTATGTGTTCAGAAAACCCCCAGAGTATGAGAATTTGCAGTAGAGAAACAAAATTTCAGTGGAGAAGTTGGGGGGAGGAAGAACCAAAGATGCAGTGAACATACAAAAACTTGGATAATTAAGTTCACCAAAAAAAAAAAACAGCATCTAAAAATAATATCAATGATGTTTTATGCTTCTAAAATTTGCACAATTGGGCACTATGCAGTTACTTTCCATCTTCTATCTCTTGCACACAAGAAAAACATGCAGCTTATCCCTCCTTTACAGTATACCAGCGAGATGTTTATAAATATATTTTGCTTTCTTGAAATAATGGGCATATTTTATTTATAGTCCTGTGCTCAAATGTTTGGTCCCTTTCTAATTTTATGGTCCGTGCCTCTGAACTCCACTCCAGCCTCCACTCTGAGCTCAGGGATGTGGCATAATTTATAATCCTCACATGGAAAAATCTCGAAGGGATCTATTTCAACCTACGTAGCAGACCTGGGCCATTTAGTTCTCGAGCCCCAAAGTCAAGGGTCACATCACCTTAGCTCTGCCTGTGGCAGCCCCCCACCAGAGCATGCACAGTGGCAGCTTTTATACATGGCCTGGCTCCTACCCTGTGAACTCAGCCAAAAGGCAGACCAATGGCAGATCGCCCTGACTCAGCTTTCTTCCTGTGCCCCATAGTTGCCCTGCTGGAAACCTCTACTCCTTCTCTCCTAACCACTCTGCCCCTTTTTGATTCCCAAACCCTGTTCTGTTTTTCTCATTATCTCCAAGAAAAATGGTTATCGATTTGAGTATACTCAAGTGGAAATTACTTGAAGTTGCAGAAGAATTTATGGAGACAAGTAAATCTGCCTCTGTTTACATTTTACTAAGGGAATTTGCATTTGGCCATGGCAGCCACACATGATTACAGACCTTGTATTCTGAAGAGCCTGTTACCGCACCCCAGAGAGGAGCCCGGGTAATGTATGTACTTAGACATGCTTCGTTAGCGTAGGCAGGCGGAGGGTGACTGATGAAGGAGACCTTGTTTGTGCCTGGCATTAACTCTGTGGTCCTCTATGTACCTTGATCTCTTTCCTACTCAGCGGCGCAGGGATGGTTGAGGGCCCCATGCCTCAGAGGTTGCACACTCCAGCTTTATGCACGAAAAGGCTGGACTGTACAGGGAGGTGGTTGAGACACGAACTCTTTCCTCACTCACTCACCATAACCAGGCACCCCTGTGGGTGAGGATCCGAGGGTCTGGCTGCCTGTACCTCCTTTCCATCCTGTTTTATCTGCCATATATCTTCACTTTTCTGACTTTCTTCTATATCCTTTAGATATTTAGAAAACATTTGATTTCTCCAAGTGGTGTTTGTTTCTGATCTATACCTGCAATACGATATTGGCATTTATGAAAACAACGGGCACATAAACACCACATGTCCTGCTTATCATCCTCTCTGTCCTCGGACAGACACCACCCCACCCAGCTTTGCGGCCCCACCACCTACCTTGCCCACCCCGTACAGAGGGTTAGCAGCACAGCTTATTAGCACGTGCCATCTTTGACTTGGGTTCCCTAACCCACGCTGTTTGTGGCCACAGCCCTCCCTCAGCCCCGGTCCAGGTAGCCTGCTTCCCTCCGAGCCCTGCACTCACCTCCTGTCGGGCCTCAGCCCCTTCCCATAGGGAATGCAGTCACCCACAGCATTACTTAATTTTTCTCTTGGTAGTTGAAAAATATTTATTTCATCTACTCCACAGCTCTCAACTTTATAAATTCCCAACACATTTCTTTTCTCCTAAAGCCCCGTTTTGGCTGAGCACTCCACCAGGGGTCCTCTCCTCCCCAAATCCTCACAGGCAGCATTCATTCCAGATCTTTCCCCTCCGCCCTCCCTTATGTTGCTTGTACCCAACATCCAGTAAACCCCTACCATTTATTCTGAAAATAATAATTATCCTTTTATCCTTTATCCTTTTGATGATTAAAGCAATTAAATTATCCATTTAGCCTTTCAATGCCATAGGCTAACTTCTAAGCAGTTTAAATAAAACATCTCAACAAAGTGAATCTCCCTCTACAGAAGAAATCTGTACTGTTGTCCCAAGAAGATAATGTTCTCTTCACATGTGTAAGCCCCTATGACTTCATCACCTAGAGTTTCCTAACTGTTTAGAACCCTCAGTGCCTCATCAGGCCGCAAGTGGTGTGGGATATGCCGGCCGGAAGCAGCTCCTGGAAGGGGAAGTGGGTGGGGAGGGGAGAGACAGAGGCAGCCTCCTCCTCCTGAGTATCGCTGAAGGCCTTAAAAGCTGGGCACGGTGGTGGGGCTGGAGGCAGAACAGTGAGGGCTATTAAATGGCTCACCATATACAATAATAACCTGGGAGAATTCGATGATCCTGAAAACCCTGATGTATCATGAATGCAGAGGCCCAAGATAGCAGCCTGTCACCAAGATAGTCACCACCGCAGACAGGCTTCGGGACCCCACCCAGCTCACAAAGCCCCAGGCCAGGAGAGCACAGGAGAGGTCCTTCAAGACCAGAATGACACCCCACTGGAGGGACAAGGCCTAATTAGAGACTCTGGCATGGGTACTACTAGGTGGAATTGCTGGTTGCAAACTAAAGAGGTAAAACTTAGAAATTCCACTGACACTCCATTCCAGACTCACTCCTGCATGGGCAGCACTGTCTGGAGTGGGGCTGGACGGTAGCTGGGGGCCTGGGGTGTGTGGAGAGGTCAGTGTTCTAAAACCTTGCAGCTCTAACCCCAGTAGCAGGTAGCACTTCGGCGACGGGGTTAGAAAAGAAAGGGAAATAAGGAGTGGGGTGTGTGTGTGTGTGTGTGTGTGTTTTATCTTTCATGATGCTAAAATAGGGAGTTAGTAGGTAGAAATGTTTCAACAGTAGTGAGATGTTCTTATGTGAACAGAAATGTTTATTCACCCTGAATATTGGAAATCACGCACTGCATTTAGAGCAACATGAATGCACTAAGAGAGCCACCTGGTCATCAAAACCATCACCGTGAGTTCTCTTGACCCTAACAAATTAACACCAAGGTTTGCTTTCCCTGCAGGTCCTCAGGTATGTTCCATGTAATGAAGCACGATCACTACGTCTCCCGATTTGGCAGCAAACTGGGGTTGCAGTGCATCGGCATGCACGAAAATGGCATCATATTTAACAACAATCCAGCCCTCTGGAAAGCTGTTCGACCTTTCTTTATAAAAGGTAATCAGATGCCTGGTTATAGTCTGCTCTTTTGTCTATGAATGTACTTTTTAAAAAAAAATCATTTTTAAATTCTGTTGCTTCACAGTTTTGAAGTAATAAGAGCTAACATTCATTATACATTTACTATATAGTAAGCACCAGTCTAAGCCCTTGATATTTTAATCCCACAGCAACCCCATGTGGCAAATACTTTTATCACCTGCATTTTACAAATGAGAAAACTGAGGCATAAAGAGGTTAAGTAAGTAGCCCAAGGTTCCAACATGAGTAAATGGTGGTCCAGGAGTCTACATTTTTAACTACCACAAATTCTATTCCTCCTGTTGTTACATAAAGCAATTTCATGGATGTCAAGAAGAGGCGGAGCTCTGTACTTAGGATCATTTCAACTAATACTTTAGTGTTTCAGCTGTAAATTTGATTTAAACATAGCTAAATGATATGTTTGCTCATTGACTGACATCCCAGGTCTTAAACAGAAAGTAATCTGTAAATAAAATTAAAGAATTTTAGTCCTTCTCAGTTCTGGACAATTTTAGGGGGCTATTATGCTGCCTACTACTCATGTTGAGGCAGATCAATTCTCTTATGCCTAACAAAATTGCAGAATGGATTAATGGAAAGAGTATAGGATTCAGGATTATAGGTTGTGGGTTCGAGTTCCAGCTTTGCCACTTTATATGAATGACCTCAGACAAGTCACTTAGCCTCTCTGAGCTTCATTTCCCTTATCCACAAAAGGTGACTAAATACTATAGAACTTGAATTCAAGGGTTATTGTGAAGAATAAGTGAAATAATGCTATAAGAGCCTATAGAAATACATATTTTTTTACTTTTTCATTTGGCCCAGGTGTATTAGGAATACATGAACTAGTATAGTATTCAGGAGAAATTAACTTTCACATACCACCATCCTCTATCCCGCTATGCATGAATAGAATCTTAAAGTTCACCCATTTATTTAACAACTGTGTTCTCATCATTGAACAAGTGCCCAGAATACAATGATAAACAAGACATGGTCCTCGCCCTTGACGAATTTATGACTGGGAGAGGGGGCAGAGTGGCAGGTCAGTAATCACCAAATAATGCCCTAGGTGATGTACCGCACTAGAGGCACATGCAGAGTGCTACAGAGCAGACAAACAGGCTGCATGAGGTACACTAAAGGATCAGGGAGAGCGGGGGGGCCTTTTCAGAGGAGTGGATGCTTATGATGAGTTTTGAAAAAAGAGAAAAACTACCTAAATTAAGAAAGTGTGACAAGGACAGAGTCCATGGAAGAAAGAACAGGACACTCCCAGGGGAGAAGGACAGGTCAGCACTACATGTCCAGAGAACCGTAAGCAGGCCCTTGTGCCTGGCGTGGGTGCATGAGGGCATGAGGCCGAGGCAGGCCCACCAAGACTCCCGCGCTACGCCACGGGGCTGAGCTCATCTCAAGAGCCATGGGAAATCATCCAAGATTTTAAACAGAATGACATGAACATATCTGTGTTTTAGAAAAACTCCCCTGGCAGCAGGCTGAATGGTAGAAGGAAGCATGACTGTGCAAAGAAGAAAGTTCAGAGCTACTGTGGTGATGCTGGGTGGAGTGAGGGCAAGGGACCATTTAGGGGATGTTAAAAGAGGAGAATCTACAGCACTTGGAAACTGATCAGAACAACTCTGTGACTTCTTTAGATTAGCCCTAGGTATGGAAGATCAGGTTTTCTAATAATGATGTAATGCACTGGACCCAAATTAAATGCCAAAAGTAGGGGGCTAATTACTTACTGACAGTCGACTGCTGTGACTGACGTTTGTAGTAATCAGTGAAGGACCCAAGTTTTCTTGAATCTCCTTTTAGAGTTTCATTCCTGGTTGGTTTTCCTGATGTAGCAGAAAGTTTGGAATAGGTTTGGTATACAAAGTAGTGACATTAATGAGGGTATTGACTGGGTGTGTCTATGGAGAAACAGTTAAGGGCTGCTTAGGCAATGGCCCTTTCTGGAGGAATGAAGGTGGAGGGGCAAGAAATAGTCCGGGTTTCCTGAAACTGCAAAGAGAGTTGTCCATGGTGATGGAATTTGCTAAACACTTGCTCGTTTATTTTTTTAATTTATTTTTTAGCCTGGAAAAGATTAAGCACTTTTTAGCACAAAATAATTAAAAGGATTTTTCAATTTTAAAAATCATGTCTACATCACACCACTTCCTATAAGCAATGATATTTTGTTTATAAGTTTGAAATGTGGCTTCAAGCTCTTAGGTGTAGAGGTGAATCATTCATACGTCTGGGAGAAAACGACCAATGATATTCAAAGCCAACCCTTCTATTCAAAGGGTTGTGAGTCATGAAGGAATTATTTGTCCCACTTGTGGTGTGATAGATACCCAGGGAACAGCACACTGGTCTTTCACATCTACCCTGTCCTTCCTACAGTCTCAGAAAGTATGCTACTAACCCAACTTTCCTTTTTACATGCAAGTAGAAAGCCTAAGAGTCTAGGGCCTCACCAGGACTCCTTTCTTATTTACAAAGTCTGTCCTCAGGGGCTTCTGCAGCAAAACTGATATCCTTTCTTTTTTAAAGAGAGAATTGTGCCTACAAAGTTCCCCAGGATTTTCTAGTGCATTTCAAGGATTCCAACTTTAACAGTAAATCTGAATCATAAAAGACATAAAAAAAGAGAGATCACTTATAAAGAAAACTTAAACTTAGAACAAAGAGAGAAAGGGGAACTTTAAGAGTTAAACAACAGATCACCTACTAGCTGCTCAGATCAGGAGCAAAGGGTAAGATGAGAGCCAGTTCGCTGTTTTCATTCATTCCTTCATCCATCCATCTGTCCATTCATTCCTGTTTGACAACCGGGCTTTGAGGGCCGTCAGTACTATGGACTTGACATAACAAGGCTAATAGGAGATTGTCATTACCCTTAAAAGAATCCCCAGTCCAGTGGGGAGAGCTGCTAAGCAAAGAATTGCTTAGCTCGTGAGACACTGGTTGAGTAGAATGAATCTGGAAGTAGTTTGAAGAGAAACCAAAATTAAGAGAAGGACAGTTTCAATTATTTACAACACTAGTATTTTAAACATATAAACTAGCATTAAATAGGAAGCATTTTAGACCTTAGTTAAGGTCCAATTTGACCAGTTCTACAGCGGTATCCTGCCACCTGTTGAAACATAAACTAAATATCACACTGGCCAAATCCAAGCCTTCTTTAGAGGAAATATATACAATAAATATGAAAAACCACTGATTTGTGACTTGTGACCATAAGTACTAATTGTTTCATTTGCAATCTCACAAATTTGCCAAAGCATGAAGAAAAGTTGTATTTTGAATAGTATGTTTAAAATAAGAATCATTTGTTCGGTCGTTCATTCATTTTGAACCTTAAAGGTGATACATGCTTGTAGAAAATCAGGAGACTACAGAAAAGTATTTTTTAAATAAGAAAATTTCTACCCAGCTATTGAATAACAAATTGTGGCCAGTTAAGCCCCAAACATAAAAAGCCAGAATCGCCTGATTGTACATGCCCTAGAGTTTGTGATGGCTCAGTCTCCAATGTGCTCCCCTCAGCTCTGTCCGGCCCCGGCCTTGTGCGCATGGTGACAGTTTGTGTTGAATCCATCACAACACACCTGGACAGGTTGGAGGAGGTCAGCAATGAGTTGGGCTACGTCGACGTGTTGACCCTCATGCGGCGCATCATGCTGGACACTTCTAACGTCCTCTTCCTGAGGATCCCCTTGGACGGTAGTGGAATTTTCATTCTTATGACTTAACATTCTGCCTTTCAGTGAACAAGGGGACAAGGAAGATAGCCGACTCAAGCAAAGATGTACTGTTTTGTTCATTGCTCTTGTTTAAACATCTCCAAGTATTCCTAAGATTTTTTTCCTAGTGTGTCTGCCTTGTTCACTTATGTTATAAATTTCTGTAAAGTAGTTTCCTAGTATGTCTGCTTTGTTCACTTATGTTATAAATTTCTGTAAAGTAGGGGCCATCTTCTATTTCTTTTGTGTCTCTCCTCATCGCTCTAGGAAATAGGATTCTGCCCACAGTCAAAACTTTACAAAGGTGATCAGTTCATTTGGTCATTAATGTATCCTACGACCAATCAAACTGATGTATTTAACTATTTCCAATCATTCTTTTGGGCATAAGCTGTATATGCATACATGTATGCATACACACACACACACACACACATATATACATAAATACCCTCCCTCAAAGCTACTAAGTGTAAAAACTTTGTCTATATGATGATAATGGTGTGGCTGCTGGAAATGTTGACAATATCTACCATTGATTTAGTACCTACCATGTACCAAGCAGTATAAAAAGTTGCTTTATGTGTAGGTTGTCATTTCACATTCATAACAACCCTGGCAAGATGTCTCACTCAAAAAACTAGTTTCCTTGCTGTGCTATAGAAATAAATATTAAAACACACACCTAAAATTCTACCACCACCCAAAACCAAACATGAATCATTTGGACTAATTCCATTCCACTGTTGCCCAGCAAATGCAATTTTTCTGAATTAATTTCTAGCAGTGTTCATTGATTTGCACATTCATTTGACAAATATTTATTAATTGCCTAATTATGTCGAGCACTGTTCTAGGTCCTGAGGATAGAGCAGTGAACAAGGCAGATAAAGTCTTTGCCTTTAAGGAGCTCACATCCCAACGGGGATGTGGACACGAAGCGAAGTTAGTACCTCACAGTGTGAGGCAGTAGTAAGCGCCTTAAAGTAAAGCAATACCAGGCGAGGCGATAGAAAGTGAAGGGGGAGGTCAGTGGGCAGGGCAGGGCTATTATTAGATGGTTAGGAAAGCACTCTTCAGAGGGGACATCTGATCACAAGCCTAAATGACAGGCCATGAGCCACGTGCAGGTCTCAGGAAGGAATATTACAGGCACAAGAACAAGGCACAATTTTAACACTTGCCCAAACGTGCCAAGCCGTAGCCTGCAGCCTGATTTACCACATTTGGGCAAAAACATGGGTTGTCCACCCTCCCTCCCTCTTCTTCAGCTCACCTTGTCTCATCTCACCTGCTCTTTAATTACTCCTTACAAGAGTCATAGAAACCTCATCTGATCGCCATTTGCATGGGAGACCCCATTCATGCTGAGGACTTTTAGGCACACCCTCCTGCCTGATCCCCTTTCAGACAGGGACTCTGACCCCAGCTTGCCTGTTCTACACACATCTCTCCCAAGGTTAGGCAAGTACATGTTTAATAAGTGCCTGCTCCTTGGTGTCCCACTAGCCCTGTTCTTAAGAAGGACCAAGTAGGGGGAATTGTCAGTATGTTATCTAATAAGTACAGACTGTGATGCCAAGAACCTGCATAACCCTTCTCCTCACCCAGGGCTGTTTATTTACCTTCTCCTCACCCAGGCCTTGTTAAACTCTCAGTTGGCCTAAGGGACCTAGTGCCACAAAGCAGAAAGGGTATTGCCCTGAGGTCAGATAGAACCAGGCTCTAGCCTAAGGGCCTGTCTACTACACTGGCTCTATGGTATTAGGCAAGCTTTTTAACTTCTATGAACTGCAGTTTCTCCATCTACAAAGTGATGATGAAACCTAGCAAGATTGTAAAGATTAAATGAGGTCTCTTTCATAAAGCACCTTGCATGGGGGCTACAAATGTCCATTCCCTTCCTTTTTGGATAATTTTCTAAAAAAGCAGGGGTTTTCTTTCCCTTAGCATTCAACTTAATTAAAGAACATTCATAAAGAGCTGACTGTGCATAAGGCTCAGGACAAGGCATTAGAGATACTAAGACAAATTCTACACTCTGGACCAAAATATAAACAGGAAAATGATGTGGCTTTTTGCCCTCCCAGGTGCCAGAATTTATGCCATAACAGCCATAATTACTTCTGCTCTTCTCATTGCCCATTGCCCAGAAACAGAGCAGGGAGTTGGGAGTCTCAGCAAAAGAGGGGCACATGAGATTCTAGGCTGTGTCTCTAACACAAACCCAAAAACTGGCAAATCTCTGATTAACTTGGCTGGTTTAGAGGCCCGACAGAATAAATTAGCGTTGATTTGTCTAATAGTGCTCACATGGCTGAAATGCACCCTGAAAGGGGAACCCTGCCCAGCTTAGACCACGAGACTGGTAGGAGAGTCTCCAGGGAATCTTCTCTGCTCAGCGTGCCTTTCTCGGATTCACAGTTTTTGCTCAAATGCTTTTTTTTTTCTCCCCAGGAAGGGCCCTCGTGGCTAAAATCCGGGGTTACTTTGAAGCATGGCAAGCTCTCCTTCTCAAACCAGACATCTTCTTTAAGATTTCTTGGCTATACAAAAAGTATGAGAAGTCTGTGTAAGTAACACATGTTCAGGAAATTTGTCAGTGAGATTGGATTGATGTTGGGTGTGTCTTTGCTGTTGTTGGCCACCCTGTCACTGTTTCTGCTCCCCAGAGCCTACAGAAGGGCTGTTGACTGAGTGCCTGGTGAAACACTTCTTACAGTAATTTGGCTGCGTGTGGTCAGACCAAAGAGTAAAGGAAGCCTTTGGCGCAGGCATTTTTTTCAGCAGGGGTACTAAGTGTGTGGTCTGAGAGCTCCATCTCTGGAACTAGCACGCTGTAGTGTATTTTGAGTTGAAGACAAGGGTTGTCTGACCCTATCACTATTATCTGTCCAAATTCCCTTTGCATGTCTGGAAAAATGGAAACAATCATTTTATAGCTGTGTTGATTCTGAATAAATTTAACATAATCCAACTTTCAATAGAAACTAACAATAGTCACAAAAGAAGTTTTTCATAATGAACATAATGAACTTCAATAAATTGTGGGGTTTTTTGGTTATGTATCTTGTGATTTGGGGGGGAACCTGAAACTGCCGTTAAATGGCTTTGCTTTGGTCTTAGGCTAGCCTAGCAGAAAACTGGACAAATGCCCAATGACCTACAGGCTAATCAATGGGTTTTCCAAATGTAAGTAGCCAGCTATTAGAAACTGCCACTTCTAACCACCAGTGGAAAGCCCATAGGGTCTAGAGACAGACAGACCTGGTTTGTATCCTGTCTCTACCACCTAGTAACTAAATGGCCTTGGGAAGTTATTTAAAGTAAAATATAACCTACCTTCCAAAGTGGGGATATAGCTTAATGAGATCTATATGCAGAGCAATTAGCACAGAGCATGACCCATAATAGGCCCTAAATGTTAGTTTTTCTCTTCCCTCTGTTCATATCTTCCCCAGATGTCCCTGGCCATCTAAACTCTCCATCTCTAAAAGTCCCCAGATTTGTTTCAAGATCTAGCTTTATCTTGCTTGTGTATTTTGAAGTTCAATACCTGACCCTCTGCCACACTGTAAAAATGCACATACATATTTATGTGGCCAGTCATTCAAGAAATATTTACTTAGTGTTTACTGTCTGGCAAAACCTTCAAGATATGAGAGTAAACATCAAGAATGATCTTGATCACTTGAGTTTACTTTCTAGAACAGGAATTGCAAACTCAGTAGTCTCTAGTGCTAGGCCAGTAGGGGACAAAAGAAAATGGAGGGGCCTGCGTCAAACTGGAGAGTGCAGGCCCCCACCCCACCCCCCGACAGACATCCCCTGGTTTGGGCCATAATTTAAACACCACGCTGGCCGAATTGAAAACCCAAAAATATGATTGATTCAGCCTTTTGGTACCAGTTTTTAATCCTCAACTAGACTTAAAGGTTTTGGCTTTGCCATCAGTACCGAGAAATCTTAACTAACCGGTTCCTAACATGAAATATAATACGTATGTAATTTGAGCACATTTGTGAAGAATTAAGTATAAATTCAGTTATTCATGAGCACTAACGGACCTCAATTAAAGCAGATCACTTTATTGAAACAAATGGAAAACGAATCCATTTTTCTAGATGTCTTAACTGAGAACAGATAGATTACATTCCCCCCCTTTTTTTCCAGCAAGGATATGAAAGATGCCATGGAAATTCTGGTAGAAGAAAAAAGACGCAGGATTTCCTCAGCAGAGAAACTGGAAGACTGTATGGATTTTGCCACTGAGTTGATTTTTGCAGAGGTAATGGCCTGAACTAACCGTAACTCCCACACAACATATGTGTATGACCGTGTACAGGTGTGTAAAAATCCCCTCTTGAAGTTGTTGCCTATTTCTGCTTCAAGTATTTGCTCTAGTGCTTCTCTAATGGCCCAACTCAAAGAGCCTACTCATTAGGAGTGTTGTTAAGGCTGACCTTTACGATCGAAACTACTCTGCATCCCCATGATACAAAATGTGAAAAGCTGGGTGGCCCAAAGACAGGAAATACATAGGTAATTGGCTACCTTTTTCAGCTTTCAGCTGAAGATTGTCATGAAAACAATGTCCACAGTCGATTACAAAGACATGTAATTCCTATGATTTCATTTTGTTGGAGGTTTTGATCCTCGAGAGTCATCTCCCCTCCTTTCTGAAATTTGGGTTCACTTTTCCCATGTTTCTCCTCCAATTCTCCAGAAGCGCGGTGATCTGACAAGGGAGAACGTGAACCAGTGCATTCTGGAAATGATGATCGCGGCTCCCGACACCATGTCTGTCAGCGTGTTCTTCATGCTCTTTCTTATTGCCCAGCACCCCAAGGTGGAAGAGGCAATAATGAAGGAGATCCAGACCATTGTTGGTAAGAATTTATCAAGTGAATAAGAGCTTAGAACCCAGTTCCTTCTGCATGTCAGCTTATGTCCTAAGGATCTGATATCAAACAAAACCTTTATGATAATCCACCGAGAGAACAACAGACCTAGTCATTTTGTCACAGTTTGATTAGGCCAGAAAGGTTGAAAAGATAGTTATTTCCCTGTTTTAACTGTAAAAGTAATACATGCTTGTTGAAAACATTCAAACAACAAAGAGATACATAAAGCAGACGGTGAGATCTTTCAATACCTTCCTTCTCTACCCATTCCCCAGGGAGAAACCACTCAATAGTTTACTGTGTGTTCTTCAAGGTCTTTTTGTGCACAAAAAGTTATCAATGGCTGTAGCTGTCTGTTTTAAAACAACATGGCATCAAGTACAATGTTCTGCCTGCCTTATCAGTGAGGAAAGGCTTTTCTGCGGGCAGCCCCGGGAAAATGGCTATTGTTTACAGCGGTGTTTCCGGGTTCAAGCAGTCCACCCACAAATGAACTTCCAGTTGGTGGCAGGAGGAGGAGGAGAGGGTGACAGCAAAGGCAGGGGAGTGGTCGGTTTCCTTCTACTCCCAAAAGCAGTGATGTGGCGCCTCTTCCCCTGCCCTCTCCTCCTCCTCTGCAGGGGAGCCCTGGGTCCCTGCTCAGCTCTTGCCAGCACCGCCTCTCCCCTGCTCTGCCGCTGCTTCACTGTTACTCTGCCACCTGCTCTTGACGTCACCACCCTTCCCCAGAAACACTGCACATTTGGAGGAAATCAGAACTGCTCTCTGGGAGAAAACAGAATCCCCATTATTTGGAATGTTCTTCACATGGATAATCTTCTTAGGAACTTTTTAGGAACACTTTTCTGGCATGTGTGAAGCGATATCAGCAATGCCGTAGACCTTTCTCTCTTGGCCTTACACAATCCCTGTGACACAACTTATTTGGTCATGGAAAGGCACCATCTTTTAAAAACCATCTGAGTGCTACTTGAAATAGTTGACAGTAAAGGGCAATTTCACAGAAGGGTTAGATGTGTGAAAGAAGGGGTCTACAGATGTGTTGCTGTAGGTGGGAAATTGCCTGGTAAGGTAGATAGCAAGGAGCCAGATTCCAGAATGTTTTCTCAAGTGTCCCCTGTCAGGTTACAGGTTCTGTGCCAGGTGTGTATAGGTGAACAAGTCAGTGCCCTGCACTCCTGGGGCTCACAGGCAGATGGAAAAAAGAGAACCCAACAAGCAAGCTCAGAGGAGTGGAGAGAGAGCCGTGGGATGGTTCAGGGAACAAGGGAAAAACTGCTTTTGAGACCATAAGCCTCTAATACAATTTCCTGGAGAGGTAAAAAGTGTTTGTGCCCTGTGATGTTCCCCTGACACTTCTTAAGAGACTTCTGCAAAGATGGAGAAGCAGCAGAAAGCCATTTGTACATATGTTTGTGCCCTCAAGATACACGTGCCTGGCAATTACTTCCTAGGGTCAGCTTTCGGCTGCCTTCTCTGTCACCTTCCCACCTACCTCTCCACCCCAATTAAACATGCCCTATGAGACTCTTGAGTGTACAAGGAGCAGTAGCTAAAGGGCGGGGCAGATAGAGTTCTGACCAAATGAGACTTTTCCTCAATGGTGCACTTGCACAGGGGACGTGGCTGCCTCAGGACGCTGGGCTGATGTTGATTCTGCAGAAGTGGTAGCCTGCTTGAGGACGCTCTGAAGTTTTACCAGTTTGGAGAGTAATCGGAAACTCTCTGACCAGTGTTGAGCCAACCTGAGACAGTAAGGGGGTGCCCAGCACACCCTCAGCTGATCTGAGGCACCTATATTGCTGTGGTGGGGAGAAGGGGTTCTTGTCACTCTACTGCAACAGGTAGTTCTTGATGTGATGGATAGCAGGGACTGTCAGCGACATGCTTGGGACAATGTCTGCACCGGTAACCCCAGGAGAAAATCCACTGAAACCAATTAAATTCACCATCTCACTTTGACTAGAGAAGCAGTGAATATCCCCTGGGATTTAGAGTAGGGGACAAAACTCAAAGACCTCAGAAGCCAGGCAGATAAACGCTTGAAGCAGATTGGGTAGGGGCACATGAGACTAGAGGGTGGATGGCCCTCTAACGGGTCCACTGGCCACTCAGCTTCAGCCTGTTGTTGTCAAGCAGAGATATGGGTCCAGTGTTACCAGCTTTTCTGATTTTTCTATGATATACCCTAGGTTTTAAGATACCTGGCTTCAAATCTGAGGACCAAACATATTTGGCCCAGGTTGCTGGTTTATATTAGAAATACATATTTTTTGCCAACCAAGAGCAAACTGTTCTGTGGAAACTAAAGTTTTAATGCCCATCACTTATTGAAACTAACATTACCTTGTCCTTTTTATCTGCTCCTGCAGGTGAAAGAGACATAAAGATTGATGATGTGCAAAAATTAAAAATGGTAGAGAATTTTATTTATGAGAGCATGCGGTACCAGCCTGTCGTGGACTTGGTCATGCGCAAAGCCTTACAGGACGATGTCATTGACGGCTACCGGGTGAAAAAGGGGACAAACATTATCCTGAATATTGGAAGAATGCATAGACTTGAGTTTTTCCCCAAGCCCAATGAATTCACTCTTGAAAACTTTGCGAAGAATGTAAGAGCCCTTCTTTAAAACCAAGTGTGCCACTCTTGAAAACACCAGCTGTTCATGCCCACTCTGATTCTGTGTTTGCACCATGCACATTTCCATTCCATTCACCTCCACCGCCCCACTGCCTCCTGGGGTGTGTTTCCCCTGGCTTGAAACGTGGCTGCCATATTCATCCTCAGGCCAAGGATGCTGGGTCTCCAGCTCTGGGAAGTGTCCAACATGGTGGCCACACCACAGGTCAAAAGCTGAAAAATCAAGGCCCTTAAATTTGGCTAAAATGAGATGAATTTTGTTTAACCCGACCAACCCTCTTTTCCATTTAAACTTATCACTTTGTCATCATGTAGATTCATCTACAGCACCATCTAAGCCAAGGAATGTCCCTTTTTGCTTCAGACAGAAATCAAATGGGACCAAAAGATTTGACTTCTGCAGTCTGCCTTTGGTTCAACAAATGGCCCCATGCACACTAGGTCCCATTTGAAATAGTAATTAGAAGAGCTTCAGCTTTTTCTTTTCTATCATTGAAGTATATTGGAGATTCTGCTTCCATCATGTCAAATTTTAGGCAATGATGTTCATTAACCTGAATTATCTAGTTAGTTCCCTCACTCCTCCTTTTTTTCCATTTGCATATGGTGAGAAAGACATGATCTTAATTAATCCAGTTCTCTAATTCTGTTCCTATATGAGCAACCCATGCCATGTTGACAACTGGTCAAAAAAACTTATTGAGCATCTACTATGTGCCAGGCACTATGTAAGTTCAGATGTAGACAAAACTGACACATGAGGTCCCCATTACTTTTCTGCATTCCTAAAAATACTTTGATGCTCAGCACTAATAGGCCAGGATTGCATATCTTTGCCTGAATTTGTCCCTTGTCATCAGGCTATAGGGCATTGCACAAAAACAGTCTTTG
Source organism: Manis pentadactyla (assembly GCF_030020395.1). NCBI lineage: Eukaryota > Metazoa > Chordata > Mammalia > Pholidota > Manidae > Manis > Manis pentadactyla. Next base: position 100,042,079 of record NC_080029.1, on the reverse strand, counting down.
CCTTGGCTGCTTGCAGAAGAACAGTAAAGCTGTGGTTGTCCCACAGAGCTGGTTGAGTATGCTGACACTGGCTGCAGTAAGATGATCTGCATTGTGTTACCCTAGCACATGCACGTGAAAAGCAAAATTGGGGACTGTCTGAGGTTAGACATACATCACAAAGGGTGAATCAAAGTGGATGGCAAAAAAGGCATATTTGAGTTGCAGTCATTCATCTCAGTGAAGGAGCATTCTGACTGACCAGTGTTTTCAGGGTGAATCAGAGATGCATGACTCTAGCCTTTAATACCTGCCTAACTGTCTGATCATTCTCACAGGTTCCTTACAGGTATTTTCAGCCGTTTGGTTTTGGGCCCCGAAGCTGTGCGGGGAAGTACATCGCCATGGTGATGATGAAAGTCATCCTGGTTACAGTTCTGAGACGATTCCATGTGAAGACGTTGAAAGGAAATTGTGTTGAAAACATACAGAAAAGAAATGACTTGTCCTTGCACCCAGATGAGACTTGCAGCACGCTGGAAATGATTTTCACCCCAAGAAACTCAGACAAGCGCCTTAAGCACTAAAGAAGGATGGCCAGTACCTACTCTGGAGGTACATCTCTCATCGGTAGTTCGCCTGGAAACCACCCGTCTCTGCCAGGCAGTGTCACCCTCAGCGAAGGTCCCATGGCATTTTGCAAGCATTCCTCCTGTGGGTTGTCTGCAAGCGGGAAGAGACCGGTCATCTATCTGATCTTGTCCGAACCAGAGAACCAGACTGCCAGAGAAAACATAGAGGCCAAGAGTTTGCAGGGGAAAAGGTCAGTGAGGAAACTACAACCCTGAAGGCCCAATGCCATGGAACATGCATTGGAAAAGATCAGTGAAATATGTCTGGCTTTCCACAGAATCTCCACTGCCCTGCCCTGTGAGCATTTTATATCTGGGGCAGAAGCACACACGTTGATTAGAAAGGCCAGGGTACCTGGGTACTTGGGGCCAAACATACCTGCTAGTGTGAATAAAAGTGCTTTGATTTGGCTTTTGGTATGGCTAAGGACTGCCACATTTTATAATCTTTGGAGAAATGCGTACGAATTCAGCATTTGCCTTTTCCTATGATTTTTATCCAATCAACTCTTGATTATCCACATGTGATTGTCTGTGACTAAGGTTAAATCAGAGGCCATCCTTTCCCAGTCTCTCAATTCATGCCTCAGGCATTTACCTCTGCTACAATAGTTGTAGATTCAAGTAATAAAAGGTAATTTAGTAATAGCTTGGGTGAAATATAATTAGGACTATATATCTGCTATGGGAAAAAAATTTCAAATGATGCATTTCAAATTCAAATTAAACTCTTGTTTTATGGTTGCATATTAGTTGGCTCCATTAGGGCTGCTAACCAAGAGATAACTTTAAAACACGGCATCTATTAACTCTTTTAATGGCTCCAGTGATTTGACAGAGGGGAAGCTCTTCAAGTATATACCTAATTCTACATCCCCCTGGGTTCAAACTCCTAAGGAGCACTCCTTCTGTTCCATCATCCTTTGCCTTCAGCAATTTTTCCCTCCCTTTCTTTCCCAGGACCCCAAAAGCCAAAGGCAACAGAGCAAAAAAAACATGGTCAGTGTAGAACCCCTGCAATCATTTTTTATCCTACCTCAGATTTAACAAATTACCTTACAGATCTAACAGTTATCTAGTTTACTGAATCATTATATGGATGAAACACATACTTTGGAGCACATTCCCTCTCTAGAGGGAATCAAATGAGTTAATTTTCCAAATACCACTTTGTGTTATACAGTCAGTATGACTATATTTACCGGATACCAGTTTAAAAACTGAAAAACTAATTTCACTCAATTAATTCATTAAAAATGAATTAATTGAATCAAGTGCCATCTCAACCTTTGAATTGTCTTTTCAACCAAATGTGTGGCAATAGGGCAACAGCTGAGTATAAAATGAGGGTGTAAGCTCCTTGGGAGAAGGGGCTCTTTTCTCTCCTTTTGTGTTCCATCCCTAGCCCCCATTTAGACACCACCCAGACACTCAAGGGCAGGACTGAATGGACACTCCTGCTTGTAGATACTCTAGCTGACCCCAGAATCAAGTAAAAGAGGAGGCGGGCGTTCTAAGAGTTCAAGGGTGAGCACTGGTAAAGAAGGAAACCTTTGAACTTGGAATTATTTGGATCATCTAAATGGTCCAAACATACACAGAAACACGGCTTTGTACCTAGTATGACTGTTAGGCCTAGACAATCATCTAAATAATTCAGACCCCTGAAAGAAAGGCCAGGATTTGAGATTTGATGAATCCAGGTTAATTCACTCGACGGTTATTAACGCTCACTGTACTTCGCCTCTGCTGGAGCCACACAGCAGAGGAGAAACAGACTTTGGGCGAGTGTACTGCACCCATCCAGTCCCCTTGGAACACCTGCTGTATGTCACATGCATGTATGTAGTCAAGGCCTATGTCTGTACAGTCAAAGTGAAATGAAAGGTTGATAGAGTTGTTTAGAGACAAAGCAGATATAAAAATTGCTGGGGGGAAAGCCAGGGTGGTGGGGGAAGGACAGAAAGGAGGGACATGCTCGTTTGAATGCTCCAAGAAAACTCTCCCAGAATCAAATTACCTGGGTAATTGTTCAGCTTCTCACTCTGCTTGGCCTGTATTGACAAACCCCATATGTTTGTATAGATTTGGTCTAAAGAATTTAGAATACCACTAAGTTTTCCTTAGACTGAACATATGTTTGAAAATCCTGTTTCCAGAATTTTGCCTCATTGTTAAGTACTTAATTATCACTCTTGAATATGCTGTGGACTGTTTTCACCCATTCCCAAAGAAGTAAGTTTTCAGTGAAATGCACGCTCTATCTCTGTCAAGTTGTGATGACAATTGTACCCTCCTGTCCTTGGTGTACTGGACCTCCCCATCTGCCCTGACATCCCTCTCTTCTCTGTCCAAAGTGGAGATGAATCACATTCAAGGACAGCCCACATGCTGAGAAATGTCAGTTGGAAGTTTGTCACTTTTTATTTCTAAGCAGTGCTGTGAACTAGTTGTGGTGTTAGTATTCCATGTAAGCCAACTGAAAGAAATGCTAGCTGGACCCTCCTCAATCTCCTTTATCAGTTGGGCTCTGGGACTGAATCCTTGTCCCTACTTGCAGAAAAACTTGCTAAATTAAACTTTGTCAGGGTAATGAGCTGAATGGAACTTGTGGTGCTTTCAGTTGGTCTTCACTTGAGTCAAGACAAGGCCTCAACCCTCCAAGGGCTCAACCCAGACAGGACTTCCCTGAGAGAACTCCCCCATTTCCTCTCTGCAGCATATAGAGGGACTTGCCTACAGGGAATCAAGGGCCATACCCTGTTCCCACCAGGGCAACCGGACAAGCAGCATGCATTTAGGCAAGGCAGCCTGGTCACCATGCCCAGCCCACTAGGTACAAACTCTGCCCCACTCTCCCAGCAAGAAAGCACTTCAAAATGCAAAACAAATGACAATCATTTTAAGAATATAATTGTAAGAATTATTATAAGAATAACCTTGAAGCATATGGGCTTTCTCGTCACACCTAGCTAAGCTCAGATAGATGAGTAGCTGAGAATACATCACCCATCTGCCTCTTTCCCATTCTAGTTTACTGTGAAAGTATTCATTCCTTTGGACCAAGAAAATAGTAACTGTAGTTACGTTCTTAATACACTAAGCCTTTACATAATCATTTCATTTAATTTTCCCAGCAATAGTAGAAGGCAGATGTTGTCCCCATTGTACAGGTAAATTTCCCCATCCATCCATTTGTATCCCTTTGTTACCTGCTTGGTAAAGTTTCTCTCTCCTACCCGCATGTACTCCAACACATATGGTCAATGTCTCAGGTGCTGTTATCAAAACCTCCACTCCATTTTTCTTCATATCTGCTTAACTTATGAAGCATAGCTAAGGCTCAAAATGTTATCTTCCCTCCGAACATAGGTTTTTTGTTTATCCAGAGAATTTCCCAAAATAACTACAGGTATCAGCAAGCTAGGTCTGTAGGAGAGGAGGGGGAAAGGATGTGGTGCCTTCCAGATTCCCCTAAAATGATAGCACCTACTTCACCCACACATGAAGTGGTCCTACCTGTACAGTGGTACCTACATGTAAGGGGACCCAAATCAGAATGTTTAGAGAAGCCAGGAAGATAGCATAAATTAGATGATCAGGCCAGCTGTAAGGGGAACTCCTGAGAGAAAGGGAGAATGCCACACCTAAAGGCATTCAAGTTCAATGCTCTTAAAACACAGTGCCAACCCAAATCCTCCCTGAGCTGGGTGGGCCATGGTTTAAGACCTCTAACATCAAATCCCTTTCACATCCATCATTTCGTTTGCACTCCCTGTCCACCCAACCATCCAGTGAGAAAGGCAGAGAAATTTCCATTTCACCGATGGGGAAACAGGGAGGTCAAGTGGTTTGTTCTGTGCTGTGCATTAAGAGCCACATCCAGCACTCCCCCCAGGAGATCCCAGCTCCAAGTCCAGGAGCTGTTTGACTTCACCCAGCCCAATTTCCCTTCATAGATGTGCATCTTCTGAAGAGTACTGGGGTGTCCTCAAGAATCTGAGCCTCAGTGGACCCATCTGTAAATATGGGTTCCAGCAGAGGAGTTCTACAGTCATTTCCAGTGCTCTCATTTTACACAGTTTCACTTCATAAACATAAGATCATTTTTCCCCTTTGTATCTCAGCTCTGATAATAAACTGAATGTAAAAGACAATCTCATTTTCAGGTCAAACATGCAATTTGGTCACTGAATGATCTGGGCACCCACTGTGCACCAACTGGCTGATGGCAAGCTCCAAACACTAACAGATCTGCATGTAGCCCTAACTTACTGCGGCTGCAGGGGCATGAGGATGTTCGTGGAACACATTTCACTCACAAGTAATCACTTTATGCCCTATTTGAATGTGTGGGCAAACCAAAGGCATTACTGAACAAGTCATCTTTTTTCCTGAATGACCTTGGTTTCATACACAAACAAATTGACCACTAATTGCTCACTATTACCTCCCTTCCCTGCTGAAATGAACACCTTCCCTGGCCAATGCCACTTGCCCTGTGCAGCTTGCTGCTTTCACTACTCATAGAGTTCTAGAAGCAATCAAATAAGCAGAGCAGCAAACTCTTACTTTGGAGAAATCCCTGCCCATGACAGTGAAGGAGCGGCTGACACATCTCTGTGTGTGCTCCTTGGGGCAAGAGTGAAGAGGAAAGAATTGTTATAAATCATTAAGATGCCAGAACCAAGAGCTCTCCACCACCAAGTGCTCACCACAGCCAGGTCAGCTCATGTAGACCTTACAACAACAGTGACGCAAGCTATTCCCCATTGTGCAGAGGATTAAAGATTCTCAAAGAGTAACTTGCCCACACTCTCTTAGCTGGAAATCTGAACCCCCTGACTTATCCCCAAATCTAGGATTTTTTCCTGTATGCTACACCCACTAAACATGGGATTTGGTCCCTTGTAAAATAAAATGTAGTAGAAATATAAATGCTTGTAAGTTTTCTTTGGTATGGGTATTAAAATTGGGGGACAGAGTGGCAGAAAATCAGGTATTAAAATTGGGGGACAGAGTGGCAGAAAATCAGGTACTGAGAATACTGATGAATGTTTGCCCCTTAGCTCTGACCAGCTATGTCATCATGGGAATAAGTCCCAAACCAGTGAACTTGGGCCTTTGGTGCCTCTCCAACCACCAGCCAGCAGTGGTTGATCTGGCTATACTAAGGAGTCCAGGTAAATCATTCACTATGTTTTCCTAGCCCTTCATGTTTTACTCACCTTAGTGTCTGACACACGGCATGGCCACAATACATTTTTGATGGGTGAATGAGGGAAGAATCTTTGCACCAATAAGAGAAGTTCTAATAGATTCACAAAACTAATTGGTATCACATGCACACATTTTATAACAGGAATCAGCCTGAGACACTGAACGAACTGGCTACACATTTTAAAACAAAAACAGAGCCAACCACAGGGAGCTACACTTCTCTCAGGGGTCCTGGGGAGGGGTTCCTGCTCATTACGGAGCTGGACTACATGGAACTTAGGGCCCCTCCTGCCCCTTGAGATTCCACAGTCTCTGGGTTGGTGAGGACATGAACATTTTTCTCATGGAAGCCAAAAAGCTGGTCCTGTGAAATGCACAGCCTCAAAGACTCATCTTTCAGAAGCATGTCTCCTAGCTTAACAATCCGCCCACATGCATAAGGACTGTGAATATGGTACTTTGCCCTTGATGATCACATGTGCTGCCCACTTATTACCAAGAGAGGTAACACTGTGCATATTTGTAAATCTATTTACAAATAAATCAAAACAGCACATTTCATCATATTTCAAAACAATTGTCCCTGGTTCTCCTTCTTGGGTCTCATTCTATTCCTACTTCTCATGGGTGGTTTGCAGGGCCTTCCATGCAAGGGCTCCACGGCGCCGCTCAGCCGGTCTCATGTTGAGAGCCGAGGCCTCTGCTCTGGGGCTTCTGGGGGACCTGCCCTGTGTCCTGGCCCCACACCTCCCACCCTCTCCCAGAGGGTTTGCGTTTTGTCCTTTCTTCTTCCTCTGCAGACCCACCTGCCACATTTCCTCACTCTTCCCAAACCTCTGTTACCTCCTTCGTCTTGCTCTTACAATCCCCAGTCCCCTCTCCAAATCGCTCTGGGCAGTGGTCCCCGGCGCAGCAGCCTCACAGGCCCTTCTGTTCTGAGCTGGGCAGGCTGCGGTGCCCACTCCCTTCTACATGACAGGCTCTTGCCCAGCTGGGGGGTGGCTCTTCCTCCCTGAATCAGTTTCCTGGGGCTGCTATAACAAATTACCAAAAGCTGGGAGGATTAAAACATCAGAAATGTATTCTCTCACAGTTCTTCAGGCCAGAGGTGGAAATCAAGGCATCCGCCGGGCCACGCTCCTTCAGACGCTCTAGGGGAGAATCCTTCCTGGCCTTTCCAGCTTTTCTTGGCCTCCTTGACTTGTAGCCCCATCACTCTAATCTCTGCCTCTGCAGTCACATTGCCTCCTCCTCTTTGGTCTGTTGCAACCCTTCCTCTGTGTCATAAGGAAGATTATTATTTGATTAGAGGCCACCCAGGTAATCCAGGGTGATCTCATCAAGATTCTTAACTGCATCTACAAAGACTCTTTTTTCCAAATAAGGTCACATCCACAGATTCCAGGGCTTTGGATGTAGACATATGTTTTGGGGACTGTCATTCAAGCCACTACACTCCCCAGGACATGACTGACAGTTCACACTTTCTAGAGCCATGTTTCCTAAACCTGAATGTACATCTGAGTCACCTGGAGATTCTGTTACCCTGTGGACCTTGACTCGGTCGGTCTGGGCAGGGCCTGAGATTCTGCATTTCTAACAAGCTTCCAGGTCATTCTGAAGCCCAGGCAGGCAGTTCAAGGTTAGCAAAGTATGAGGGGCGTGGTCCACTGAGCAGCACCAGCCTGGAGCCCATCAGGATGGAGACTCTCAGACCCCACCCAGACCTGCTGAGCCCGACTCTGCACAGCAACAAGATCCCTAAGTACTCTGGTGGCATGTTAAGACCAGACTGGAAGATTTTTATCCTTTTGCATTACACTCAAGACCTCTCCCCTGGAAGGAAATTAACCCCAGCCTCTCTTTCACTCAGTTCTATTGCACAAACGGCCTCGGCCTAAGCTGTAAGCCAGGCAGCCATTTGTCCCCAGACTGTGAATATCGTGCTGTATGGTTCCATGAGCCGCAGCAGTCGCAATGCACAGAAGCTACCACACAGGTCTTGTCCTGCTCCTGCTCAAAAAAACCATGACAAACTCTCCCGGAATCCTGTCTTTCTTCCTCCTCCTCCCTCTTCCGGGATCAGTGGTCCTTCAAATAGTTCATTTTGAAGAAAAGACTGGTCTTGATCTTGCCTTAAGAGGTCTGTCTACCCTTATCTCCACATCAAAATAAAACTATGTCAACTTAAAGAAAATTTCCGAAACCAACTTTATAAATCTCCAAATTAAGTTTCTCTCTAAAGCTTAAATAACCTTGATCCTCCAATAAAAATAATTTATTCCTGGGGTTTGGGGTGAGGAAGCGAGGTCAGAGAAGGAGACTTGATTGGGGAAATCACTAGAGGACTTGCAGGTAGAGGTTTGGGTTGAAAGGTCATTAGACTCATATAATCTAATGCCTCATTTTGCAAGTGAGAAAACAGGTCTAGAGACAATACCCACCACCCTGGGAGGTGGCCTTCCTGGGACTAAAACCCAGGTCTTTTGACTTTTGTTCCAGTGTTTTTAAAACTGACCTTTAGTTCCTCCATGCTGTCTCCACCCTATGTCAAGAGACCAAGCAGACTAGATTTGCCAGCAGCTTATCCTAAGACATTTCAGTTTGTCAGATAACAGGTCCCAGTTTGAGGTCTGGGTCATACACCACCCCCTCAGCTGCACAAAGTCCTCACTCTCATTGAAGATGCTCTGCCAACAAGCTGGAGGAAAGCCCCGCTAGCCTCATATCTGCCAGCAGGGGGCAGACGTGGACAAGTTTGTCAGCTTTGAAGGCTGACGGTTCCCAGCAGAGGGAAGGACGAGCCTGCCTTGGCTTCCAGCAGAGCCTCCCACCAAACTGGGCTGCCAGATGGAGACCAGCAGTGAGAAGTCACTATGATTGGTTGTACTATCTAGAAAAATGAAAATACTCATAAACGCTCATTTCAGATAGCTTAGTGCCTAAGCTGGCTGGCTCCAGACAGGACGCTTGAGTTTAAATCATCACCAGGCCATCAAAGAGCTGTGACCTTGGGGAAGTTACTCTTTATACTTGGTTTCCCCATTTGAAAATGAAGGAAACCATAGTGCCCCCCCTACTGGGGCTGAGGGCCCCATATTCAAACCTGCCTGCCACATATTAAGTACTTGGTGTGTATAAGCCAGCAGTTAATGGCAATTTTACTTTAACTTATCCCTTAAATATTTATTGAGCACCTACTCTGCATAAGGACCTAAGCCAGGTGTTAAGGATATAGAATGAATAAGACACTTCTTTAAAATAAAAAATTACGATTACTATCTCATCTATTTTTATCTTTTATATATTATAACAGTAACTGTACAACCTCTTTGATTTCTTTTATTGTCCTTGTCATAGGGAAGCGCAGCAGCAAATCTGAAAGCCAATCTGGGCTGCTGTTTTGTCTCTTGGGCCAGTCGATTTGCATTCTTCTTCTTGGTTGGCTCTCATGGTCTATTTATATTCCTATTTTAGTAAGTCACTATATAAATCTTTGGCCTGCTCTGCTCTGTCCAGGGGTGTGGGCTTGCTGCTTTACTGACGGGAAGCACTAGCCAGATACTGGAGCACTTCGGGAAAAGAAGGGTTCCAGCCTGAAAAAACATATTTACAGATACGGAAGTGACTAACAGGGCCTGAAGGAAAGGGGGACAAGGCAGAAACAGCAAAACAGTCAAAACACCCCTGAGAAAGATAGGAGGGGGCCTCTGACGGAATAAAGAGAAAAGCAGGTGAAAATAAGGACACTGCCCAGGGCCACCTCCCACGGGAGCAGAGATGAGAAAAGAGGGAAGGCAGTGGAGGTGTGCACCGCACAGCACAGGGTAGGGGGAAAGTTGCTCTGTATCCATTTCAAGGGCGTTGGGGGAAGACAACCGGCAATAGGTATTCCAACAGGACATAAAGATGGGCAGGGGGCAGAAATCACTGTCCGCAGAGTGGGGGAACATACTCAGGTGCCTGAAAGGAGAAGTTCAGGGTCAGTTGGTTGTAAGCTGGCCTGCGGTCACGGATGTTCACAAACACACACACAATCCTGCCAAGCCCACCATCCCCACCTCCAATGAGCCAGTGTGCACGTAGGGCCACCATTAGCCTTGCTCAGCACATTTTGAAGAGGTGTGCAGATGGGCTGGCACACGTGACCTGAAGGAAGAAAAGGAACAGAAGAAAAATTGCTGATTGTGTCAAAGGAGAAGTGGGCTGACCCGTCTGGACCAAACAACTCCCAATGTTTCTTCTGAAAACTAAGCAGACCCCACAACTGTGTGTACCTCTGTGGGCCAAGTGGTATGGGCTGGAACCATAAATTGGAGACCGCCAAAATGTCTATCAGTTAGAGAATGGATAAATAAACTGTGTTTTCACACAGCAACAAGAATGAACATATGACAACTATCCAAAACAATATGGATGAATCTCAAACAAAATGTCGAATGAAAGAAGCTAAACGCAAAAGAATGCCAGGTGTATGTTTCTCTTTATGTAAAGATAAAAGACAGGTGGAACTACTGTGTGAGAAACCAGGGTGTAGTTACCCTTGGGGATCATGACTAGAAGGGGGCACAAGTTTGTTTCTGGGGTGCTGGCCATGTTCTGTTTCTTGATCTGCTGCTTACAGGCATATATGTTCACTTTGTGAAAATTCATTTGAGCTGTGCATTTTTCTGTAAGTACATTGGATTTCAATAGAAAGTAAAAGCAGACAACACAAGCAGGTCTTGGGGTCTCGACACAGAAGATCCCAGGGTGAGCAGCAGGCCATGCGGCACCCTCCTCTGATGCTTCCAAACTGGGGTGGCAAGTAACCAGGGAGTGAAGACTGGCCACCAGCCCAGCAGCTGCTCCTCAGGGTAGTCAGCCGACTCACCCATACATCAAGACATGGTTGGAATTAAGAAACTAAGCAGGACCACGGCACCTGCTGTTGTGTGAGTGCTGGTTGAGAGCGGCAATAGAGCTAGATTGTCTGGATCTGAACTTCAGCCCCACTGCATGATCTAGTAATATGACCCCTGGGTCAGTGCCTTGAACACTGGGCCTCAGTTTCCATATCGGTAAAATTGGGGTAATGATAGGACTGAATACATTAAATTTGGAACCACATCTGGCACAAAGTAGCGATCAGACTTTGATTCTGTGTGCCTGCATCTTTGATCCTCATATCCATGATACACAGTAGACTCCAGAATTAAGTGATTTATTTCAGTGAGGTCACATGCCAAGTAAATGCACAATAGAGATTGAACTCAAGGTCCACTTGGTTCCAAAGTGCAAAATCTAAGGCTTCTCAACAAAGAGGGAAAATTTTCTCCCAGAAACAAGGAAATAGAATTAATAACACAAGGAAAATTATTCAAATGCAAGGAAAAATATAAGACTTTGGAATAAGCAAAGGAGAATCCTAGATAGCCTTTCAATGGGATGCTAGCACCTTCTCCAAATATCTAATTCCATGGAAGCTCTGTGCCTTTCATTGCCTTTGAGTTATCTTACAACTCTGAAAACTGTAAATAAGTGATAGCAAGGCAAAGAATCCATGTCTAAAGACATGCAAATAAATTCTGCAACTGCCTCCCCAAATAATAAAGCAAGTTTCCAGTCCATATATAAAGTTACTTCAATCCTTTACCCCATACAAATTTGTGGTTCTTTTGATTTCCCCTTTGAACCGGTTACAACATCATACCAGTTCCCTCATTCAATGAGAGAGTTAACTAAAACCTTTGACATGTGTTCATTTTACATGGGTATGAGAATCATTACTTCTTCCCCCTCTAACACACAGGAAGAGGACAGGTGCCGATCGTGGCCCTGGGGTTTCCTGAGGAAGGCCCACGCTACTGCAGTCTGCTGGCAGAATGCCAGGTGGCCTTCACGGGGCAGGTGTGAGGCCAGGGCCCCAGGTCTGGCCCTGTGTTCTGTTTCCTGACCAGAGCTGGCAAGGGCAATGGAAGGCTGGCTGGACTTTAAGGAACTCTGCTCAGCCTGAAAGCAGTTAACGGTGGGGGCGGATTCTGGCAAAGCCAGGGCTGTGGAAACCCTTTCAGGCTGCCTAGTGGCTCAGGGGCCTGTAGGTCTGAGAGGCATAAATGCTAGATCCTGGTTAAGTTCATTTCCTAGATCTGTGACCTAAACAAGTTTTTTAAACTCCCCAACTTTCATTTCCACCTCTTTAAAATGTGGATATTACCATAGGACCTACCTTTCTGGTGAGGAGAGGGATGTGAAAATCAAGGTAATACGTATGAACTGTCAGCACCAGTTCTGCCCTTAGCATGTGACAAAGGGCAGCTATTTTCAGTGTCATCACACTAGGAACTGCAGCTCCTGGTGGAGAACACGGTGAGGAAATGCTCGCTGCTCTCGGGTTTTTGTATCAGTGGAGTATTATTTACTTCTACTATTTCTCTTGACACAAAAGAGGCATTGTAACCCCACACTGGGTAAAATACAACCCAATCTAAAAACAAGTCAAATTCTCTTTATCAAAGCAAGAAATACTTCACAATTGTTAACCATGTGAACACAGGTGAATAAAGAATTTCTTTTAAGAAATAAAGTAGCTGGGGATGGGAATAATAATGGCTGGCGTTTGTTGAACATTTGCTCTCTGCTAGGCGTATTCCCTAGGGTTTTTGGCATTTTCACTCTTCGTGATAACCTCATGAGGCTGGGAAGTGTTAGCTCCCTTTTCTGGTTGGGAATTGAAGTAGATCTGAGGTTTAAACCCAGCTAAGACAATCAGCCCCTCCAGGTACAGAGCATCCTGGGGGCCTGATCCTGGATCCTAGGCTGTGAGGATGTCTATCTAGAATGGTAGGGCTTCAGTGCCCGCAGACCCTCCAGGGGGTGCTGTCCAGCCAGAATTTGAAAACAACTAATGCTAAAAAAGGTCAGATATTTTATCCATCCATTCAACAAACATTTATTAAGGGCCTATTATGTGGCAGGCACTGTTCTAGGCTGAATCGAACAGGCAGAATCTCTGCTCTCATTGAGCTGAAATTTCAGTTAGATACTAAACATAATAAGTAAAGTATATAGTATGTTACATAGGGCTAAGTTCTGTATAGAAAATTAAAGGAGAGAGAGGATTTGGAGCACCAGGGATGGGGTAGCGGGTACGAACTCACTGATTGTGGTCAGGGAAGGCCTCAGTCAGGGGTCACTTGTGCAAAGCCTGAAGCTCGGTGGGGCAGTGAGCCGTGCGGCTGTCTGGGGCAGAGCAGGGGGCAAGCCCTGTAAAGGCCTGAGGTGACAGCAAGCGTGGCGTGCTTGAGAAACTCCTGGGGGGCACTGAGGCTACACCAGAGTGGATGAGAACAGGCTGTCAGAGACGAAGCTGGAGAGTGGCAGGAGATAGACATCAGGGTCTTCTCTGCTCAGGGAGATGGGGAAGGGTCTGAGCAGACCGATCACATGACCTCCCTTACAGAAGAACTGCTCTGGCCCCTCCATGTGTGATGAAATGTGGTAGGGCAAGGGAGAAGCGGAGAGGCCCCTTAAGCCAACTGCAGAGATTCAGACAAGACCTGATGGGAGATTGGGGCAGAGTGGTAGCTGGGCACGGTGAGAAGAAACCAGATCCTAGACACGTTTGGGGGGTAAGGCCACTGGGATTTGGGAGCCGTCAGAACCCACTGAGGCTACCCTTTAAGGGCTGACTCATCCGGTGTGGGCCGTGATCCCAATAACCTTCCCTGGAAAACCTGCTCTTGGTGTTGCCAGGATAACAGAGCCCAGCAGCCGTGGAGATGCCTTCCTGGCCTTGCCCAGGGTCAAGGCACTGCTCCAGCTTTTCCTCTCTGGGCTACTTCCCCTTAGATTTCCCTCAGGATTGAGACAAATGCCACCAGGAGCCATACTCCAGTTCCTGTTGCTACCTTGAAAACCAGCCCAAAATTTAGTAACATGAAACAATTATTTTTATGCTCTTGGATTCTGTGGGTCAGTAACTCAGGACTACATAAGGATGGCTTGTCTCTGACCCATTATGTCTGGGGCCCAGCTGGGAAAACTCAATTTCTAGGGGAACTGGAGTGACCCAGAGGTATCCTCACTCACATTCTGGCCTTGGTGCTGGTTGCTGGCCGGGACGGCAGCTGCCTGTTGGCCACAATATCTGCCCAGGGCCCCTCCCTGCCGTGTGTCCGTGTGGCCTGGGCTTGCAGTCATGGCGGCGAGTCACAGCGGCTCATACGTATGTACCCAAGGCCTAGACATGCAGCGGCCACCTTGCAAGGAAGGGGTCACCCATAAACAAGGTCGCACAGGAAGATGGCAGAGCCGGGATGGAAAGAACCGGAACCACTGAATCAATCTGAAGCACTCTGATTTCTTGTTCCATGGAAAATACAAATACATTTTCTGTTTTGTTTAGACCAGTTTGAACTGGGGTTTTCTGTTATCATCACTAAAATGGATACAGATCTCCTAAACGGCCACTACTCTGGTGGGCCGCACACTTCTAGGAAGGGGGCCAGTCGGAGTCACCACAGTGCTGACAAGTCCTGCTGCCTCACAGAGCGGCTGCGGCCGGGGCCACAGCCGTTGGTGCCATGAGCCTGGGAGCCCCACGCTCGGCTGCTTTATCCATAAAGGCAAGGAATCCAACCTTCACAATTATCAAGAACTTACACCCAGGGACAGGTGTGGGGAGAAGGTAGTTCTGATGTGGGGTAACTTGATGGTGGCAAACAAAAATCCAAAAAAAAAAAAACCCTAGAGGAGAGAAACCCCTTCCAATGTGGCTCTGTCACAGACTCTGAGGGAGCTGCCTGCCTTCAGCCTGTACATGATACCCGCAGATGCTGCCGGTGCCCCAGACACATCTCCAGACTTTCCAGGGCTCTACCAACCTCAAGCTGCCAATCTGTATGCCTGGGCCTGGGGCTTTTTTTCCAGAACTGTGGAAATCCCCTCAGCTCACATGCAGGGAAGTTCCAGAGGTGCCAGGAATGAACACCCCCACATAGCAGCCCTCAGTCCATGCTCTGGAAGTGGCTGTATAAAGGCTCAGCCCTCTCACCCCCTGTGGGGCCTTCTGAGGGGTTTGACACCGTTTTCCAGAGCTCCCCCAGGAGCCTCTGCCCACTGCAACAGCTGGTACAGCCACACTCCCTCTGTCGATGGCCCCCTTCCCTGTATCACGCACCTGCTGGTGTTCTTGGCCACTCCCAAAACAATTACTTGTGCTCCGATCTTTGTCTCAGAGCCTCTTTCTGGGGAGCCCCACACTGAGGCAGCGATCACAGGGGAGTGGTCGGGAAATGCGGGCGGTGTGGGGGTGACGTGACAATCTAGCCACCATCTTCTCTCTAGTGGGAAACACTGGAGGCAAGAAACTAAGGCTTTTGAGAATCGCCCACTGGGAGATGAGCCTCCTGAGTTTTCAAGGCCCACTGGTTCATGGTGAGTGCCCGCTGGGTGAGGCCTTCTGCACCTATAGGTGTCAGGACACCATCAGTGGGGTTCTGATTACCACCACAGCGGCACTCTTGGGTGGCATTCTGCACTGACAATCCACGCATCTGCCCAGCCCCCATCTCCCTGCAGCTGAGGGAACCTCTCAGCAGTGATCAGCATCGAGAACGATCCTCTTTTGTTCTTACCCATTCAATGTGTTTATTTTCAAGATTGCATTTGTGGAAAGCATTTAAACAGCACCATTTAGAAGAAAACAAAAGTCACCAGATGGAAAAATAGAATAAAAAACATGCACACACAAAAAATTCCCCAAGCGATACAGGCAGGGCAGAGGGGGTTATTGTCGTCCTGCTGTCGGGGTAATGCAGCTGTGTTGGAAGAGCTCTCTGCTTTTGACAGCCTAGAATTTTCAAGAGAACTGAACACAGGTCAACAGAATTCTATGTTTCACTCCTTGAGAAAGTTCGACAAACCTTTCCTCCTCCCTCCAGTAAAGACAGAACAGTTACTAGGATTACCATGTATACTAAATTATAAACTACAAGCAACTTTTTCTTAGAATAATGCCTTCCAGTTGGCCTGTACCTTATATGGCCAGGCCTTGTTCTCCAGAGTCAAGCAATACCATTAGCCGCAGGCTGGCTGCAAAGCCAGACCGATATGAAGGCGTGAGCGATGGCAGCTGCTTCCAAGGATGAGACCAGCAGCACCTCCTATCCCCTCAAGAAATCAAGAAAACCAAACTGGCTTTGCCCTTTGCCCTGCCACTCCCAAACACAACATGATTTTGCCTAATAGCAGTTGAAAAACTTCAGCAATATGCCAAGGGTGGCAGGAAGGCCAACTTTCATACACAAGGAGGCCCTGGTCATTGCTTCTCCCTCACCTTTCATCCTCCCAGTGGCCAACACAGAGAGAGGAAAGTGGGTAGTGTGAACAGGTGCATGAGTCAGGACTGGCGCTCTGGGTCCTGTGAGGAGAAGTCGTATCAATTTTCTCTGGACTGATCTTACCTGGGCTCCTGGTCCCCACACGCAGACACAGGATGTAACTGCCTGGGGCGTTCCCCCGCGTGCCCAGAAGAGGTAATCTGTTCCCAGGCAGCGGCCGTGGATGTTGTGTAGCATGATGACCCTGGCAGTGGGAGGGGAACATTGCTATACAGTCAGGCAGTCCCCACCCTGCCACTTATCAACCATGATGCTCAGGATTTATTTAACCTCTCTGACCCTCAATTTCTCTATCTGCAAATAGTAGCTCCTACCTTATAAAACACTAGTGCCTAACACATCATAAGCTCTCTATAAAAGGCAGCTCCAATTACCACTGTGGGAATATGGCTGTGGTTTCTAACACTTGTGAGCAAGTATGGGCTCATAACAGCTGTTCCCACAATTGTCATTTTTAGGGGCTGTAACTGTGGGCTTTAGAGCAATGATGACTCTTAGAGAACCCAACTGGGATTGCACATTAAGAAGCAAATCACATTAAGAATGCCATGTTGGGCCCCGGGTGGATGACTAGGACAGCCAGAAAGCGTGTGGAAAGTTACCAGAAGGTCCAGCTGTCATCAAGAGGGCTTCCCAGGGGAACAGCTTAGTTGGCCTGATAAGGATGCAGGAGCCAGAGGAAAAGGCACACAGGCTCTGACAGACAGAACTCTAAGCCCTGGAGCAGAACCCTCACATGCAGATTTCATTAGCCGCAAAGTCACAAGGAAGAACTTACAGAGGACAAAAGAGGCTGAAGACCACAGGCATAGCTGTGTCCGTTTCTTACGCATGTCCTGAGCTCAGCCCTGATGGAGTGTAGTGTCCCCCGGGGACTGACCCCAAGCCCTGCTGCACTGCGATTCACGTTTCTAAAGCACTACTCTAAACCTTATTCAATAACACTAATTTCCTTTCCACCCCTTTGAGACATACAGAATGGCCACACATGGCTGAGAAACACCAACAGTGCCTTAGTGAGAAAACTCCAGAAACAGGGAGGATTCTTTGAGAAAAAGAAGTAAACTAGAGATTTCTTTTGGCGGGGCTGTGGAATAGACTACTGTACTGTAAGTCTACGTAACACATTTACTCCATTCCAGCAAGCAAGCCACACCCTTTACAAACTGCTTGCTGTTGTCTCCTTGTTACTGCCATGTGCCACACCTGAAATGACCTTCCCAGTCCATGCATGTGCTGTCATGAGAAGAGCACATTTTCTGGAGCAGAAAAGAACCAGATTCAAGCCCTGCTCATGCTTACCTAGCTGTGGGTCTCTTTCCTTTTATGGAGAATGAGGATGATGGTACCCACCTCGTGAGGATTCAGCGAGGTAACATCTGGTCCCCAGGTTCTACAGTTAAGCAGCCAAGCCATGGAAGATTATCCTTGCCAAGTCACAGCCAAACCACAGTCAGCTAAATGAACTCAGGGAGCTGAATTAGTTCACTGAACTCCAAGTCTGTAGCAGGGGTCCTAAGGATGGGGAGGGAGGGCAGCAGGAAGGGCCCTGTGATGTCATAAACACTAGGGAGGGGCAGGAGGATAATGACAGCAGGAGAGAGTCTTCCTTGCATCCAGTCTCCCTTCTTCCTCAGAATTAGACATTTTGGGGAGGTGGCTCTGTGCCCGGGGAGGAGCCAAGATGGCGGCATGAGTAGAGCAGCAGAAATCTCCTCCCAAAACCATATATATTTTTGAAAATACAACAAATACAACTCTCCCTAAAAGAGAGACCAGAAGATACAGTACAACAGCCAGGCTACATCCACACCTGTGAGAACCCAGCACCTCCCAAAGGGGGTAAGATTCAAGATGCGGCCTGGCGGGACCCAAGCGCCTCTCACCCCAGCTCCCAGCAGGAGGAGAGGAGTCAGAATGGGGAGGGAGAGGGAGCCCAGGACTGCTGAACACCCAGCCCCAGCCATCCGCACCAGAGCACAGACACAGTGCGTGCATGGGGTGCTGGAAACTAGGGAAGCAGGACAGTAAGACCTGTGAGTGGGTCCTTGCAGACGGCGCCCCTGGGACAAAGAAAAGCGAGTGCTTTTTGAAAGTCTTAAAGGGACAGGGACCCCACAGCTGGATGGAAGCATGCCGGCACACTTAGCCCAGCAGCTGGAAATCCTGGGGAACTCTGGGTGCCCTAACCCCTGGGTGGCAGTGCAGCTCTGAGGCCCCTCACAGCGATAAAGAGCCTCCCGCCCATTCACCCTCTGACGTGGCGCTGCCATAGTGGAGCAGCAGCCTGAGGCTGGCCACACCCACAGCAACCACAGAGCTTAACTCCACAGTGGCCAGGCAAGAATCAGAGACCCTGTCTGTGCCGCAGCTGCCCAGCACAAGCCGCTAGGGGTCGCTGTTATCCCAGGAGAGGAAGGCCACAAACTAGCAAGAAGGGACATTCTCCCAGCCAACACACGCCAGCTCCCCACAACTACCTCTATCATCATGAAAAGGCAGAAGAATTTGATCCAGACCAAAATAACACAGACAACCTCTGAGAAGGAGCTTGGAGAGATAGACCAAACCAATCTTCCTGAAAAAGAATTCAAAATAAAGGTCATAACCATGCTGATGGAGCTGCAGAGAAAAATACAAGAGCTAATGGACAAAGTAGGGAGGGAGACTACAGAAATAAAACAATCTATGGAAGGATTTAAAAGCAGAATGGATGAGATGCAAGAGGCCATTGATGGAATAGAAACCAGCGAATAGGAATGCATAGAAGCTGATGCAGAGAGACATAAAAGGATCTCCAGGAATGAAACAATATTAAGAGAACTGTGTGACCAATCCAAAAGGAACAATATCCGCATTATAGGGGTTCCAGAAGAAGCAGAGAGAGAAAAAGGGATAGAAAGGGTATTTTAAGAAATAATTGCTGGAAACTTCCCCAAACTGGGGGCAGAAATAATTGCTCAGACCACGGAAGTACACAGAACTCCCAACAGAAGGAACCCAAGGAGGACAACACCAAGACACATAATAATTAAGATGGCAAAGATCAAGGACAAGGACAGAGTTTTAAAGGCAGCTAGAGAGAGGAAAAAGGTCACCTACAAAGGAAAACCCATCAGGTTCTCATCAGATTTCTCAACAGAAACTTTACAGGCCAGAAGAGAATGGCATGATATATTTAATGCAATGAAACAGAAGGGACTTGAACCAAGAATACTGTATCCAGCACGATTATCATTTAAATATAAAGGAGGGATTAAACAGTTCCCAAACAAGCAAAAGTTGAGGGAATTTGCCTCCCACAAACCACCTCTACAGGGTATTGTAGAGGGTCTGCTCTAGATGGGAGCACTGCTAAGGCTAAATAGATGTCATCAGAGAAAATAAAATCACAGCAAAGAAAGCAGACCAACCAAATACTAACAAAAGGCAAAAAATAAAATCAACTACCCACAAAAGCAGTTAAAGGAAACACAAAAGAGCACAGAATAAAACACCCAAATATAAAGAATGGAGGAGGAGGAATAAGAAGGGAGAGAAATAAAGAATCACCAGACAGTGTCTATAATAGCTCAATAAGCAAGTTAAGTTAGGCAGTAAGATACTAAAGAAGCTAACCTTGAACCTTTGGTAACCAGGAATCTAAAGCCTGAAATGGCAATAAGTATGTATCTTTCAATAATCACCCTAAATGTAAATGGACTGAATGCACAAATCAAAAGACACAGAGTAATAGAATGGATAAAAAAGTAAGACCCATCTATATGCTGCTTACAAGAGACTCACCTCAAACCCAAAGACATGCACAGATTAAAAGTCAAGGGATGGAAAAAGATATTTCATGCAAACAACAGGGAGAAAAAAGCAGGTGCTGCAGTCCTAGTGTCAGTCAAAATAGACTTCAAAACAAAGAAAGTAACAAGAGATAAAGAAGGACATTATATAATGATAAAGGGGTTAGTCCACCAAGAGGATATAACCATTATAAATATATATGCATCCAGCACAGGAGCACCAGCATATGTGAAACAAATACTCACAGAACTAAAGGAGGAAATAGAATGCAATGCATTCATTTTAGGAGAATTCAACACACCACTCACTCCAAAGGATAGATTCACCAGACAGAAAATAAGTAAGGACACAGAGGCACTGAACAACACACTAGAACAGATGGACCTAATAGACATCTATAGAACTCTACATCCAAAAGCAACAGGATATACATTCTTCTCAAGTGCACATGGAACATTCTCCAGAATAGACCCCATACTAGGCCACAAAAAGAGCCTCAGCAAATTCCAAAAGATTGAAATTCTACCAACCAACTTTTCAGACCACAAAGGAATAAAACTAGAAGTAAATTGTACAAAGAAAGCAAAAAGGCCCACAAACACATGGAGGCTTAATAACATGCTCCTAAATAATCAATGGATCAATGACCAAATTAAAATAGAGATCAAGCAATATATGGAAACAAATGACAACAACACAAAGCCCCAACTTCTGCGGGACACAGAGAAAGCAGTCTTAAGAGGAAAGTATATAGCAATCCAGGCATATTTAAAGAAGGAAGAACAATCCCAAATGATTAGTCTAAAGACACAATTATCAAAATTGGAAAAAGAAGAACAAATGAGACCTAAAGAAGGAGGGACATAATAAAGATCAGAGAAGAAATAAATAAAATGGAGAAGAATAAAACAATAGAAAAAATCAAAGAAACCAGGAGCTTATTCTTTGAGAAAATAAACAAAATAGATAAGCCTCTAGCCAGACTTATTAAGAGAAAAAGAGAGTGAACACAGATCAACAGAATCAGAAATGAGAAAGGAAAAATCACAACGGACCCCACAGAAATACAAAGAATTATTAGAGAATACAATGAAAACCTATATGCTAACAAGCTGGAAAACCTAGAAGAAATGGACAACTTCCTAGAAAAATACAACCTTCCAAGACTGACCAAGGAAGAAACACAAAATCTAAACAAACCAATTACCAGCAAAGAAATTGAAGCGGTAATCAAAAAACTACCCAGGAACAAAACCCCCGGGCCAGATGGATTTACCTCAGAATTTTATCAGACATACAGGGAAGACATAATACCCATTCTCCTTAAAGTTTTCCCAAAAATAGAAGAGGAGGAAATACTCCCAAACTCATTCTATGAAGCTGACATCACCCTAATACCAAAACCAGGCAAAGACCACACCAAAAAAGAAAATTACAACCAATATCCCTGATGAACATTGATGCAAAAATACTCAACAAAATATTAGCAAACCGAATTCAAAAATACATCAAAAGGATCATACACCATGACCAAGTGGGATTCATCCCAGGGATGCAAGGATGGTACAACATTCGAAAGTCCATCAACATCATCCACCACATCAACAAAAAGAAAGACAAAAACCACATGATCATCTCCATAGATGCTGGAAAAGCATTTGACAAAATCCATCATCCATTCATGATAAAAACTCTCAACAAAATGGGTATAGAGGGCAAGTACCTCAACATAATAAAGGCTATATATGACAAGCCCACAGCCAACATCATACTGAACAGCAAGAAGCTGAAAGCATTTCCTCTGAGATTGGGAACAAGACAGCGATGCCCACGCTCCCCACTGCTATTCAACATAGTACTGGAGGTCCAAGCCATGGCAATTAGACAAAACAAAGAAATACAAGGAATCTGAATTGGTAAAGAAGAAGTTAAACTGTCACCATTTGCAGATGACATGATATTGTACATAAAAAAACCCTAAAGAATCCACTCCAAAACTACTAGAACTGATATCAGAATACAGCAAAGTTGCAGGATACAAAACTAACACACAGAAATCTGTGGCTTTCCTATACACTAACAATGAACTAATATAGAAATCAGGAAAACAATTCCATTCACAATTGCCTCAAAAAGAATAAAATACCTAGGAATAAACCTAACCAAGGAAGTAAAAGACCTATACCCTGAAAACTATAAGACACTCTTAAGAGAAATTAAAGAGGTCACCAACAAATGGAAACTCATCCCATGCTCTTGGCTAGGAAGAATTATTATCGTGAAAATGGCCATCCTGTCCAAAGCAATATACAGATTTGATACAATCCCTATCAAATTACCAACAACATTCTTCAATGAACTGGAACAAATAGTACAAAAATTTATATGGAAACACCAAAGACCTCGAATAGCCAAAGCAATCCTGAGAAAGAAGAATAAAGTGGGGGGGATCTCACTCCCCAACTCCAAGCTTTACTATGAAGCCACAGTAATCAAGACGATTTGGTACAGGCACAAGAATAGAGCCACAGACCAGTGGAACAGAATAGAGACTCCAAATATTAACCAAAACATATATGGTCAATTAATATACGATAAAGGAGCCATAGACATACAATGGGGAAATGACAGTCTCTTCAACAGATGGTGCTGGCAAAACTGGACAGCGACATGTAAGAGAATGAAACTGGATCACTGTCTAACCCCATACACAAAAGTAAATTCGGAATGGATCAAAGACCTGAATGTAAGTCATGAGACCATAAAACTCTTAGAAAAAAACATAGGCAAAAATCTCTTGGACATAAACATGAGTGACTTCTTCATGAACATATCTCCCCAGGCAAGGGAACCAAAAGCAAAAATGAACAAGTGGGACTATATCATTCTGAAAAGCTTCTGTACAGCAAAGGACAGCATCAATAGAACAAAAAGGTATCCTACAGTATGGGAGAATATATACATAAATGACAAATCCAATAAAGGGTTGACATCCAAAATATATAAAGAGCTCATGCACCTCAACAAACAAAAAGCAAATAATCCAATTAAAAAATGGGCAGAGGAGCTGAACAGACAGTTCTCCAAAGAAGAAATTCAGATGGCCAACAGACACATGAAAAGATGCTCCCCATCACTAGTCATCAGAGAAATACAAATTAAAACCACAATGAGATATCACCTCAAACCACTGAGGATCACTACCATCCAAAAGACAAACAACAACAAATGTTGGTGAGGTTGTGGAGAAAGGGGAACCCTCCTACGCTGGTGGGAATGTAAATTAGTTCAACCATTGTGGAAAGCAGTATGGAGGTTCCTCAAAAAGCTCAAAATAGACATACCATTTGACCCAGGAACTCTACTTCTAGGAATTTACCCTAAGAATGCAGCAGCCCAGTTTGAAAAAGACAGATGCACCCCTGTGTTTATCACAGCACTATTTACAATAGCCAAGAAATGGAAGCAACCTAAGTGTCCATCAGTAGATGAATGGATAAAGAAGATGTGTACATATACACAATGGAATATTATTCAGCCATAAGAAGAAAACAAATCCTAGCATTTGCAACAACATGGATGGAGCTAGAGGGTATTATGCTCAGTGACAGAAGCCAGGCAGAGAAAGACAAGTACCAAATGATTTCACTCATCTGTGGAGCATAAGAACAAAAGAAAACTGAAGGAACAAAACAGCAGCAGACTCACAGAACCCACGAATGGACTAACAGTTACCACAGGGAAAGGGACTGGGGAGGATGGGAGGGAAGGGAGGGATAAGGGCAGGGACAAAGAAAGGGGGCATAACGATTAGCATGTACAATGTGGGGGGGCACGGGGAGGGCTGTGCAACACAGAGAAGACAAGTAGTGATTCTATAGCATCTTACTATGCTGATGGACAGTGACTGTAATGGGGTATGGGGGGGGACTTGGTGAAGGGGGGAGCCTAGTAAACATAATGTTCTTCTTGTAATTGTAGATTAATGATAACAAAATAATAATTTTAAAAAAATGTTTCCTAGCCTAACCTGCAGAGAAAGATGGCCACGTAAGTAAATCCTGGCCAATGGTATGTAGGCATAAGTTATTGAATGAGACATTTAGGAAAGCACCTTAAAAGAGCAGCTGACTCAACTGGAAGGCCCTTTGGGATTTCCTCCTTTGTTCTTGCTACCTGGG
This sequence comes from Manis pentadactyla, assembly GCF_030020395.1. Classification (NCBI taxonomy): domain Eukaryota; kingdom Metazoa; phylum Chordata; class Mammalia; order Pholidota; family Manidae; genus Manis; species Manis pentadactyla. The sequence continues at coordinate 100,017,890 of NC_080029.1, read as the reverse complement.
GCTCAGACTTGGTGACAGGAACTGGAGAGGCCACCTTGGGACAATGAGATGACCCTGAGGATGCGAGCACAGAAAGATAACAGGTATCTGGGATAATGATGTCCATCTCCAGATTCATTTTATGTGGGAGAAAAATAAAGCCCTATCACTTGTTATCTCAGGCCTGTTACTAGGATAGTGTGGCAGCCAGCTCCCAGATCGGCGGCCAGTGATCCTTACCCCTGGTATTTGTGCTCGGTGTGATCCTTTCCCACATGAAGCTGGCTTGTGTAGCCTGCTTACACAGGATAAAGCTGACCTGTGTAACCAACAGGATATTGAGGAAATAATGTTGTATGACTTCTGAGGCTAGGTCATAAAAGACATGGTAGATTCTGCCTGGCTTTCTCTTGGATCATTTGCTCTGGGGTAAGTCATCTGCCATGTCATGAGAGCACGTACAGAGCCTGATGAAAGAGTCTGTGCAGCAAAGAGCTGATGCCCCCCACCAACAACCAGCGTCAGCTTGCCAGCCATGTGGGTGAATGACTAGAAGCAGGTTCTCTGGCTCATCAAGCGTTTAGATGACTGAGACCCCAGGCACATCTGGCTGCAATCTCAATACAGAGCTCCAGCCAGGACCACCAGGTAAGCTGCTCCTGAATTTTTGACCCACAAAAATTGTGAGATAACGTTTATTGTTTTAAAACACTAAATTTGTTACACCGCAATAGATACCTAATACATAAACATACTTAACTCCTGACTCCTAATTTGGCATGAACACATCTGACGCCCGAGTGGTCCATACTCTGTACCCCACCAAAGCCCTGTGCTTAGAGGCAAAGCTGGCCTCCCTCCTGCTACCTCCTCCTCAACATATGTGAAACCCTGGGCATTCTTCCTATGGATTAGACACGGATGCCAGCTGTAATCAAAGAAGCAAGCCTACTCCATTCTACTTAAGGGGTGCTCTCTGCCAGCTTTCTCCTCTCAACTTGCGCAGGTGCAAGAGTTCACACCACCTTGCCCCTAGGTATCCACACCCTACCATCTGTCATATAGTGGGCCTGACAGTATTTCTGGCCAACCTGAAGGGCAGTGCCCAGGTGAATTACATGGTGATGAGAAAAGTCTGGGAGAGCAGAGAGGAGGGCCCCAGCTAACCACCTCTGGTGGGCTCTCCTTGCTGGCCTCACTCCGTAGACAACTAGACTTGTTCATTAAAACGGGCTCCCTCGGGATTGCAGGAACAGAAAAACTGAGCTGGAAGACAGAAGATAGCTGCGTCTCTTCCCGGCTTATCCTCTCCAGCTGTCCTCACCGAGGCCATGAAGGTTGCACCAGTCTGAGGGGTCATTAAATATGCCCACACAATGCTGGAAAGACCTTCTTCTTACACTGAGCTCTTTGAAAGAGAACCAGGGACCACACTGCTGCTTCTGTTCTGATTCTGTAATGGATCCTGTCACCTCCCAGAAGCAGCTGACTTCTCTAACTACCATTTTGGCAAGGAAGGAAGGTCCTTAGGAGAAAAATGAAAACAGAAATGCTGAGCATGGGATGGGATTGGGGAGAACATCAATTAAGTTTTGAACATATGACCGGAATAAAAATTGTACTCAGGGTTTTTCAGAGAAAACAAAACCAATAGGATGAGCTTTGTTATAAGGAATTGATTCATACAATTATGGAGGCTGAGGAGTCCCATGATCTGCCAGGAAATTCCAGTTCAAGTCCAAAGGCCTAAGAACTGGGAGTGCAAATGGTGTAAGTCCCAGTCGGAGGGCAGAAGAAAAGCAGTGTCTTAGCTCAAGCAGATACAGAAACAGAATTGCACCTTCCTCCATCTTTTGTCATTTTCAGGCACTCAGCAGGGTGGATGATGCCCACCCACACTGGGGAGGACTATCTTCTTTATCCAGTTCAGCAACTTAAATGCTAATCTCTTCTGGACACACCCTCACAGACATACCCAGGAATAATGCTTAACCAGATATCTGCGCATCCCATGACATAGTCAAGTGGACACATAAAATTAATTTCACATAAACAGAAGTTTGTTTATGGAGCACATGACCCTCCCTGCCTCACACCCAATGCTCTAGGTGCAAGGACCTCTGTACAAGCCATGCTATTTTCTCTTTTTCTGTGCTCCTCCGTCCAGAATGGTCTTTTCTTAACTTTATATTTGGCTAAGTCCTACTCCTGCCTTAAGATTCAGTCTAATCAACCTCTTGGATTATGTTAGGATTCAGTCTGGACAGTTCCCCATAAAACCCAACCCTCTTACCCACTGTGCACTGTTCCCATGATGCTTGGTGCACCGATCATCAGTCTTGTGTCACGGACTCCACATCCATCTCCCCCACTGCTCTGAGCATTTCTTAGGACAGGAGCTTCACCTAAATCACTTAAGTATTCCTAGCCCCTACCTATAATCTAGAGCCTAGAACAGTGCCTAGCAAATAGTAGATGCTCAATAAATGTGTGCTGAGTGAGTAAATGATTGAATCAGTGAATGAATATGTGATATGCTCGGCACAGTGCAATACCATCAAAGCCACTGTTTTTCATTAAGCTGAAAACTTTGCCTTCAAGTGATACTTGGGAACTGCTGCCTCACCCTGTGATTTCCTACTCTTAACGCTGGCCTCAGTGCCCACCACTCTCAGCAGCAAGAATTTCATTTCACTTCATTTTTCTACTTCAAATAAATCAGCTTTGATGACTCCCCAGAGCCATGAGAAATTCAATCTCAATCACATTTGGGAGTGTCAAAGTATAATTTTCAAAATGCTGAAAATGTAATTTTCATATAAATATATAAGGAGTTTGCATCAAAAGATTTACATAATTCATTAATGAGGAAATACAGAATAAAAAAGTTGGCTCAAAAGATGACACAAGAAAATGGTATGTAAAAAGAGTTAGTGATAGAAAGGGAGATATGATTGCTAAGTTAGCTACAAAATTAGTTAATGCCCTACACAGCAATAAAACCATAGCTCTTGTGGTTACCTTCTCAAGCAAACAGAAACATTTGCATTTCAACCACGCACAAATCATTCATCTGCCTTCAGTTCTCTACAAGCTAATATTGAACTTTTAATAGAGTCTGGGCCTTAATGACCAGAAAGAATAAGTTCAACAAAGTTACCTTCCTGTAGAGAAGGCAAGTGGACTCCATGCTGGCAATAATTCTACCAAAAAAGAGGTCAAATGAGAAAGAGTTAAGGTGAAGCTTGGAAATTTATACATTTAAAACAAATGTGAAAATGAGACTAAATTAGCTTTAGATAAAATGTGTATACATGCAGGGGAGCAGTCCAGGGCAATGTGACCTGGTGAATAAAGGACAAAAAAAAAGATTGTAACAAGGATGCCAGTGCCCACGTGTCTGCAAAAAAGAGAAGAAACAAAAGCCCTGGTGTTTTCACATACTGATCTGATGAAAAGACTAACAGTTTATATTTGGGCAAATACCCAAAATGAGTCTTGATGAAGTATTAACTAAGGGGTTTGTTGGGAGTATAGGATATGTGCCCAGATCCTCCCCTGTGGAATTCTCTGCTAGAATAACTGTCTGCATAAGAGAAAACTCTTAAGTGCGAAATAAAACTGAGCTTTGTACTCCTTCCCCTCCGACCACTCCCCCAAACCTAAAAGGCAGTGCAGACTCAGAGCCCCCTTACTCACCAGCTTACTTGAGCCAGGAGCCAGCGGGAAAAATCAGAGGCCCTTGTCTCTTGAAGGAAGCTTTGCATGCACTTGCCATGCAGAAGTGGGAAATGCAAGAGCTTCGGAAACCAAAAATTTGGTGACAAAACCAACTGAAGTGAAGGGCAATGAACTAAGAAGCTTAACAGACATGTTCTCACAGTTTGGGAGGCTGGGAAGTCCCAGATCAAGGCACCAGCAGATTCCGTTTTCTTGGTGAGAGCCTCTTCCAGGCTTGCACGTGGCTGCTTCCAAGTCTGTCCTCACATAGAGAAAGGAAGCCCTGGGGGTCTCTTCCTCTTCAGATAAGGGCACTAATCTCATCCTGGGGGCTCCACCCCTCATGGCCTCGTAGAAACCTAATTACCTCTGAACACCCCAGCTCCAAATACCATACTGGCTTTAACATACAGACTGCGGGGGGACACAAACACCCTGTCAGTAATGCCATCTGATCCTAAAGGTTTTAAATGAGGAATTGTGATCCTGTAACTCACCCAGAGGTTACCAAAGTTAACATTTTGATATCTGATCTGATTTTTTAAATTTCCCTGTTGTTGGATATTTAGGAAGATGTTTTCGATTTTCTCTACTTAAAAAAAATTCTGTAATGATTGTTTCCTTTTGATAAATTCCTAGAAGTAGACCCAGAGTTAAAGGGGCATGCACATTAGAAGACTCTTGAAACATGCTGCCAGATGTGCCAAATGTCTCTTGTAAGAAAGGCTATCTCAGCACAACTCACTTACACCGAGTCTTACTGTTACAGTATTATTTTTTGTTTACAGAAAAGAGCACATATAATGTATATTGATTAAACTTCAATTTAAAAAACAAAGAAAACCAGTACATGCATATGATAAAATATTCACTAAGCACAGAAATGTGTGCACCCTTGCTGCCACCTTCCAATCCCTGTCCTCAAAGGGAGAATGGGGGGAAGAACAGAGGGAGACTGGGCAAGGTCAACCACTGACCACATATTTTTCCCAAATGTTAGCTGCCTGCTGCCTCTACTGATCCTCTCCAGTCTGGTGCCGCCACAGGCCGGGTGAGGTCATGGCTCCCATGTTCCAAGCTTGGCCTTTTAGACTTTGCTCATCTTCACTATTCTAAGGCAGTTGAAAATTCCCTTTCTACCACCTATTTTCTTATTTTAGCAGGATTTGATATCCCCTGAGTACCAGTCCTGGCTAAGAAACTAGAGAAAAGGAAGATTAAAGTTTGTAAACCCTATTAGATCTCTGACTACAATGTGATCTGCTAGATCTTTCCCAAACCAAATGTCTAGGGCCATATTTGAGAAGACTACCTCTGTGAGGCAAGTCTCCTCTGGCATTAGCAGAGGACTTTGCCCTTTGTAGTCTTGACCCCAGGAAATATATTTTATCTCCATTCTAGACTAGATCTCTAGGGGCTGGGAGCCAGGAGAGGCAGAGGCCCTGTTGGGTGCCCCTCGAGTACTATGCGTGACTGGAGGGAGAGCCGTGGGTCGGGAGCTGTTCTGAGTAGACCAGACCAGACAGCTTTGGTTCTACCTGCCAGCAACCTCACCCTCTGGCAAACCCACCTTCCTGAACCCTCAGTGGGTATTGCAGAGATGAAGAAAACATACCACCCAAAGTGGATTCATCACCGTCCTGCACAGACCCATTTATTCCAGAGACACATTCCCCAATAGCCACTCCGGTGTCACAGGGATCATTACGAGCTGACACTGCCCGGGAGGGGGCAGACCCTTCTTCGGTGTTCCTTTCAAAGGTCTTCCCCTTGTGATTGCAGGTGCCCTGTATGAAGCCTCAGCAGCTCTCTTCCTTCCCTCTCCCCACCAAAACCCTAGCCAGAGACTCTTTCCCACCCTGTTCCTTAGACTTCTTAGGTTCAGCTTCATGCCTTGGCCCTTATCCTATCTGGTCTCTAAGACCATTACTTCCTTTCTCATTTACCTCAGATGTAAGACTGCTGGCTCCATTACACTATTCAGACTTGTCACACATGGAAGTCACCAAATCATATTTCCATTTCCCAATTTTCCATAGACTTCATGGGTCTGGTGATATGTTTAAGTACTATGTTTTTCAGGGATATATCTGGCATAGAACTGGGATTTTTGACTGTGCAAAGCAAGATGTCATTGTTAACATACTGATTTTTTTTAGGTGGTTTCATTTTTATCCTCCATTTGTAGCAAAATTCTCATCTGACAACAATTTCTTACATGTCTTAACATGATTGCTCTTAGACCTCATGCCTATAAATCCAGACTGATTTACATCATCAAATGATGTGGTGTTTTAATGGATACCCAATTAGCCTATCTTTAGATCTGTGTTTCTATTTTATGAGAGTCTGTATAAAATGATGTAAGATTCAGCATATAGCCACATCTCTTTGGAATACTGTCTAGATTGTTTCCTTACAAATTTTGTATGCTTGTGCTTTAATTCCAGTCAAAGTTGTTCCATAGTCTGAGAGACATCTACGCTGGACAAGTATATCACCAGACATACCAACATTTAGGTTGAGGCTTTCCTTTGGGCAAACAACTTACCAATTGCAGCTGGAGGGTGTTTTCTGAACTGTCATGTCCCCAGCCCTGAGTAAGAACAAGGAATGAAAAAGTTGAATAAGGGTCTTGGCACTAGAATGTGGACCAGGTGAAGGGCCTGGAAATATGGACGGAGAAATATGGCCGCCTTGAAATGACTGAAATTATCTGACCAGAGAACCAGAAAGGAGGTCAAGATGTTGTTGATGCTGCATCCACGAGCAGCCCCTTGGACACGCCAGCCCAAACCCTGGCCATCCTGACAGAGGTTCCTGGGAACACAACAGAACCTCCCTCAGCCCCAAGTCCTGCAACTGTTTCTGCAAGGAGAGCCAGAGAGGCCCAGTTCACACTCCCCTACATCCCCCCGCCATGCTCAACTGAAGATACGACTCTCTCTATGGGAAGTCAGCAGAGACATCTTCCCCTTCCTGAAAGTTTTGGGGTCCCACTTACACCCCCAACTGAATATAGACATTCCCTATGCTTGGCTGGCTCTGGCCCCCAGACTGTTCCATGGTGCTATTCAAAGCAAATGAACAAGTAGCTTTTAGTGCCAAGGAACACACTGGGCTCACTGGGAGGCCCCAACAGCTCCTGCTGAAGTCAGAGCGGCCCATGACACAGACTTGTTCATTTTTAATCCTGATCTGCTACCAATTGTGAGACTGTAAGCAAGTCACTTCACTTCTCTGAGACCCCCATTTCTTCACCTGTAAAATGTAAATGATACCACATGGGGACACAGGGCATACTGAATTTATGCACAAAAGAAGTATTATGAAAACACCCAATACCATTATTGGTCTGGCAATATGTTGATGCTAGCTTTGAACAGTTTGTATTACTTTCTAAAAATAAAAATGGCTGTTAAGAAAATTTTATGAGAATTCATCTTTCCACTTGTATAATTTTCACAAAATCTCTGGAAGTGTTAGCATGTAAACAATGCCGGGTACTCATTTTCTTTATAAATATCTATAATTGAAATCAGCTCTATGAAACAGAACAAACCCAAGTAAATTATAGGCACGTGATTAATTACCAAATGTCTCATTAACAAAAACTTATGTAAATCTGAATTAGGAATGTAAAGAGCATCCTTGAACTTTTTGACCCATTTCTTCAAGCTTAATTGCAAAAATCTTAAGAACCATACAACCACTCCCACCCCCTGAGCTACCCTCCAAGTCAAGAATGAGAACAGAGAATGAGCCAAACGGAAGCCCTGGGGATGCCCATGCTCAAACAGTGGGGAAGGGGTGCTCGAAGGCACTGGCAATCAAAGAAAGAAAAATTAAAACTACCAGAATAGCTAAAATTAAAAGGACCCAAAACACTGAATGTAGATGAGGATGTGAAACAACCAAAACTCTCACAGATTTGCTGGTGGGAGTATAAATGGTGCAGCTTTGGAAAGGTTAGTTTCCTACATGGCTGAACACGCTTCTACTGTACTTCCACACATAGCTATTTGCCCAAGAGAAATGACAATGTATCTCCACAAAAAGACTTATACTAGAATATTCATAGCAGCTTTATTCATAACAGTCAAAAGCAGGATGCAACCCAAACTTCCACCCCCAGGAAAGTGGATAAATGAATTGTGGCATAGTTTCAAGATGGATTAACTACTCTGTGGTAAATAGAAACAAAGTACTGATGCAAGACGGATGAATTTCAAAGACATTATGCTGAGCAAAAGAAACCAGTCATATTAATTTATTTATATTTAGTTCTACAAAAAACACAACTATAGTAAAAAAAAAAAATCAGAAAAGTGGTTGGCCCTGAGTGATTTGACTAAAAAGGGACATGAGGGAATTTTCTGGGGGTGATGAAATGTCCTATGCTTTAACAAAAGAGTGGGTGCATGTGTGTGTTCATTTGTCAAAAAACATCAAATTGTACACATAATTTGTGCATTTCACTCCTGAAAAGTAACTGAAAACAAATGGTGTACTCTAGTTAGTAGGCTTGCTTTTCTCACTGGCATAAGTTGGAAATTCTGAACTTTCTGTGTATTCTAGACTCGAGCAAATGAATAAATATATTAAGGGGAATGGGAGCCAGGTTTCTTACTGTCAGAGTCACAAATATGCTAAAGGAGAAGATTGGATGCTCTCTGAAATTATGGATTGGAATTGGAGGTATTGGAATGAATGCATGCTTTTCAGTAGGTAATAGTAAACAAATACATTTGATAGTCCTGTCCACTGAGAGCACCTAGAAGCAATGACACACGTGGCACGGAGCACATCTGACACTTAGAGCTTTCTTCCTAACTACCACTCTTCTCTAAAATGAAATCTTGTATTCAGACTGGGGTATGAAAAGCACAAGAGGAGTGTGGAAATCTTACTGCACCAGAAAAGCAAGGATATACTAAATTAGTAGTTAAAAATACTCAGGGTCAGCTTGAAAGAACTGAAGGAACTCCCACTGACCAAATCTGGGACAATTTGAGCATCAGTGATAATAATATATTATATTCCCCTGAATAAAGTAAGAATCCATGAAATCACACTATTAAAAACACATACATACATAAGCAGGGGGAAAGATTAAGGTTTTCCTTATGGAGAAATACTAATAAATACATAAGGAATGATGGAATTAGAAAATTATCTGTAAATATTAAAATAAGTTCAATGAGAATAAAAGTTAGCTAAGGAAGTAGTCTCAGAGTATTTTCCTATGAATTACTCATTACTTATAAAGGGGAAAATGGTAACTTTACAGCAGAAAAATTTGGCAGACACCACCCATTCCAGTTACTATGGCTACATAACAAATTACCCCTAAACTCAGCACCATTAAACAGCCATGTATTATGCTCATGGATTCTGGGAACTAGGAATTTGGACACGGAACATCAGGGATGACTTGTCTCTGATCCATGGTGTCAGGGAACTCACCTGGGAAACCTGAAGTCTGCAGGCTGGAGTCAGCTGAAGGCCGCTTTACTCACACCCCTGCAGGTGATGTTATGCGTCCCTGGGAGTTTCCCATCCTCTCACTGTGGCTAGTTTGGGCTTCCTCACAGGATGGTGGCTGCCCAGATTCACCACTAGAAAGTTCTACTTCTCACACTGTAATTAATACGTGGCTTATAGGGAGATAGTTAGAGACTATATGAACACACCATCTCTCAATCATGCCTTTGTTCACTTTGCCCTCAGGCCAAACAGTGTGAGTTCCTCCCGGCTCTACCCTTACTCCTGCACCTCCACAAGTGTCCCCTCCGTTGAAAGAATCCTCCAAAGCCAGCAGGCTTCTTTAAATTAACTAAACAGTTTCTCCTCAGGAGCTACATATTTTGAAAAGAGACCTGTTGATCTACAGCATTACTACAGTGATCTGCCACTTTCAGAGTGTTTCTTGTCTTCTTATCTAATCTTAAAACGACCCCAGGGAGCAGGTGTTATGGTCCTCATTTTACAGGTGAGAAAGCTGAGATCAGAGAGGTTTGATGGCTTTTTGAGGCTTCTGTTCATGCAGATTATAAAGGCTTCTCTGTGCATCTTCAGTTGATCAAGTAACCTGTAGAGCAAGGCTCTCCCCTGTTTTGTGTGAAAATCTACCTAGGAAGAAAATAATAGTGCCATTTCTTTCAGACCTCAGGAGAAGGCAGAAATAAACTCCACAAAACCATAGGAGAGGAACTGAGACAGACATGCAGAACTCTCAAAGAGACCCTGCTAGAACCTCTTGAGTTATGAGTTCTTAAAGGAAGTCAGGCTGGATAGTACTTGGTTAGGGAAAAAAGATCGGATTTGTCTATTTATTCTAAATGGGTTTTTTTTTCACTCTTTAGATATATCTTTGGTAAAAATTTCCACTGTTTTATATAATGAAGTTTTGCTTTGTTTTTTACAAAGAGGAATCTATTTTTATAGAGCTGGAATATTGTGAGGCTAATTTTGCATCTCAAAGAGCAGGTGCTCTTGGGGGAGGCAAGTGAATCTCTGTCGCCACCTAGTGGAAACTTTTTTATGGGACCCCGCAGAGGTGGCTGAGAGTGGGTGCTTGGAGCCCCCAGCCACATCACACACCAAGAACAGTAATGTGACAGCCAATGAGAAGCCAGAGCAGTCTTGGCAGGCTTACAATTGTCATTTCTGATTAGAAGCACACCATATTTAAAAGATCTTGAAAAACTACTTGTAGTTTAGAGTAAAGCACAAATTGAACACACACTCTCATCCAATCTGTGTATCATGTTCCTCTTCTGTTTTCTAATGTTATTCTCACATTTTCTCTCAATATTCAGATCCAGTGATTGTACCTGAGCTGACCATCTAAACCTGAATCACTTGATTGCTCTGGCCTTCAAACCTTTGCCTAAACGTGTGCTCCTTCTCCAGCTACTACTTTCAAAATGTTTTTTAAATTAACTCTTTCTGCCTACTGTCACATTCCAATTCTGGTCTTTGTCACTGAGTTCTGGATTCCTTCATTTATTCAAAGCATTTTGACTGGGCACCAACTGCTGGTATTATGCAGCCACAGCCCTAGGGATGGACATTTATTTCTAAATGGGACCCAGCAGAGACAGTGACTCCTATGGACCCGGGAGAGGGTGCGCTTGCCGAAGGTTTCAGGTGAAATTGGGCAGCTCATGTAGAGAAGGATGAGTGGCTTCCTTGTGGGCTTCCTGACATGGATTCTTTCCAGCTCAATCCACCATGCCTCCTCTTCAGTCTGACTTCTCTCCTTCATTCCTGACTCAAAAACTTTCAAAGTCCCCTCCTTCACCCATTTAGCTCATCCATTTCTGTAGTCAATCCAGAATCTACATTGCTCTGTGCACAGAGCTATAGATGGGGTGAGATCCAGTCCTGGCTTCAAGGATCTCAGCAGGAAGGAGACAGGCCAGCAGACCCACCAGTGTGGAGAGAGCTGCCCAGGGTAGGGTGGGGGGGATAATGGGTGCTTTGGGGGCCCAGGAGGGGCTGAGCAATTCTACTGGTCATCAGGGAGCCCTGGCCAGGGGAGGTTCCAACAGAAGGCTGCATTCACACTGGACCCTGAAGTTAAGTAGAAGTTTACCAGCTGGAGGTGAGGGAAATTGAGGCAGGCAGCCTTCCAGGCAGAGAGAACTACAGGTGGAAAGGCACAGAGGAATGGAAGAGTATAGGGTTCAGGGATGGCAGTCCTTCTACATGGCCAGAGAGGAGGTACATGGCTAGCATGACAGTGACCCAGATTCTAACTGTATCACTGGATGTGATGGCCATATGTTCATCCCTACTACATGGATTTATTGTCCCTGATGTTTCCTAAGGAAATAGACTAATAATAAAATTTGAAATGAATGAATCCCCACACAGTCACTTCTGATCTCACTTCACATGCCGCTGCACTGATATGGCTGGAGCTGGATAGGGCCTAGCAGTCACTGGCAAACAGGCTCCAGGAGCATGGCCCACATGCACAGTGTGGCCCGAACTGTGCCTGAGGAATGAGGCGCTGATTGCCCAGGCTGCAGGAATGTTGGCAGCTGATGGCCCAGACAAGCCTTCCTCCAGGACTTGCTCTCAGTTGAAGGGAGCTGCCCCACACAACAGAATGATCCACTCCCACAGATAACCCACAATCCGTGGTGGATGCAGGGAACAAAGCCTGGGCTCCTTGTCTTGATACAGAACAAATCTGAAGGCTCATCCCAGCCCCAGGGCCCCCAGTGGGGTTGACTGAGCCCATCGTCACAACTGCACCACAACTCAGCTTCTCCTCCTTCCCAGTCCTGCTTCCTTCACTCCACCACAGGCGTGGATCCCAAGAGCACTCCCCAGTAATGCCCTCTGCACACAAATCTCTGTCTCAGAATCTGTTTCCCAGAGGACCCAATCTGCAACAGATAGCTTAGGGAGACGGATTCTCATTCAAACAAAACCTGCTAGTTTTAGCATAGTTTGAGAAAGACCATGTCCTTCAGAAGGAACTTGGTCAGCCATGGAAGCCCCTTAGAGGTAGTCACTGGCAGTGCTCACCCAATGCTGTGCTGGCACCACTGTGTTAGGAGCTCACAAGCTCAGCTTCGCCCAGCAGGACTCCCTCCTAGGGAGATGGATGTGAGGGCTGATGGAATCTGGTGCCAGTGCATGAAACCACATTCAGTAACCAACTCCTCTCTGCCCTTGGTCATGCTCCTCAGGAGACATTCTGGATCTCATCTGCCGTTTTGTATCCGTCATCTGCAAAGAGAGTGCCTGAGTGCACAGTCCATCTGGCAGTTATAATCTCTTCTTTTCAATCAGCATATTGCCATTCAGGCTCAGAGTTAGTCTCTTGCAAACCCTGTTAGCCCTGGGTGGACAGACCAGCACTGGGACAGCAAGGAGGACGTGTGTCCAAGACCACAAAGCACAGGGCAAAACTTGGATGAGGGTCAGTTCGCCATGGCAGCACCCTTCTGGGGGCCCACAGTAGACAGACAATTCACTTTTTCTTATGATATCTCAACCTCAACTTTCAAATGTCTATAGACCTCGCTCAGAGGGCACCAAGAAACAGTTCTGCTTCCCCCAGTGCACCCCCTTCACAGCTCAGACTCTCTAGGGAACAGACCTCTCTCCCCCCGCCAGAGGTCAGGGGTGATGACTGGGAGGCTGGGCAAGCTTTTTCACAAGGAAAGGAAACTAAAGGAGTTGAGAGTTCACACCCCTGCATGAACCGTGACTGATGTCCCATTGTGAGGAGATGTTGCAGGAGATACTTTTGGAATAAAGGAGGTGGTTTGGGCAGTAATTGCTTTCTGACTTCATTTTAAAACTTCAGTAGTAAAGTGTCTGATACTGTAAACAAGCAGTCAATCAAAATCGTGTCTGCCTGTCCTGCTTGGTGTCACTGAGGGACATCCACTTGGCTTTCAGTGCCTGCAAGCAGGGCCCAGAAGGCCAGGCTATTGCCCTCCAGATCCTATCTTTGAAAGAATGGAATTTTAAGTACACATTTACTGTCTCTCACAGTCTTGGTGTTTCCGTGGCAAGGAGTAGGGAGCATTCGCCAAGTCTCTGCTTTTGCAAATCAACCTCAAAATGGAATTGGGGGACTTGCTCTCATCTCTGTGCCTCCTTTATGTCCTCCCTAAAGTCCTCCATGACACGCTCACCACTCCCTGGATGTGGGGCCCTGGATGAACCCAAGGACAACATGTGGCCTTTGGTCACCTGGTCAGTCCCCCAGCCAAGGTCTACATGTCAGCTGGACCTAGTGACATTACTTCAGGGTGCCGGCAAGGCCTGTCTCTGAGTGGCTGTGCCACAGGAGAGCTCCAGGCACATGCCCGAGCCCCTCTCGTGTCTTAAGGAAAGGAGGCTAACGGAGAAAAGGCAGCAGAGCTCAGACCTGGTTCCTGGACCAGCACCCTCCCACCAGGACATCTGCTGAGCTGCTTCCTCCTGTGTGCTGGTCCACCACACACTCAGTCACCCAGCATTCACGGAGCTGGGGTCACAAAGAGGAGCTGGAACAAGCACTGGTGCTGAGTGGGGTGGAGCTGTGGATAGGCATGCACGGGAGGACGTGATGGCACATGCACCCGGTGTCTGCAGCAGGCCTCAGCTCCAGGAGGACGGAGAGGACTCGGAGAGGCCAGATGAAGGGGGCCACAGGCAAACGTCCCCACCTAGCACCTTGAACAAGGGCTGGCATTCACTCAGCCTCCAGTCCCTAAAAGAGACGATTGGTGAGGCCAGCCAGGACCGGCTAAGGGCCCAGTGCAAAGTCAAAATGCGAGGCCCTTTGCTCAAAAAATATTATGAATTTCAAGACAGTGATAGCAGACCATTAAACCAAGCACAGGCCCTTCTAAGGACAGGACCCGGTGGCTGCACAGATGACGTGCCCATGAAGCTGGCCTGCTGCCGCTCAACTTCACCACTTCATTCACAAAGCCAAACAATGCCAGACCCCCCACGACCTAGTCCAGACCCCTCCTGAATACACGAGGAAGCCAAGGGCCCGAGAGATGAAATGAGTCGTCCACAATCTCACAGCGGGTCAATAGCAGCCAAGTCTTCTAGAAAACAGCCTTGCCCTGCTTTTGCCCATCAAAATTATATCATATAGAGTTGTCTATTTGCTGTCTGCTCATTTACTTCCTAAAGCTGGCTATGTATAAGATGAGAAGAAAATATACCTCCTTTAAACATCAAACAAGGTCAAACTGTCCAGCCAACACTGCCAGTTCTCTCAGGTCCCCCTGAGGAGCTTTCTGAGCAAGCACTTTGACCATCCACACACTTCACAGGGACACTGTGGACGAGAAGAGGAAAGCAGAGGGATCCTAATTTTGGAGCAGCAGGGGTCTGAAGTCACACCAGACTCCCCCAGAGCACTCAGAGGTCCTTGAGGGAAGCAGGAACCCTGAAGGGGGTGCTAAGAGCTGGTTGGCCAGCTGGGGGAGGTTAATAAGGTAGTAAAATGCAGTAGCCCACAGGAACGGGATCTCCTGGGTCTCTCAGGCTGCTGAGGCCCCAGTGGTCCCGTACGGCACTGCCGTGGGGAAGCCTGTAGAAGCCCCTCAGAGCAGGGGCTCAAAGGAGAGGCTGCCACTGTCACCGAAGCCCCTTCCTACTGGCTTCTGACAGCTGGCAGGCTTCCTCAAGTGTGGCTGCCTCCCCATCTCTGCCCCCGCATCATTGAAATGCTCTTGGTGCCTTTCAATGACAAGACACCCCTGTCAGTGGCTTCTGCACACACCTGCTCCCCTTCCAAGTCAGCCAGGAACCCTCACAGGGCAGCTTCCCAGTGCCTGTCCCCAGAACACCCACCTCCCTGCGCCTCACCCAGCCATTCTCCACTTTGTCCTGGACACACAGGTGACATTTTCTTGTCATGCTGATGAAGGGCTTTGTGATTTGAGGGAGTATGTTCTCCACACAGATCCCACCTGGCGGTATTTATGACCCTGTTGACTCACATGACTCCAGAAATCCTGTCTCCCCATTGCCCACAGGGAACATCCAAGCTTCTTAGCATGTCTTCCAAGCAGTGTGTGCAACATGGCCTCACTGCCTTTCCAGCTCACATCTCATTGCACTCTCCTCCTTGCTCATCTCATACCCCCCCTCCACCCTGGCCCCACTTCTGCTGACGCCTAATTTAAAAGCCCCACTGTGCCCAGACATCATCTCCCCAGCCAGTGCCACTCCTTTGGGCAGCTCTCCCCACCCACAGGGACCTGTCATGCCTTTGTGGCCCTTCTGCACTAGCCTGGGACTCTCCCCCAGAGCAGACCTCTCCCTGCGGCTGTGACACAAGCCCGTGTTCCGGAGCCTCTTGGGGCAGGAAACATGTCCTGGTCATTGCTGTGTACTCCCCAGGGTTGGAGAGAGTGTGGGCGAGGGTTGTTGGATCAGTGAAATGGAATAACTAGGTAACTAAGAATCCCACACATGTGCACATCTCCACTCCCTGCATTTCACACCCAACATTTTTGAAAAACAGAAAAAGGGAGAAAGGCCTATTGTCTCGTCTGAGGGCTTCAGCCCCAGGCAAGTCACTCTGGACTTGGTGAGACCAAAAAATGACAACAGAGTGTTGAGAGTAAAAGGGTTTATACCCAGGTTTATTCTTGTGGCAGGTCAAATGCTAGAATCCTATTCTGCCTCAGGGCAGGTCTGCATGCAGCAAGCCCTCTCCACCACCTCGCAGCCCCACAGCACTGGACAGACCTCTTCATGGAAAGTCAATAATAGCTCACTGCTCACACGTGTGCAAGCCTGCGCCTGCGAGCACTACATGTGCCCAGTGGGCAAGCAGACCAGGGTCAGGTGAGGATCCTGGCCATGGAACTCCCATTTTCCCTATACCAATACACACACATTCCTGTGCTCAAACCAGCATTTGGGAAGTAAGCAGAAGCCGGAGGTGCTCTTCCACACCACGCCGCAGCACCCACACCAGCCAGCATATGCACACTGCACGGCCTTCCCTGGGCTCCACGAGAAACTCTTCATTCCCAAGGCAGATTTCACTACCTCTGCAGTTTCTCTGATGGCTTATGAGGTCACAGGGAGTGGTCACACCACAGAGCTCTCAGCACTTCCTGGGAAAAATCCCTGCAGCTTTTGCACTGCCAGGCCAAGCCCACCACCGGCCCTCGGGACCCCTTGTTTCCGCCTCACTTCCCCAGGCGCTTGGCACTTCCCACAGCTTCTTGTCCTGAGCAACCTCTCCTTCCGGGCAGCCCTGCCTCTGAACCTGTATATCTAAACTATTGCTCTCTGGTGTCAGACAAACCCGATAGAGTTCCAGCAGAGGACACGGGAATGTCAGAAACCACGCAAAGCAAGCAAGGATGAGTGCTGAGTTCTGGACAGTGAGTCCTTCTGGGAAGAGAGGAAGGGGCAGGGGCTTTTACTTAGCCATACTGTTTTATTTCTCTAAAGCAAGGGCAGGGGGTTTAAAGTCAATGTAGCAAATAGGAAGGGGGTTCGTTTTGGGCTGTCGTATTATGTGTGTTTCATAATATAAATTTTTTTTTAAAGAACAAAACCCTTGGGGTTGTATGTACCAGCATCAGGCAGCAGTAGGACCCCCAGGCGCTCTGCTCATTCTTAGGGGTGGGGACCATTCCATCTCAGCTTGCTCCCCAAATCAGCTCTCCAGGCCTCTCTGCTCTGCTCTTCCCCCGCCCAGCCCGGGTCCCCTGCTGCCGCTCCCTCCTGGCAGCAGCTGCACCCTCCTTACCTCCTTGAGCCCAAACAGCTCTCCTTCCAAGACCACGTCTGGCCCCACCAGCCCCAAACTTCTTCCCCAGTCCAGCACACTCTTGCCTTCTTCATAGTGGCCCTCGGGCTGCTTAGAGTTGCCAGGCCACCAGAGCCTGTAGTGAAAATAAATAACAAAGGGAGAACCTACAGAAGCTGCAACCACTCCTTGCTTCTCTAGGGGAGAATTACCCGCAGAGCTCGCTGTCTGCGATGTGGGCCAGCTGGGCTTTGGCCTGTGCTCCTGGTTTTGAGATTCTGCCTTGACAGCCTTTTTACTTCCTGGGCTGGTGCACCTGGATCTCAGCCCCACCTGGGAAAGGGACCAGTGGGACGAGGAGACGTGCTGGGTGCCAGCTCCACAAAAGCCAGTCAGGCTCACCTCTCATGGGGACCTCCTGGACCTCACTATCTGCCCCGTGGTGAGGAAGCCCCTCCTGAGGGCAGGTCCCAAACCAGGAGTGCGCTCCCGCATTCTCCTCTGCATCCTGCTCTTTGGGATCCTCCTCTTTGGCCTGATTCTTCTTTCTCACCGTCTTTCTATGAAATAAGATGACAGTCCTTCCCCACTTTGCTGGCACCAAAAGGGACTGTGACCACATAATATATGTAATAGCTCAGTGAGTTTTCACAGACTGGACACACCTGTGAAATCAGCTCACAGGTCAAGAAAGAACAGGAACAGATCCCAGGAGCCCTGCCCAGAACCTCTCTCAGCACCACCCCCACCCCCACTCCCTCCACAGGTGAGTGCTATCCTGACTTCTAACAGCACAGAGGACTCGTGCTGTTTGGTACTTCACCTAAGTGGAATCACAGAGTATGAAGTCTTTTGCATCTGGTTACTTTTGCTCCAAATTGTGCACATGAGTTTCACCCGTGTTATTTCTTGTAATTATAGTTCTTTATTCTCATTATTGCATAGAATTCCATTGTGAAACTAGGGTACATTTTATGCATGCACCCTCTAGACTATTACAAATAGTGCTGTTTTGCAAGGAGGGCTTTTTTAAAATTATTGTGGTAAAAAGAAAACAAACACAGGTTTACCCTCTTAGCAATTAAGTGTACAGTACAGTATTGTTAACTGCATGTAATTACTGTACAATAGATCCCTAAAGCTTTTTCATCTTGCAAAGCTGAAATGCTATACCCATTGAACAACAACACATTTCCCCTCCCTGCAGCCTCTGGCAACCACCACACATCCTATCGCTAAGACTGTGACTACTGTAGATACCTCATATAAGTGGGTCAGGTAGTATTTGTTCTTTTTGTGACTGGCTGATTTCACTGAGCATATTTTCCTCCGTGTTCATCCACATTGTATCTTGATATGACAAGATTTCCTTTTCAAGTCTGAATAATACTTCGTTGCATATATTTCTTTATCCATTCATCCTTCAACAGATGTGTAGGTTCCTTCTACATCTTGACTATTTTGAATAATGCTGCAGTGCACATAGGTGTGCAAATATCTCTTTGAAATTCTGTTTTCAATTCTTCTGGATAGATGCACAAAAGTGGGATTACTGGATTACATGATAGTTCTACTTTTAGTTTTTTAGAAGACCTTCATACTGTTTTCCATAGCAGCTGTACTATTTTCATTCCCATTAACAGCACACAAGGGTTCCAAGTTCTCCACAATCTCACCAACACTTGCTGTTTGTTTCTTTGATAGTAGCCATCCTAACAGGTAGGAGGTGACATCTCTTTGTGGTTTTGACTTGCATTTCCATGATGCCTAGTGATGTTGGGCATCCTTCTTGTGCCTGTTGGCCATTCATATATTTTCTTTGGAGAAATGTCTATTCAAGTCCCTTGCGCATTTTTTTTGTTTTTGTTGTCATTATTAAGTTGGAATTACGTATTTTGAATTTAAAATACACGTTAATATATTGGATTTTATATATATATAAGTTCTTACATACAAATATATATATATACATATTTGGATCTTATCTATTTTGGATTTATCAGGCATATGGTTTGCAAATACTTTCTTCCATTCTGTAGATTGCCTTTTCACTCTCTTGTTTCCTTTGCTGCACAGAATAATTTTTTTTAATTTGATATAGTCCCATTTGTCTATTTTTGTCCCATTAGTCTATTTTTGCTTTTGTTACTTGTGCTTTTAATGTCATATCCAAGAAATCATTGCCCATCCCAATGTCATGAAAACTTCTCCCTATGTTTTCTTCTAGGAATTTTATAGTTTTAGGTCTTACATTTAGGTCATTAATTCATTTGAGTTAATTTTTGTATATGGTGTAAAGTAAGAGTCCATTCTCATTCTTTTGCATGTGAATATCCCATTTCCTAAAACCATGTGTTGGAGAGACTATCCTTTCTCTATTATGTAGTCTTGGCACCCCTGTTGAAGATCATTTGACCATATCTTCAAGGAGTTTATTTCTGGGCTCTCTATTCTGTTCCAATAGTCTATGTGTCCGTCCTTCTGCCAGTGCCATTCTGTTTTGGTTACTGTAGCTTTGTAATATATTTGAAACCAGGAAGTATGAAGCCTCCAGCTTTGTTTTTCTTTCTTGAAATTGATTGTTTTGGTTATTCAGGTTTCCTTGAGATTCCATATGAAATGTAAGATTTTTCTTTCTGTTTCTACCAAAAAAAGTGCCATTTTGACTTCAGTAGGAATTGCCCTGAATCTGTAGATTGCTTAGGTAAGTACAGAACTTCTCTTTCCACTTTCTCTCTTGAGCTAAGAGATCTGTCATTATTAAATTGAACAGGTAACACCCATTAACACACCAACACAGATTCCTGTAGCAAAGGGAGCTCCAAGATCAGGTTGGTATTGGTATGATTGGAGGAGCAGAGAGAGAGCTAGAATTGAGCCCAGGAGGGACTGGAGCCTCTGGGGAGCAAAGAAAAAGCAGTGGAGACTCCTAGGTAAGGGGTGAGTAAAGGAGAGCAGAGCTGATGAGGGGCTATGTAGACTCCAACTGAGATGGTTTCCTGTTTCCCAAACTCCCATCCATGGAGTATCATCAGCATGATTTTTGTCATATTCTAGTACCAGCTGCACTATTATTGACTCCATTTTTCTAAAAACAAATATATTTTAAAAGGAAATTTTAAAACTTTAAATACCAACCAGAATCATTTGCCATAAATAGAATGTAACTGTAGAAAATAAATCCAATGAAAACAATAGCATGTTGTTCAAATCTAACTAAATAGTTGTCTGCCAAAGGATGCCAGCCTGGGTCCTGTTTTGTCTCTTAGAGATTAGCATGAATTAGGGAGGTGTGGAAAACATTACCACCACACTAAATATCTCCTTGATCCATTACAAAGACTAGGAAACAATTAAAAAGAGAATAATTCTCTCATCCTGTGATTTAATTTTATGTTGGGTTGATGTACCACCTAGAATCACCTCCCACACCTCCAGTGGAACATGTCCTTCAGTGAAGAAATTCTTAAGTAGAACATCAAGTTTTGTCTTGTTTTGTGAAAAGAGCTGAAAGCTCTACCCCAGAGAAGCCATGAACAATGCGGGTGGTAGCTGAGAAGGGAATCTGGACCGTTCTAGAGAGGCAGAAGCACAGAGGGCCATTAGAGGCAGCACGGAGTGCAGCCCATGAAGCACAAACAACTCGAATCTCTGTGATTAGCTTTCCTAAGAAGTTTGTGGGGAAAGCAAGAGCCATTTAAAGGTTAGAGAAAAGAAAGGGAGCTAGTAGGTTCTAAGAATCTTGGCTTCAGTTCTCTCTTCATTTGTCTCTCTTCCTTCTATTCTTTCTCTTCCTTTCCCCTTGCTCTCTTGATTCATTCACCCTACCTCTGATTATAGCCTACATCCTAATGTGCATGAAGTAGCTAAATAGGATGCATTTGAAAAGCATCAGTCAAAGATGATGGTTAATGGTTGCAGGGAAAATGAAAGTTCCTATGGCCAGGACCCTCACCTGACCCTACTTCTTGATAATGTAATTGGCCTACTGTGTAGGCTAATGCTTACACACCCTTTGTCAAGGAGCCATTATTGCTGGTATTACTATATAAAGAGGTCTGCCCAGTGCTCTGCTAGGAGGCAGAGAGGGAGTTGGGTTTGCTGCATGCAGACTGCCCCAGAGGCAGACATGATTCCAGCACTCCACTCACCACTGTGAGAATACACTTTGTCTCACCTGAGGGTTTCAGGCCCAGGCAAGTTCACTAAGGATTCAGTGAGGCAGAGAAATGACAATGGGAATGTTGTTGGGATAGAAAGGTTTATACCCAGCTCTATTCTCATGGCAGTAGGTCAAGCACTAGAATCACAACTGCATCCAGCAGTCTGCAGGTCCAAAATCCACCTCCATCTCTGCCTCCACCCAGAGCACTGGGCAGAGCTCTTTACATAGTGACTCAGTCAATAACAGCTTATGCCTATGGGTGTGGAAGCAGTAGCCCAGCAGTAGGCCAGTTATATCAAGTAGTTTAGGGTCAGGTGAGGATCCTGGCCATAGGAACTTCCATTTCCCCCATACCCTTTTAACCTTTATGTTCCCTTCTTGTTATTTTGTCTCACCAAATCCAGAGTGAACTTGCCCAGGAGTAATTCCCCTCAGGCAAGACAATGGTTAATCTTGGTGTCTTGCCAGTGGGTTTCAGCCCCGGGCAAGTTCACTCTTGATTTGGTGAGACTGAAAAATGACAATGGAACATTCTTGGGTGAAAGGGTTTATTCTCAACTTTATTCTCAGGGTCAGGTCAAGTGCTAGAACCCGTCCACCACAGAGCAGTCTGCATGCAGCAAGCTGGCTGGTCTCTGCTCCTGGGCCTCCCTGTCCCAAAAGCCATCTCAGTCTCTGTCCTCAGCACTGCCACCACCCCAGCCTCTGCTCTCCTGCAGCCACGCAGCCCAGAGCACTGGGCAGAGCTCTTTAGAGTCAGTAGTAGTGTACTGCCCACACATGTGTAGTGAGCAAGCTGACTAGAGTCAGGTGAGAATCCTGGCGGGAGAAACTTTCATTTTTTCTACACTCCACCCCTTCAGGATTCACACCTCTCAATCTATGAGCCCTTAATCTTCCACAATGGCCCCTGTGTGAGAAAGCTGGAACATTGTAACCAAATTCCACATTAACAACAGAGACTATGACAAGATACAAGTAACAAAAACTATGATACAGAGAAATTATAGTAACCCTCAAGCCTGAGGAGATCCATTGCCACCAAGTGGTCATCCCAGCTATATTCAAACCAGTTCTACTCAGATGAGTTAAGTAAAAGGACCATGGGTTGGCCTCACAATACCCACCTTCTCCAACCTCTCCAGCAGAAAGTCTTGCAGACACACATGCCAGACTTGTGGCTCTGTCTCTGGCCCTGCTTCTTTGTCCTCAGCAGCCAGAACTGCTGCTCTGGTTTCAATTGTTGCCGCAACTCCAGAAAGATTCTATTTGACTTTCCAGCCAGTTTCTCTCTTTTTGCTCCTGCCTTTATCAAATCAACTCACATGTGGGTCCTCATGACCTTCATGGGGCCCTTTAAATTCTTCCTCCAAGTAGTGGACCAGATTTCCTCCTGTGCTTCCATTGCTTCAACCTCTCCCAAGTCTGCTACTGCACAGGTAACTTCACTTATGGGGCCGTCCTAAGTGAGGGGCAAGAATGGCCACTAGGGACCCCAAGAGAGACGAGGGAGCCAATTGAAGCACCACATCTTTCATTCCCACTGTAAAAGGCTCCACAACATGGGGAGGGGGCTGCACCTCTCCTGGAGGAAACCGCAGTTGCTGCATCTTTATTTTCTTTACTACAACCAGGTGGGCTTTCAACCAGCTTTCTTTCAACCAAGGAGGGGTCGATGCCTTCAGCACCAGCAGGGCCTCCAACCTGACCTGTTCATCAAACCTCAGCTCCTCCTTCATTTCTGGGGCTGACAGCACCACTACATCCTTCACCTGCCCCCTGACACCTCACAGCCTGCATTCTCGTGCTGCTGCTTCACATGCTACCACGACATCCTTTACCATCCCCACAGCACCTTGTGGTGACACCATTTCAGTCATCAACAAATTTTTTACCTCCTCTGTGGCACCTCACAGCTCACATTCTCATGCTGCCTCCTCTTGGGCTTCCTGCAGGAGAACGTCTTTCTCCCCTATGGCCTTTCTTAACATTGTGAAAAGAAAACACCCCACAGTTCCTGCAGCCTTGTGAGCACTCTGCTTCTTTAAGGAATTCCCTATTTTACTGAGGGCCTCAGGCGTCACCTCTGCTTCTCCCCAGTCTTGGGGTGGGGCCCAGGCTTCTAGGAGGCAAGTCACCTCAGACTACACGTCCACTGGGAGACACTCGAAGGTCTCCCCATCCATAGGGGCAGCCTGCTGAAACACTCCTCCCGTGAGGGCAGCCTGTTCTGTTTCTTTGTTCCACTGCCAACATCACCAATTGTCTTGCCAATGGGTTTCAGCCCCAGGCAAGTTCACATTGATTCGGTGAGACTGGAAAATGACAATGGAACATTCCTGGGTTTATATCCAACTTTATTCCCACAGTGGCAGGTCAAATGCTAGAATCCCGTCCACCTCAAAGCGAGTCTGCGTGCAGCAAGTCAGTCTCTGCCTCTGGGCCTCTCTGACCCCACAGCCAACTCAGTCTCTGTCCCCGGGGCTGCCACCACACCAGCCTCTGCTCTCCTGCAGCTGTGCAGCCCAGAGCACTGGGTGGAGCTCTTTTTATAAAGTCAGTAATAATGTATTGCCCACACTTGTGTAGTGAGGCAGTCAACCAGGGTCAGGTGAGAATCCTGGTCACAGGAACTGTCATTTTCTCTACACTTGGGAAATATAGAATCTAAATGCCACAAATAAACAGGTTAAAACCTTGACTCCCTTGAATGAAAAAATTTCTTTCTGTATAGCAAAAAACACCATTAAACATTTGACACAAAAACCAACTGGAAAATATTTACAATTAAGTAACAATCCAGAGGTTAATATCTCTATCACACAAAAAGAGCTCCTACAAAACAATATGAAAATAAACAAATGGCTCAACAGGAAAATGGACAAGAAACTTTTCAAAGGAAGAAATGCACATGACTAATACATATAAGGAAACAATCAGTCTTCCTAGCTATCAGAGAAATTAAAATGAAAGCAAGGTGTTATGTTGGGCCTCTCATATTAGGAACATGTAAAGACCTGGTGATATCAGGTGGTGGCAGGGTCTAAAGAAAAGAGCATTTTCATACCTTGTGCTTTGTTTTAACATCTTTAGAAGATAATCTGATAAAGTCTATACTCTGACTCACAGATTCACTTTTAGGAATCTATCCTATGGAAATACACACATTCAAGGATATTTGTACAAAGATGTATGTTATGATTCTATTAATAGTGGTGCACAATTACAGGTGTCCTTAATGTCTACCAATAAGGGAATGTTATATATAGTACAGAGTATTCGTACCATGGGATACTATGCATTCTACCGAAAGAGTGACATAGAACTGTATGTGCTATGAAAACAGGAAATCGCAAGACATAATGTATAAATTCATATGTATATACCCCAAATGAGATCACAGCATTTACAGAATGGTGAACTAAGTGTATTTTATTTAATAATCAGTGTTTACATGGTTAGTATTCTTCAACTTATATACTTCTGCATATTCACGCTATTCCAGCATTTACAGTGCAGTGTAGGGATATATTTGAACATCCCTTTTGAATAGCCTTCTAATGGTTAGATTTCATGACTTTCATGTTTTCAAATCCTCTCCTTTCATGATCTGTTTCAATCTGGAAAATAGCCAGAAGTCCCACAATGACAAGATGGTTGTAAACACAATTTGTTACGTTTCTATCTTGAAATTTTGCTGTGTGACAGGTGATGTGCTGTGTCCAGCTCACAAGGCAAACTTCCCAAAGAACAGCACCTACAGAGCCCAGTGTAAAGGAAGCTCACAGTGGCCTGGGCTGTGATAATCACCACCACCTCTGGAGGCTCATGAGAGGCTTCACATAAGAAGCCTGGCCTACAGACCCTCTCTGTCCACACATTTGTCTGTGCTGGACCTATTCTAGATCGTGTCACACACACAGGAAAAGATCGAGGGAATTATACCTGGGGATTGAGGGTGGAAGGAAAGGGGCTTGATAGGGACTTTATTTCATGTGTGAACTCTTATATCACTTAAGTATTTTCAATAAATATGTACCAACTCGATTTAAAATATTTTCATGGATGGAACACTACCACCCAGGAACAGTGACTCAACAAACATTATGGTAACTGTTTCTGCCCAATGGGTGATCTCTTTTCTGCTTAAACTCAAAATGGAAGTTAATCTTGCCATCAAGGGAACCCAGTACAATGTCCCAGCACCAACACACTGGCAGCAGAACATAGAGCGTTCGAATTAAGCGGGTGTAGGCACAAAACTGCAGCACCATAAATAAAGAAAAGGAAGCTCTCATGGAGTAATAAACAGCCAAGAAAAGCAAGCACTTAGCAAAAAGCATTTTTGAAAGATGCAATCTCTTAAATACCAATGATGGAGGATGCATTTAAAAAGATCTTAGAGCAAGTAAGAGAAAATCATTTTCTAGGTGCTTTTGAAAGTGGTTTCCACCATATTATTCTCTACATTCATTCCTTACTGCTTTTCCACAGTATCTATTGCAATCTGAAATCGTTTTGATTATTTGTCCATTTACTTTTTGTTTGTGTCTCTCCCCCACAGAATGAAAGTCTACAGGAGTGGGGACCATATCTGTCAGTCACAGTCTATGGAAAAGCATAGGTGCTCAATTAATTTGTTAGATAAATGGATTGATGAATGACAATAATAGTAAAGATCCTTATACAAGGAAATAATCTCAGAACAACCTACTGTGGGACAAAAATAGAGCAGAAAGCTCCTTAGAGATCAAAAAGCCTGCAGGACACAAGAGAAATTTGGCAGATTGTACAGATTACTTGGCTAAGGGTTGTCAGCAGTACCTTAGTGAAGAGAAATTACAAATTAATACCTTAGCTTTACTGCCCAGGTTAATACCTAAAAGTTACAACTTGTTATATATACATATCCTCATATTAAATGTAGTATAAGCTGAATAGATTTTTTAATTTGTAAGTTTGGAGTTTGGAAAGAGCATGGGTTTAGGGCCAGACCAATCTGGATATGAAATCTAGCCCCACCAGTATGGAGGAGACCATGTGGTCCTGATTGGAATGAACTGTTGGGAAATATTTATGAGACAATTGAGGAGATTTGAACACTGATAGAAAGTGGATGGTTTTAGGGAGTTGTTCACTTGGAGCGGTAGTGCTAACAGTATTGTGGCTATATTTTTTTTTTAATTTTTTTATTTTGATATCATTAATGTACAATTACTTGAACAACATTATGGTTACTGGACTCCCCCATTATCAAGTCCCCCCTACATGCCCCATTACAGTCACTGTCCATCAGCAATAGTAAGATGCTATAGAATCACTACTTGTCTTCTCTGTATATACTTTGTGGCTGTACTTTTTAAAAGTCCTCATCAGTGGAGACATGCATTGTGGATGAAATGGTATAATGTCTGGGATTTGCCTCAGAACAATTAGGGAGGGGCTGCATAGGTGAATAGGTAAAACAAGACTGCCTGTGAATTGATGGTTGTTGAAGCTGGGTGTTGACTGCATGGGACTTTACCATTCTATTTCCTCCACTTTCATATCAATTCAAAATTTTTTCCTAATCAAAAATTTAAAAAACAAGCTTGTATGTGTATACTTTAGAAAAACACTAATTGACTCTGGGTAAGTTTCAAACCTGTTCTGTGCCTCAGTTTCCTCACCTGTAAAATTAGGATAATAATAATCATAATAATTATAAACCTATAGATTGCTATGAGGTTTAAATAATGTAATACAGATATCAAACATAACAGTAACCAGCACAAAGTCAGGGCTCATAAATACTAGCAATTATTGACATTAATATCATTAGAGAGAAGAAAACATAAATAAAATCTGGACACATACGTCCCAAAATGTTAACAATCTAGGTGGAAGGATCATGGATGATTTTAATGTTCTTTATTTTGTTTAACTATATTTTCTGATATTTTTAACAGTGAATATGGATTACTTGTATAATAAAAATTAAGCCAGAATGCTGTCTCAAAACCTTTTATGAATGAAATGAAAACCTTTTATGAACAAAAGTTTAATGAACATGAAATTGGATTAATCATTAATTAAAAGCTAGCAAGGATCAAGCAAAAATGAACAAGTCACAGGAAGAGAGGTGGGGCCAGGTCCAGGGGAGCAGACAAGTCTGGAAGTGTCAGCGAGCCCCTCCGAGAGGAAAGAGGCGTCTGAAGTCTCTTAAGGACCGCCTGCCCTGTTCAGCAGGCCTCTCTGCTTCCTTGTTCTTTTCCTCCATTACAAAGGTTCAGCCTGTGCCTGGCCTTTTACTCCCAACGTATGTTCGTATGTTCATTCTCTTTAGAAGAAAGTAGCCTCCTGAACAGCTTCAACTGGTGCACTCCCAAGGACAGCTCCCAAACCCACATCTCCAGCCCCACCTCTGCCCCGTCTGTGTCCCGCTGCCTACAGAACGACTTCAGCTTGGCACTGTTCATTTTCACCTTCTATCTCAATATATCTATAAGGGCAGAAACCCTCTCCCACCCCCACAGTGACGCACTGCTGCCCTTCCAGTTCCATTGGGCCTCCAATCTCCAGAGCAAAAAACCTCCCTCTCCTTCTGCTCTCACAATTGACAACATCTATATAGTAGCTTATTATGTACCAGGCACTGGAAAAAGAAAGATGAAAATATGTGAGCTCTTCTCTGAAGAGTCAAGTCCTTGTGCCAATATCCCTGCCTGGAGGGTCCTTTGATCATTCTCCTCTCAGCAAACTCCTATTCACCCTTCAAAGTCCAGTCATGTGTTAACTTCTTTTGTGACACCTTTTCCAACTCTTCAGGTGAGGCCTCAGCTTGGCACCTGTTGCCTTGTATTATGATTACTTGCTGTGAAAGAGGTTGCCAATTGCCCCTCAATATTTAGTAGTAGCCCCTTTTCTCTCATAGCAATAGACTCACTAAATTTTAGCCTAAGAAGTAACCTCCCAGAACAAAGACTACATATCCCAGCCTTCCTTGCAGTTAGCTGTGGTCAAATTCCAGTCGAGAAGATGTGAAAGAAAGTGAGATAGAGAACTCCAGCGAGAAACTTTAAAGGGGAGGTTTATGGTTTTCTTTCCCATTTCCTCCGTCCTTCTCATTAGACCAGAGATGTAGTATATCGGTTCAGGCAGATGAGGGCAACCCCTGATAGAACAGAGTCACCACACCAAATGTGGGATGCCTACCTCCTGCCTGTTGAGTAGAAGAGAAATAAACCTTTTTATTTAAGCCACTATTATTCTGTGCTTCTGCAATGAGCAGCTAAACCTATTTTTTAAATAATATATTTGCCTACCTCTGATTCCTACCCACCACCCTGGCAAGGTAATATATTTCTTGAAGATTGTACACATGTGTAATTAGAGTCTCTGAACAAGAGGGGGAAAAGCATGACACAGAAGGAATATTTGAGAATTTTCCAACAACTGATGAAAAATCTCAAGCCACAGATGCAAGAATATGTATGAACTCCAAGTAGAGTAAATACAAAGAAAACTATAGTTATACACCTATATACATATCATGGTGAAACTGCTGAAAACCAAGACAAAGAAAAAAATCTTGAAAGCAGTCAGGAAAACACACACACACACACACACACACACACATTCATCTGCCCAGTGCTTGGCACAGAGCCAGTCCTTGAAAAATACTGGTAGGATGAGTGAATGATGGCCTGGGTGAGTTTTGGATAGACTAAGAGCACACTGGTGCTCAGCATGCTGTGGTAGAAACAACACTGGAATGGGTATCAGGAGACCTGAGTTCTAATTCCAGCTCTGCCTTAAGGAGCAGTGGGAAACTGGGCAGCCACTTCACCCTCCGGACCTCTGCTTCCTTGGTTTAAAATGAAGGATCCAGAATTTCTGCTCCTGATGATGGCACAGTAACTTGTTACCCACCAGCCATTCCACTGAGGACATCTCAAAAAGCTAGACAAGATAAAAAAGCCAAAAAAAAAAAAACAAGAAAAAATGTTTAAAAGTATTGAAGAGAGACTTTGGCATCTAGGACCTGAGTAGACAAGATCTCAGAGAGGGGAACCCACTGAAATGAGTGGGACAATCTGCCAGCACTTTGCCCTACAAGATTCTTGTTGATTCGCAGGTAGACCAGGGTGAGCGGGAGGTCAAGCAGGAAGAGGGGCCGAAGAGTTCAGGAAGGAGCCTTAGCTCTCAGCAGTTGCACAGCATTGAGGAGGCAAAAGGTGGGTTGTGTCTAAAACATTTCCCTTGCCCTGGAAGCTCCAAATGTTCTAATTTAAAGTAAAATCTAGTAGGGCATGAATATGTGTTATAATCTCTGAAGTAATCACTAACAGAAAAATAAAAGAATGTGTCATAACAAGCTCATAAAGGAGGAAGGGGAATGATAAAAATATTTGATCTATTCATAATCCATGGAGACAGAACACACATCTGTGGTTACCAGGGACAAGGGGAGGGGGAAAGGGGGAGCTTGAGCTGAAGGGGGTATGAACATTCCTTTTAGGGAGAGGAGAATGTTTTGAAACTAGAGAGAGGTGGTGGTCACGCACCAGTGTGAGTGTACTAAATGCCACTGGGTTGTGCACTTTCAAACGGTTCACTTTATGGTATGTGAATTTCACTTCAATAAAAACTTCAAAATACAAAAATGTTGAGAATACTTGACTTACCCAAAAGAAGGCAAGAAAAAAAAAAAAGGTAATACAGAACAGGTAGCACAAAAGAAAATAAGAGAGGGATGGTAAAAATAAGCCCAAGATATCAGTAATTACATCAAATGTAAATCAAATGTGAATTACATCAATCAAAAGACAGAAATCATCATAACACCCAACTATACTGCTTATAAAAGATAATTTTAACATCAGGATACAAGAAGGTCAAGTGAAGGAAGGAAAAAGATATACCATATCAGCCTAAATCTAAGGAAAACCATAGAGCTGAACTAATATCAGAAAGTAGAGTTGGAGACAGGAAGCATTTCTAGAAATAAAGAGGAACAACTCATAAAGATAAAAACTCATTCACCAGGAAGGCAGAGCAATCCTAAATTCAACTGCACCTTATAGCACAGCTTTAAAAATACAAAGCGAAATCTGATAGAATTTAAGAGAAATCGGCACTCCAGAGTCATGGTGGAAGATTTAATATGCCTCTCTCAGTATCTGATAGAACAAGCAGTGGGAAAAAAAACCCATGAAATATCCAAGATTTGAATACAAACCATACAAACAATCTAAAAAGATTAAAAAGAATGTTGCACCCAGCAACCATAGAAGATACAGTTTTCTCCAAGTTTATCAAAATGGATAAAGTGGATCATTCTTAGGGCCATCACTCAAGTCTCAACACAATTCAAAGGACTGAAATCCTACAGAGTATGTTCTCTGACCACAGTAGAGTTTTGCAGGAATCGATAACAAAAAGATAACAAGAAAACCCCCAATGTTTGGATATTAAGCAACATAGTTCTAAAATGAGGAGGCTCGAACAGAGGCTCCTGTGGGGCCCTTCAAAGATTGATGGCCCCTGAGTCTGAGGGCCTCATTTGCCAAGTTTCCACTTCACGCTGAGCAGTGCAGGCCATATGGCAATTTTTCCTCATGTCTCAGAGGCTAATGGGATTGTCAGCCTTTGCCACATTCTTTCTGAGAGAGAGAGAAATTCCCTGGGCAGAATGGGATGAGTTCCTTCTTGCTGTCCTTCCTGCTGCCTCCCAAAGTCTGCAGGAGGCATTCACGCACCCCAAGAACCACTTTTCCCACGTGGGGACTATGTCACATCACCAGGAAAACTTCCACAGACCTTCCAGATTCCTGTGAGGCTCTCCCAGCGCAGTGACAGCAGCCACTCCAACTAGGAGGCTGCTCACAGGAGGCGCAGCTCAGCCACCCAGGAAGGGGCGCCCAGACTGTGCACAGACTCCTCAGGCAGAACGCAACAAGGCCAAGAGACTGACGGCTTGGGGACATCATTCTCTGAACCCTCAGAGTTGGGCCACTTGTGGCCACCTTGCATGGGCTCCTGAAAGTGGCTGAAAGCCAGATAAAACTGGCATCCCCTGATCAGAGGGGTAAGTAAGGGCTGCTATAGACCATCCCCCAAACTGACTGGAGCTCTCTTCAGTCACCAGGGCCAGCCCTGCCCCTGGAAAAATCCAGCACTCCTTTACACTAGGGTAAACATGACTGATAAATTTAAGAGGCATCCAAACCTCATTCGCTCACCAAACATCTATTGAGCTCCTATTACATGCCAAGTCCTCTACTAGAAACTAGTGTTACAAAGAAGAATCATACAGATTTTAAACTAAGAGAGTTAAATTTTAAAGTGTTTCAAAGGATATCCACCAAGACTGTCCCATGGATGGCTCTGCAGTCCGTCATCTTCCTGAAACCAGAGCCTGCACTATGGCGAACCCTAGAGCTCAGAGGGGTGCAGGTCTTACAGCTCCACAGTA
The DNA here is from genome assembly GCF_030020395.1 of Manis pentadactyla. Lineage (NCBI taxonomy): Eukaryota > Metazoa > Chordata > Mammalia > Pholidota > Manidae > Manis > Manis pentadactyla. The sequence continues at coordinate 99,986,321 of NC_080029.1, read as the reverse complement.
AAAACCAAGGAGTGGCCTTCCCCCATCACCATCCCCAGAACCAGGGCCCCTGCATCCTAAGTTACAGGAAGCAGACATTTTCAGAGACCCCCTAAAAACAGACATATGGATAAGGGGCATGTGCACTTAGTAACAATAGGCCAAGCCCCGAGCACCCATGAACTCATGTTATCTGTGCTATAACAAAGCCTCCTGGTGCCAAGGGTCATGCGTGGCCTGGAGCGCTCACGTCATTCTCAGGCAGCATTGTACTTACATTTTCACAAACGGACAAAAGGAGCAGAAGACGTGTTTCTGTGGAAGAACAAGGAGGAGAGCTGGTGCTTGGAGTGACGGCTGTAGGGACCAGTGTGGGGAGAGGGTAAAGCAGAGGCCAGAGAGCTGGGGTAGGAAGCAAGGACCACCAGCCCTCCCTGGAGGTCTGCTGAGCCAGCTCTGGGCTTCTCTGCAGGCAGCTGTCCCTCAATAGCCCTCTACCCGAACCTCTGCCCCTCCAGGCCCCACTGGCCTGTGGCTCTGCACCCAGAGACTGGGGCCACTCAGATTACCAGCAGGTTGACCTCCTCAGCTCTGGAGCCAGGTCACTCTCCAGCCACAAAGCTGACCTGCAGGCATGCTGCCTAGATGAGGTGACTGGCAGCCAGCTGAGAGTGAGTCCCACGGGCAGCAGGGGAAGAAGAGGTACCCCAGTGAGGAATACACCCTTCCTCCACCCCTTCCCTGTCCTCTGCCCACCAGTTTCCTCTGCAGCTGTGCGAAAATATACACACACACATAGCTAGGCCCACACATGTGTGCCGATGCACACACACAGGCGTACACACCAAATGCAGAGCTGAGCCCTGACACCTAGCTGGCAGTTCTGGGTGTTGCCCACATGAAAGTGCACACTTTCAGTTTAGTTTCCCTGAGGCTCCTGGCACCGGGGCCCAGGAGGGCTACAAACATCTCTTCCTGCAGGGTGGGGCAGAGGCTCCCCCAGAGATCAGCAGCCTGTCCACGCAGGCAGGCGGAGATGACCAGCTCCTTCCCAGCACCCCCAGTGCCTGTGGACTCCTTCACCACTCCTCTCCACCCTAGGAAGAGTAGGCCAACCTGGCTACTCGGTGCCAGCCCCCACTGCCCACGGAACAGTGAGAGACAACCTTCTAAAGTGAGTAAAGAAGACGGATGGCCCTCTCTGTGAGAAGAAATCCCTTTGGGACAGCCAAAGGGGAAGGAAATTAATATTCACTGCATACAGACCATGCATTTTCACATACGGTCTCAGCAACCAGTCAGGTGGGTAATAGTTTCCAGTTTTACACAAAGGGGAACTGAGGCCCACAGATGCTACCTACGCAACTTGCCCAAAGTCCCAGAACTACTGAGGGGGGTGGGGGTGGGGCTTAACTCTGATCACCCTGATGGGCTGAAAACAAAGGCCTGAAGGCCAACGTAGTGATTTGGGAAAGAAACAGTGTGCAGAAAGGGCAGAGTGAGTAGAGAGGCAAGGCTAGAGGCATCTGGGTTTATTTTTAAAAGCTTAAAATTCTAAAAGAAAGGAATGCATATATGGAATATGTGACATTTATGGTAATTTCAAAAAATAATAGATCCCTCCTCCTCTGAGTGAATCCCCCCCCAATGCGCGAGGAGTCCAGAGACTTGAGCCCGTGAGGGAATAGCTGTGTGACCTTGGACAAGCCACTTAGTCCTTTGGAAAGAGGCAGACTGGAGAGAGTCCAGAAATGAGCTGGCAGAGGAAGGAAACTGGCGGCTGCCAATGTGAATGAGAAATGCTGGGGGCGTGGATGGGGAAGGGCAGGAGGAAGCAGACATCTGGGAAGGGGGTACGGGGCGTAAGGGCCGAGAGCAGCCGCAGGCAGAGCAAGCATGGCCGAGCTGGCCACCTGGGAGCTGCGGACAGAAGGGCACTCAGGTATCACCTCTGCGTTGCTAAGACCTTGTCTGGTACCACCCAGGGCCTGGGACCCAGGAGGCGTTCAGTGACGAGTTAGGAAAAGAGCACAGAAGAAATGGACTCTTGTGCTTAAATGGAAAATGTAGGTGTCTAAAGGTTTCTGAAAGGCTAGTGTCTGGGGGCCCAGAACAGTGCTGCCGTAGGTGGCTGTTCAGTATATCTATTTTATTAATAAATCAGGATATCTAATTTCGGACCCAACCCTGCTTCTCTGGATCTCGTTTTCACCATCTGTAAATTGAAGAGCTTGGATTGGACAACCTCCAGGTCAGATGCTCTGCGGCCCCAGGGTGGAGGGTCCACTGGCCAGAGGTCATCCTGTCATGGAGAAGAGTAGGATCCACACCAACAGACCAAGAGGTCAGCCCAGGGGTCACGAATCCTTTTTCAGGAAGGGGTAGTGAGTAACCACCAGGCTGAACACAGGAGATGGTTCAGAAACCTTATCCAAGCTCCTGTTTTCTCTCTCTCCCTCTCTCCTCTCTGTGTCTGTCTCTCTCGTGCATGTGCACACATTCCCCCCACCGCACACACACACCCTCTCATCTCCCAGTTTGCCCTTACCAGACCAGCAACAGTTTCAGCCTGACATGTCAGTTTAGGAAGATCTAATCCCTGGTCCCCAACAGCTCCTCAAAGACTCCTGTGTGTGGCCTGAATGTGAGCCCCGTTTCCCACCTTTTCCTCCTGCATCCCATCCTTCACCCATGCCCGCCACTCATCAAGCCTCCCACAGTGCCAGAGGGACATGGGCAGGTGCCAGCCTCAAACCCCTCCCCAGCACTTACGAGCTGGCTGAGTAGGCAGTCATTTAACCACTACGACTCCATTTCCTCATCTGTGAAATTAGGTGATAATGCCTGCCCGCAGGCTTTTGCGAAAATTACATGAGAGAGTGAACACAGAGAACACTGCCTGCTGTGGAGGGGTACGGCAATAGGGAAGAGAGACCAAGCCCAGCTCCCACCACAACAAGGGCAAGTGGGGATTCACAGCCAGGGGGCACAGTGAGGGGTCAGTGGGTGGAAAAATTACTGAGAGGAAGTAATAGGGGGTATTAAGCATAGTGGGATTCTTGCTAAAGCGACTTCACAGGATTCTTGCTGAAGGCAGGCCAGGGCTAGCAGGTACCAAACATGGCAGATGAGGAAATTTGGTCATATATTCAGACGATTAGATATCGAGGTTGGGGGATTCTCTCTAAACTGACTTACTGGTATTCTTACTAAAACCGGGCTTAGCAAGAACGGACATGGAAGCCCAAGGTCAAGGCCTAATCAAAGAGAGGGTGCAAGGAAGCCGAAAGTTTGGTTAAGAAGAGAATCTTGGTCACCTGCCATGACACTCCAGCTAACAGGAAACCAGACACGGGGCCTTAGTATTCTGAGTCCTCAAAATAACCCTGGAAGGCAGGGCCAGAATCCTCATGCCCGTTTCATCAATCAGGAAATGAACAGGTTAAGCACCCTGCCCAAAGTCAGACAGCTCAGTGGAGCTGGGATTTTAACGCAGAAGGTCTGGCTCTAAAGCCCATAGACATGCTCCAAATCGCCAGATGACATGGCTTCTTACCTTTTTCATTCTTTGCTGTATTTCATGCATAATTACTCTCTCCATCACCAATCTGGGGCCCAGAGACCCAAAGCAGGGGCTCTCACACCATTCCTGCTTTACAGAGGACCATGCCTTCATGTCCTTAATAGTTTACTCTGGGGCCTGCAAAGATAAGCCATTGTAATGGACGCACCATAATGTGATTTGACCAACAAAAACATTGGTACACAAAAGAAGAAACCAGAGCAGATTTCTGCATTAGTTTCTATTTTTGATGTGTTCTGCTTTTGTTTGATAATAAGCAGGGAGAGACTAGGCTTGAGCACTTATCTGAAGCAAGAATGTTTTATTACCAGGACTTGGAAAACAAAATGAGTTTTAATTTCTTCCAATTTTATTTCAACTTTGCCAAAGGACATCTGTGCTCATGGGCTTGGAACCCATAATACACAGCTAACACTTTCCAATAATTTTCTTTTGATAATTCCTCTGACAGTGTGAAGAAAAGGGCCCAAACACGGATAAAACATCACATGACAATACTTTCCCAATTCTATGTGGCAAACTGACACTTTTCTTTCTCTACAGAGATAATAGGAGGAAGAAAATGACTTATCAGAATGGAAAAGCGGTGGACGAGGCATCCGGGAACTCTGGATCTCATCCTGGCTGCTCTCTAGCTGTGCGACCTGAGGTGGGTCAGACCTCTCCGGGTTTCTGTTTACAGACTGGGAAAGGAGACGCTTACACTACCTGATCCCCAAAGTCCCTCCCAGCTCTGAAATTTCCTGAGTCTCTGAAACAATATGGTGCCAGGAGACCTTCATAGTGTCACATTTTAACTTTGTACCTAGTTTAAGTCAACTAGTTAACATAGAGGGGAAATCCACAATTAATTGTATGCATTTATGAACATAAAAAAAGGCAACATTCATGCCAGGGATGCCCCCGTGACAGGTGACATAAGTGAGGGCATAGAGCTGAGCAAATGGACAATAGGGAACAGTGGAGACAGTGGTGTTTCTGAAGGTGACAACTGTGGAAATGAGGGCCCAGCGTGACCAGAGTTGGATTTTTCAAAAGACAGAAGTCTAGGTTTTTACGTGAGATTCCTCAATTTTTATAGGTAGCAAGCATACTTGGACAAGGCCCCCTTCAGCAAATCCTGGGACACATGCGCTGGGTCCCCATGCACTTCTCTGCTCCCAGAGCACCCTGTATTTCTTCCATCAGGAAGAGCATTCATTCTGTTTACTGATCTGCCTCTTCCTTGGGCCCAGAACATCTGAAGGTCACGGTATCTATGTTAGTCTTGAGTAGCGTATTGTCAATAGTCTATGGAACAAAGGAATCTTATTATTTACAACTAGAGCCTCATAAAACATCACAGACTGCATGGCTTAAACAACAGAAATTTATTTCCTCACATTCTGGAGGCTAGAAAGCCCAAAGTGAAGGCTCCAGCAGAGTTTAATTTGGGGGGAGAGTTCTCCGCCTAGTTTACAGACAGCCACCCTCTTGCTGCGTCCCCCGGGGCCTTTCCTCGGTGTGTTTCTTACAGGGACGCTGATCCTCTCAGGTCAGGGTTCCACCCTTATGACCTCATATAACCTTGCTTACCTCCTTAGAAGAAAGTACAGCCACACTGAGGACTAGGGTTTCAAAATATGAATTTTGGGGGTACACAAACTTTCTGTCTATAACCCTCACCTAATTCCAAACCACAAGAATTTACTGAAGGGATGGGGGTGGGAAAGGACAGGAAACTGAGTCTGGAGGGCAAGTGGCACAGGAGATGCAGACAGAGGCTCTCAGCCAGGCTTGCCAGGCCCTTGTGCTTCCCCAGCAGCCTGCACTTCCTTGAGCCAAGGCTGCTACAGGAGGGTACCCCCTCTCCTCACCTTGCTAATGCCCCTCGTTCTTCCTGGACACACTTTGCTGAGTGATGGGCTCTCCCAGGGCTGCGACCCTGAGTTTCCTACTGAGGCACATGCCAATCTGGCTGGGCCACCTCCAGTATCCATGGGCAGTGTCTCCCTTCCTTACAACGAAGCTACCACGGAGACATAATATCCTCACTTTCCTAATGAGAAAACTCAGGCCCAGGCCAGTGGAGTAACAGGTCCAAGGGCACATGGCTAGTCAGTGGCGGGGCCCAGATTCAAACCCCCGTCTGCTCGGCAACGAGGCCTCTGCCCCACCCTCTGAGCATCACTGCTTTCCTGTCACCCACATCTCCACCAGGTACCCAGTCCCTGACCTAGAACTTTCAAATGGCAGGAGCCAAAACCTGAACCCCAAAATGATGCCTACCAGGAGTCAGTCCTCACATTCCCCAAACTCCACCCTTTCCAAAGGAAACCACCTTGGGCCCCTGCTGATGACCATTTCCAGGCTTAGCGGGCTGCAAGTAGGAAGTGATCCATGGGAAGTGGCTTCTGGGGTCCCGGCAAAATCTCCTCACTCAGACACGTTTCTTAGCATTGTTTTCTGATGCTTGGAATTCCATTTTTGGAGCTTCTGAAATCAAACCCTGAGGATAAAGGCTGACTAATCATTAAAATCACTTAGAAAGCTTTTTAAAAAATGTAATGAAGAAATTCACTCATTTCCCCTATAGAAGTAATAAGTATTTATTGTAAAAGTTTGAACAATATAAAAGATATAAGGAAGAAAATACAACTCATCTGAATTCTACCTTGTGATAACCACTCCTGATACATCAATGACCACAGATTCATGCATTTCTTTGTGTATATATTGTACATACATAAACTTTTCTGAGGTCTTATCATACCTTCTGTTTTTACTGCTACCTCTAAGTGTGGTATAGGGAGTTACCTTCTTACTTTTACCCACAGTCCTTGGCCTAGGTCGTCTACGTTAACAACCCTTCTTTATGTCCATCAATCATACATAGACGTGTGGACAGGTATAGACTGATGATGGCAGTGATGATGATGTTGATGAGAGGTTGAAAAGGGAGATACAGCTTATTCTTTGATACACTTCTCTCACTCTTGGTGTTCTCATTTAACAATACCTATGGGTACATCTCTTAGTCATCTTTTCTAAAACTGCACAATATTCCAAAATGCTGATCATCACAACTCATTAAACTATTCCCCTATTGATGGAACTTTTTGTCCTATTTTTGTCACTAGGAATAACATTGCAATAAGTATCTTAGGACATATCTATCTCTGCACACTGCTTTTATTCTGTGAAAGAGAGTCTCTGGAATGGAATTGCTAGATTGAAATGATGTGTGTTTTTAATTTTAATTGGTAATGCCAGATTGTTTGCCAAAACGGTGTAGCAATCGACATCTCCACCCATAGCACATAACTGTACTCTCCCCGCTTCCCACCAGGGGTAGTGTTATCGCTCTAATTTAGTCTCTCAGATGGGTGGGCAGTGATAAGCATTGTTACTTTTGTTGTTTCCCTGTCTTCCAGAGAGCTCGAGCATCTTTCAATGTTCATTTGTCATTTGGGTTTGACATAAAACTGCTAACTGTCCTTCTCCTGCAACCTTGGCAAACATGTGTTAGAGATGGAAGGGCACCAAATAGAAGGAACCTGGGTTCCTGAATCTCTGCGGAGAAGAGGTGCAGGCCAGACAGGACTGCCCACGGTGGACTGCAGATGAGTGAGGAACTCATTTCTATTGTGATGAGCCATAGAGAGAGATGGGTTTCTACGCAGAGCTGTGAGAGGTGCCCTAAGACATCCACCACCTGACATATGCGGTACAACTATTTTCCCCAAGCTATCGTTTGTGCATTGACTTTGCTCATAGTAAAATTTAAATTTTTAAATGCCTATATTTTCTTGTACTCTTGCATTTTATAGCTTCTATAGTTTCTGTCTAAAACGGTCTGTTGGAAGCTTTTCAGAAATACAGATTCTAAGATACATCTTAGAAAATTCTCCTCTATGCAGACTGGAGTTGGGCCAGGAAATCTAGATATTTTTAAGGCTCCCTGGGGGATTTTACAACTTTCCCAGGATTGAGAGTATTGCTTAGGCCATCAAGGCGACAGCCCCTCCCACAATGGAAGTGACTCTGGGGGCAGTGACTGGCCTGTCACCCACTGATGTTTCTGCAAATAAGCTTGCCTATCTTCTCAGGTAAGCTTACCTTCTTCCCTGTAGACTCCTAGAGGCATCTGGAGAAAGCCTAACAGGAAGCTGTGTGTCAGCCCATCATTGTGGGGAGTTCAAACCCTGACTCCCCCACTTGCTAATGTGTACCCATGGGCAAGTAACAGCTTCTCTGGGCCACCTTTATCCTTCTTTACAAAATGGGGTGGTTATAATTCCTACTTTGTGATACGAAGACTGACTGAACTTTCAGGGTCAAGGCAAAGATAAAGATACATGTAAAAATATTTATTCCTAAGCCTGGCACATAGGAGCAGCCTATGTTATTATTTCAAGAATAACAAGAAATTGTTATTATTAACTCTGGGTTAGAGAGATGCTAAAGACCCTGCTAATTTACAATTTGCCTGGGGATAGTTCTGCTGGACATCTTCAGGCACTAAATCTTTCCAATTAAAGAAATGCAAATTAGAAACATCCATTATGCTTGTGTGTGTGTGTGTGTGTGTGTGTGTGTGTGTGTGTGTGTGTGTATAATTAAAGAGCAATTCACTTTACTAACATAAGAAATATTCCAAAAATTCTGACTCTCTCAAAGCTCACTTAGTTCTGTAGATGCTATATTAGCATATTTGCACACATGTGTGTGTTTGTGAGACACAGTGTATTTGTGTGCATGTATGTGTGCAAAAAGTTAAGTGTAAGGAATGCCAGCTCTTCAGAAAAAAATTTTGGGTGCCATGACCATGATTCATGAATAACTGCTCAGGGTGATTCCTGACTAAATCTACCGAAAAACAACTGCCAACATTACCTTAGGGAACTCAGATCTACTGAGAGCCTACGCCATGCCAGACCATGTGCTAAGGGTGCTATTTACTATCTCATTCACCCCTTAAATAAGCCCAGGACATTGTGTGTGAGGCTCAGAGAGGCTAAGTAAATTGCCCACAGCTGCACAGCTATGAAAGGGGAAAGTCAGGATGTGAACCCAGGGACATTTTCTTTTGGGGAATAATGGAAATTTTTCTGAAATTAGATCATGTGATGCTTGCAAAACTGAATATATGGACAATTTCTGTTACATATTTCAAAATGGTGAACTTCATGGTATGTAAATTATATCTCAAAAGAGCTGTTTAAAAAGAAAGTGCACCCGGGTCTGCCTGACTTGAGGTTTAAAAACCTGGCTTTCATGTGCATCACCTTGTCCAAACCACACCCCTCCCCGTCCAACATCACACTGTAGCTCTGGAAATCCCACAGGCCTACAGGGTGGGGAGGGAGGGACAAACAAAGCCAGAAATCGCCTTTGGCATCAGGCCAGACTGTCAACAAAACCACAGGGGTTAAGAGTGGGTATCAAGGTCAGGAACCAGAGTCAGGACACGTGGGAGAGCAGCGCCTTCCAGGACAGCGGTGCCCTTCCATGCTCATCAAAACCCCCACAAAAAGCTTCCAGCCCACTCATAATGCAGGCTTGCTGGCCTCTGTTTAAAACTCAAATCTGATCTCGTGGAGCCCACTAGAAGCCCTCCGCAGATCTGCTTTGCCTTTAGCAATATACGCAAAGCCTTTATCGTGAAACCTAAGACCACGAGACTCCTAAGCTCCAGCACAGAGACTGCACAGGCAGCCCCCCTGGCCGCATGGGAGTGCTCAGGTGTGCGTATTTCTGCCCCCAGTGCTCCTTGTCCATCTGATGGATCCTACTCAACCCAGCTTCTCTGTGGGTGCCCTCTGCCCCTCCCCATGGCCTTCAGCCCTGGTTTCCACTTACTTTTACTTCACATTTTAATTTTAGCATTTTTCATGCGACTGAGACAGGGACCATGGGCTTAGACAGAGCAGGGTGAGGGCCTCTGGAAAAAGCAAGGCAAGATATTTAGTCAAAGCAATGTAACGATGTAAAGTCCCTATGAAACTCTGTGTTCAGTATTATGTAAAGTCAAGGTCACACTAATTCTCTAGGGTAAAGATACCAGACTAGGAATATAGACATCTTCAGTGAGATCAGTTAAAGGTCAAAAGCCCAGGAGCAATTTAGTCTAGAATGTTTGAGTGTTCTGCAAGGGCATCTCAGCATAACCCATGACTGCACTGTAAATGGCCCTAGCGAACAGACAACAACCCAGCCCACCTTGAGGGCAGGGCAGGTGGTACAAGTCCACACCCTAAGTCCTTAGTTCCCAAAAGTCCTCAACTGCCTATAAACCCCTAGACCACACACCATCCCCAGTTCTCTTGTCCCCTCCTGGCCTGAGCCAGGAGCTCTCTTTTCTCACTGTATCTCTAAATAAAAGCCTTGCCCTGGCTCTCCTACCTTGACTGTTTGCTAAGTTCATTCTTTGACTCCACAAACAAGAACCCCGGCATCATTACACTGGCCAGGCATTTCTTGCCCCCTTCCCCTCTCTCCATAGCGCTGTCATTACAAACCCATGAAACCAACTGCCCACTTTTCAGTTACTGAAACAGTTACTGAAAAGAAGCTACAAGCCAAGGAAAAGAAGCTGATACAAGGTCTCCACCTATTCACCTAGAAGCAGGACATAAATCTGTGAAGGTGTCGCCTTCCACTCCCTATCAGCACAGACAGAAGTTAATCACCAGAGGCAACTCTAGGCCCTCATCAACCCAGATCCAGCATCAGAGGAACCTACATAACAAACTTTACTAACTGGTCCTTATCTTCCATTAGTTGCCCCATATATTTGCCTTCCCATAATTTGCCACCCTAGGAACTCAAAGTCCTTTTCCTTTGTCTTGTCACTTCTCTAAAAAAAAAGTGTTTTTGTTGTTAAGTTGCTATATAAGCACAAGCTCCAGCCATCCCTTTGAGTTACTCACCTCGGGGCACTCTGTGTGTATGCACATGCTGGTAACGGGTTAACCTGTCTTCTGGCAGCCTAATTTCCCAGGCCCCAGCCAATGAACCTAAGATGGGTAGAGAGAAAAAAGATGTTTTTCCTCTTCTCCAAAGGCCAGATCTGATGTCGTGATCTTGTCCTCCAGACTGGCCTCATCCCCTGCTGTGGCATAACTCCCATCCTATTATATCAGGCAGAAACCCACAAGCAGTGTAGACGACTTCCTCTCCCTTGTATCCCCATTTCCATGTCATCATTTCCTTCTCCAGAACCTGCCTCCTTCTCTCCAGCTCCACCAAACCAACCAAGTTTATTGTATCTCACCTGGACCCTGGCCTCCCTACACACGCTCTTGGCCCCTCCAACCTTCCTCCACACAGCAGCCACAGACGTTACTGGAAAAGAACTCTGACCGTGGGTCCCCGCTGCTGCTGAAAATATCCCTGGCTCCCCCTTGCTCCCAGGAGGAAGATGACCCCTTTACCTCCCAGCACAGTGGGTAACGCTCTCCCTCGCACTCTAAGACCAGTTGCTCTTTGGCCTTTTGGGGGACACTTAATACACCACATTCCCTCCCACCACAGAACCTGGACAAGCTGTTCCCTTGCCAAATGGCTTTTTACACCAAGGGCTCCCACACCTTCCTTAAGATCCAACTTGGTTGCCACTTCTTCAGAAAAGCCTCCCCTGACCCGGCCTCTCGGATGAGGTCAGCTCTCCCTAACCAGTGCTCTCCTGGTACCATGTGCCTCTCCGTGGAATCACTGAAGGGTACTTAGTCCAGCTTAGGTTCCTCTGCATATAACAGAAACCCATGTACAGTGACTTAACCACACAGAGTTTATATTTCTCTCACATACCAGAAGTGCAGATGCAGGAAGTCCAGGCCTGGTGTGGCACCTCCACTTTGTCATCAGGGCCTACAGCTCCTTTTCACACCCCACTCCACCATTTGGACAGGAGGCTTCCAAAATCACCTTAGGGCTCCCTGCCTGATGAAGTTCCAACTATTGTCTTAGCGTTCTAAGAATCAGCAACATAGGCCAAAACAATAAATAAATAAAGGCCTCTTCTCCCTTCAAAGAGACTTCCTGGAAGTGACACATGGCACTTCCATTTATAGCTCATTGTCCAGAACATAGTTATATGGTCACACTTGGCTAAAAGGGATGCTGGGGAACATGTCTTTCACTCAGGTGGCAATGTGGCCACTAAAATGGAGTCGATAAGGGGTGGCCTCTTCTTACAAAATTATTCCAGTAAGTAAATGAACATGAAATGGTAGGTTATCATCATCTCTTCAGCAAATTAATGGGTTGAGGCACTGAGCATCTAGTATAGGAGAAAAAGGGGGAAAAACAGACATTCTGTGCCTCCTGATGGAAGAACACATGCCCCGGATGACCCAGCTAAAACCGCCAGATATGAGCTTGACCAAACCGCTGGCAACCAGCAAAATCAAGACTGAGAAACACTATAGGTCAAACAGATCAGGTTCTTCAAAAGCAAATGTAAGAAGAAGAAAGCTCCAGGGGAATCTGCCATTTAAAAGGGATTCAAGAGATGGATCAGACTTTTTTCAGAGCAAAATTAAACTTTAGTGTCTAGAAATGCACAATGGAGGTGACAAAACTGTAAAGCTAGGCAAGGAAGTGATTACCATAGAGGTCAGGCTCATGCCTACGGTGCAGGAGGTTGCCCTTGGGACAGGGTATGGGGAAGGCTTCTGGAGCAGCTGGCAGAGTTCTGTGTCTTCCTCTCATAGTAATGAGAAGGATGTTTGCCCGTAACAGATCACTAAGTTATCATTCATTTTAGGTGCTTTTTTCCTATTTGTATTTTGTTTTACAATGAAAGGGTTAAAATGAGCCAAAGAAATGTTTTTCATTAAAAGGTACTGCAGCCTTCAACCAAGGATGCCAGAAGAAAATGTAAAAGGGCAGCAAGGGACTCACTATAATCAAGAAATAACTGAAGAAATTTCTCCCTGAAGACGCTGTCAACGAGGCTGTGGAAAGGATGTAAAATCGGCTATACAAGACTAATCCCTACAGAGACAGTTTCTACGGGGCCTTGTGACTTAGACGGCTGAGTGCTTAAGCTATTGCCAAGGAGCTGCTCAGGGCACCCTCAGCCAGGGCCGGGAAGGGCTCTGTTTCCTGATAAAGGAGGAGGCCTCCTGGTGTAGCCAGTCATCCAGTGAGTCAGGGGACCTGAGTTCCCACTTTAGCTCAGCTACTGCCTCCCTCCGTGACCTTGAGTGAGTCACCTAAACTCTGTGTGTCACCCAAAGTCAGTGTCTCTATCAGCCAAATGGAGAGAGAATGTCGAATGAAATAATCTAGAGTCTCTTCTAGCTCCAATTTTATATAATTTTAATGATGCTAAAGTAGAATTTCTCAGAGGGTGATCTGTCGACCACCTATATTAGAAACACTGGTTATTGAACAGGCAAATTCCTTGGCCCCATCCCAAACCCAGTGAGTCAGACTTTGTGGGGATGAGACCCTGGAATCTGTTTTTGTTCCAAGGACCCATGTGTTTCTAATATACATTAGTTTGAAGGCCACTATTCTAAGGTATTGTTCAGGTAGAAAGAGGGTCGTAAGGACCTCCCATCTCTTAAACTCCTCCTATATGCCAAGCGCCATGCCAAGGCACTTTGATTATATATGTACATGTGATCTCATTTTATATTATAACTCATCAATCTTCAGAGCTATGTAGTGAAGAAGATGGTGTCCCTATCCTACAGAGGAAGAAGATGAAGCTAAGAGAGTTTCAGTCACAGAGCTAGTAAGTGGCAGATCTGTCTGAATTGGAGGGCTTCTTTCAAGTTAAGAAGGGAAGGAGGGAACTAAAGTCCCTAAGAAAGCATCCCAGGTTTGGAAAGATCTAGTTGGGTGGACCTGCTATGCTCTCAGCACAGGGATGCACTATAGAAAATGCTCTTTCCTTTACTACTATAAAGAGAAGGGAGCGGGGAGTAATGGGAAGGACATGTGGAGGAATAAGGCCAAAGTTAGGTCTTTCCCTTGATTAACATGAAAGCCATCAAAAGATAGATAAACGCTTGAAGTTTTTGATGCAGTAAAATACATAGCCAGGAAGATCTTAAAGCCAAATAGCATAACTACAGAGAACAAAACAGCCAGGAATAACTTTTGATTCTTGGAGGCAAAGGAATACACTGATATACTGAGTTCTTTAAAAGTTGCTATAATCTCGGGAAGACTCATGCCAGAAGATGATCATCAAAAAACCCCAACAAAGATCCACGCACTGCTACAGCTGTAGATGCACTCATCCCACCAGCTCCTGGACTTGCCATGGGAATGAAGGAGATATCTAAGCTGGCCTGTGCATACAGTAAAACAACAAATTTGACTGGATCTATACTGTTGGAACTCAACCAAGAATTAGGAGAAGTGCAAATTGTAGCGCTCCAAAATCTTACAACTACAGACTATTTACTGTTAAAAGAACATATGGGATGTGAACAGTGCCCAGGAATGGGTTGTTTTAATTTGTCTGATTTTTCTCAAACTATTCAAATTCAGTTAGATAATAACCATCATATCATTGATAAGTTTTCACAAATGCCTAGGGTGCCTAACTGGTTTTCTTGGTTTCACTGGAGATGGCTGGTAATTACAGGTATGCTTTGGATATGTAACTATACTCCTATTATGTTAATGTGTGTGCGCAATTTAAGTAGTAGCTTAAAATATATACATGCTGAAGTTACTCTACAAGAAGATATGTCAAAGAAATAATCAATCTTCCCATGTTTTCTCCCGCCTGCTACTTCTATAGCTTTTCTTCTTCCTTCCTAATTACAACGAATTCTTAAATAGAATTCGTGCCTCATATCAAATTTACCGAGTATCATAACTCCTCCAAGTGGTAAAGATACCTCAAGACAAATGCTGGGCATAGAAGCCACAGGGCATAAATATGCAAAGAAATAAAAAGCTAACCATTTCAAACAATAAGGCTTCTCTCTCACTCACCAACTTAACATTTCCCTGTGTGGCCCCGGAAGATGACTGGTTAGCCAGAGACGGGTAAGATTCCTCAAGGGAGGAACAACCTAAGACAGGCACAGTCGCTGGGGGGTCATCAGGTGAGAAACTGGGGATCAACAGAGGTGAGGCTTAGAACCTCACCCCCCCTGTTCTGAGAGAAATCTTCTGCATCCATGGATGTTTTATTGCCCTTGTCTAGCTTGGATTAACACATAGTCTACAGGCACACACCTGATCATCTACATTTGCTCTCTTACAACACTAAACTATGTTTTCTACCTTTATGTTGTATCTACCTACCACTTCAGCATCTTATTAAAAATAATAAAGAGAGAAATGTGGTATCCACATATAAATCAAGTATAAAAATCAAATGTGTATTCATATTTGAACTGACTGTTTATAGTTCATAATGCATGAGCAAAACCAAAAGTTTCTGTGATGACTGCCCTTGTACTGTTCACCATGTAACTTATTCACTATGTAAGAATTTGTTCTCCATGTAAGAACTTGTTCGTTATGCTTCAGAAGATTGGAGACTGACGAAAATTAGGCTTGGGGTGGATTAATGATTGTGCATTGAGCATTGACTCCCCTATACAGAATTTTATTGTTGTTAACAACCATTTGATCAATAAAAATGAGAGATGCCCTAACAACAACAACCAAGAAAAAGTACACACTTCCAATTGTAAAATAAATAAGCAACCGGGATGTAATGTATAGCATAAGGAATATAGTCAAAATATTGTAACAACTTGGTATGGTGATAGCTGGTACTTAGAATTATCATGTATATAAATGTTGAATCACTGTGTTGTACACCTGAAACTAATGTAATGTAATACTGTGTGTCAACTACCCTTCAATAAAAAATAATTATCTAAAAAAAAAAAAAAAAAAAAAAAAAAAAAAAAAAAGTTGCTATAAAATGCAATCTTCAAGTACAGGGACTACATTCCTAGTCTGGAAGCAGATGATCCTCCTTCTGACCTATCGTTAGAAGGTCAGTAGTTGCCTAGCACTGGTCACATGTAATTCACCTCACTTCATATTATCACGTAGGCATTGTATCAGCTGCCATCATCACAAGGAGAAGCATGGTGAGTATGGTACAATAAGATATTTTGAAAGAAAAAGACCACATTCACATAACTTTTATTATAGTATATGATTATAATCATACTATTTTATTATTAGTTATTGTTGATAATCTCTTACTGTGTCTAATTTATAAATCAAACTTCATCAGAGGTGTGTATGTATAGGAAAAAACAGTATATATAGGCTGAGGTACTGTCTTTGGTTTCAGGCATCTACTGGGGGTCTTAGAACAATCCCCCAAAGATTAAGAGGGGATTCTTTTTTTAAATTAAGGTGCCATTAATATACAATCTTATGAAGGTTTCACATGAGCAACATTGCGGTTACTACATTCACCCATATTATTGAGCCCCCCCACACCCACCACAGTCACTGTCCATCAGCTTAGTAAGATGCCACAGCGTCACTACTTGTCTTATAAGAGGGGATTATTGTACTTGTGATTGGCATCTGAAGTGGAGGACAGTCTCGTGGGATTGAGCCTTTAGCCTGTGGGATCTGATGCTCTCCCCAGGTAGATAGTGTCAGAATCTAATTAAATTGTAAGACACTGGTGCCACAGAATTCCTTGGTGTGGGAAAAGCCCCCACACATTTGGCAGCAGAGTGTGGAGAGTGTAGCAGCAGTGGGAGAGGAAAGGAGACACACGGGAGGAGAAGTGAATTTTTCAACACAGAAGAGAAGACGGTCACTCTCTTAAAGGTGAAACTGACAAAAATGAAACAAGCCAAGTCCCAACCAAGGGCACAACCACGGCGGGGGAAGTGGAATCTGCTTCCAAACACCTGTTAAAAATGTTTAAGTAAATCACAGGGTGGAAGGGGCTGCAGTGTAGGTGGGGCCCAGCTCTTTGGGCAGGGGAACGAGATTTCAGAGAGACTCTGGCAGCCAGAGTCAGGGTGTGGGGGCAGTGGGGCAAATGGAGCAGCCACCAAGTGTCAGCCACTGAGCTAGACACACTTCTGCCCTCGGGGAGCTTGTTAAGCCAGTGGGAAGCCAGTCACAAAGAGGCGAGGCTAAGAGACAAGAAGGGGTGGTAGAATGGGAACTGCAAAGCAAGATAAGGAAAAAGTCCCTCCAATAAACAGAGGAATGAGTTGCCCTCAGGTCCAGGGCTTCCAGGGAAGTGAGTTGTCAAGAAGTAAACTGGACTCTGAGGGGCACAGGAGAGCAAAGACACACCTTACAGCATTGCCAGCCTGCCAACTGAAGAGGAGAGTTCCCCCAAGGGGTGCAAGTCTGCAAAGGGCCAGACCAGGGATGGAGCAGGACAAGATTAAAGAGTGGGTAAATTGTCTCATAGGTAACAGCTATCGAAAGATTATGACTAGCATACCTCTTAATACATCCCAGATCCATGCGTCCCATCTCTACAAAGAAGTACAATAGAACACAGCCCAAACTGTCAAAATCATCAACAAAAGAATTCAGTCATTTACTTCTGTGTCTCCAGTTGGTAACTCCCAGCAACATGTCTTGAATCCCTTTTTTGTGCCTTCTCTCCCTCCAGCATACTTCTCCAGAGCCTTGAATTTGCTATTTGCCCATCTGCCCCAAGATTCTTTCTCTTCCTCCTCCCTCCCTGAACTTTATTAAACAAATCAACTTCAACTTTCTGGCTATGCACTTCCCCTCCGTGCCCTCTACCCAGTCTCTCCATTCCAATCTTTCTGCTTAACATAAGTCCAGAAACCTTCTGACCAATGGGAACTTCCTAATCAAGGAGGGTAGGGAGCAAAAGTAGAAGTGTAAAGACAGCATTCTCCTAATTAAGAGGAGGAAGGGAATGTTCAAGTCTAACTATCTCTTACTGCTCCACTGCCAGATGGGCTAATGAGGAAATAGTGGAGTCTTAGGCATATGTTCACAATTATTGATCTGACTCTGAAATGTTGAGTATTCCAAAAGATCCTGATTATTATGATCCAGACAGAGAGAACATGACACAGATGTACACAAAACCAGGGTCAGGTAGATCGGATATGACACAGTGTTTTGAAGGTTTGGGAGCCATGGATGGCTGGACAAATTCAATGAGCAGAGGGCGAGCGTGGGAGAGTGGTGAGCAGAGACGCTGCACGTCATCAGAGCCAGGCACGGGAGGTGGCGAGGGATCAGTAACACCGAAGAGAAATCTAAATTTTTGTGATTTGTCTGAAGGTTAACGAGTCATGAATCAACATTTCCAAGTAAACATTTCAAGCTGCAAATCTAGGTTCGACAGTAATACAAACGAAGGAGTTACACTTGTATTTTCATTCAAATCTATTTTATTTTTTTACTTTAGACATAATTTCAGACTGCAAGAATAGCTAGTTATTTTGTAGAATGTCCTCATTTTGGGTTTGTCTGATGTTTTGTCACCATTAGAATCAGCTTATGCCCTTTTGGTAGGAATGCCACATAAGTGATGCTGAGTTCTTCTCAGTGTCTAGCATCAGAAGGCAGTATATTTTCATTCAAAAATAAAATATATTGTATGGGGTGGTTGTCGTGACAATGATTCTGCAGAAATTATGTTTAACTATAAAAATGACAACCAAAAGCCCCCAAAGGAACCATAGCCAGAACAATTGTGAACAATGGAGTTGTTTTCCTAAATGACACCAGAGCCTGGAGCTGTTTTCTTCCTGTCTTTAGAAATTTTTCTGTGTGTCTGATCCTGAGTGCATGCAACCCCCTCATTTGCCCTTTAAAACTTTTAAGTCATGTAATTTAAGGAACAGAAGTCTTTATGATATATCCATAAAATGGAATGTTACGCAGCCATCAAGATGATGAAAAGGTAGGAATCATATGACTAGATGTGAAAAGATGTCCAGAAAAGGGTTTTAAAAACAGGGTACAGAGCAGTAGGCATATCCCATTTTTGTAACAAAACCATGAGGGGGGGAGGGGCTCCCTAAATATATACCTAACAGTAGTGATTTCTGGGATGTGAGATCATAAGTAAATTTCAGATTTCACTGTCATCTGTCTATATTTCTGAATAATTAGGATTTTTATAAGTATTATTATTCTTATGATTAGTACAAGCAAGTAAGATGCTTCCACTTTGGAAAAAAATATGCTTGTAAAGCAAATCTTGGGAGCTTGGTGGCATCTCCTCAGAAGCTCATCCTTCGTGTTCGGTGTCCTAACAGAAGCCCTCACTGCCTGCACCCCTACAAAAGAAAGGACTCCCTCCATTTTCCTGCTGGCACCTGACAATCTCCAGGCGCTACTCCCAACATGGCCTGCTGCCCACCTCTGAGAGGAAGGGGTCTCCTTACGCCTCTCTGGAGAAAAGCCGCCTGTCTTCCACCTCCCTCTGACCCCTGGCTTCCTTCCCTACAGAGAAGTTCAGAGCTCTCTCCCTAAGCCCTCCGCCCACTCCCAGTCTAACTCCCCAGCAGGAGTCTGGCCCTGTTAGCTGTTAGCTGCACTGCCTCTCCACCTTGGTCGGCTTCCCCTCCCCACCCTCTAACAGCGCTCTTAAATGCACACCAAAGCCAGTGGTGGCTTTGTCTTTCCTCTCCTGGAAGGCTCCTCTGCAGCATCTAATACCTGCCACGGGGCCTTCCTGAAACACGCTTTTCCACGGATTTTCCACGGCTTCTGGGACAGGCTGCATCTCCAGCCCTCCTCTCTCCTCTGCAAACCCTCCCAAATGGGCAGGCCTTCCCCTGGATGATGTCAGCTACGTCAGAGATTCATCAGCTGCGCTTCACACCGCCAAGGGCTATCACGTGGGCTAGAGAAGCACACTGACATTTTCATTTCCAGTCACTTACCTGCTAAGTCCAACTACTTCTACTGCTGACATACCTTATTATAGACTGAATGTTTGTGTCCCCTCCAAAATTTGTATATGAAAACCCTAACCTTTAATACCTGTGATGGTACCAGAAGGTGGGGCCTTTGGGAAGTGATTAGGTTTAGGTGAGGCTGGGAGGCTGGAGCCCCGTCATGGCTTTAGTGTCCTCACAAGAAGAGGAGAGGACACCAGAGCTTGTGTGATGAACCAGGAAGAAGGCAGCCATCTGCACGCCAAGAAGACAGTCCTCCAGAACCACATTCGCCAGCTCCTTGATCTGGGACACCCCAGCTTCCCAAACTGTGCAAGATGAATGTCTGTTGTCTCCCCAGCTGTGGCATTCTGTTTTGGCAGCCCGAGCAGACTAAGACATGCCCATCAAGGCTCCCGGCCGGCTCCCTCCACCCCGCTGCCGCCACCCTGGTTCAGGCGGGCCCCTGTCCTTGCGGGAGCTGTGACAAAAGCCTCCTCCCTCAGCCGAATTGCCCACTTTCACAGACTCTCCCGCAAGCTGAGATGGAATTCCCTTCCTGAAACACAGCCCTGAAACTATGTCATTCCCGTGCTCAAAACCAAAATTCACATTTCCCAAAAGCCATTCCCTAGTTCTGCCAGATATTAATAGCTAAGTAAGTAAAATTTTAAAAGGGTGGTGGTGGTGGTGCAATGCCCAAATTGAGTTTGACTTTTTGAGAAACATTGAATTAAAGTTTAACAGGTTCTTTACTGTAGATCTCATCAGAGCCCTCCATAGGCTTCTTTCTCCAAGTGAAGTTTTAGTGCATTTTTCTCTCAAACTTATTTGATTCCAGAGTTCTTTTTTTTTTGCAGAACATTCATGCTCAGGAAAGATCCTTGTAGAGGGGCCACAAGATGGAAGGAACCCAGGTCCCCGAATCACTGCTTTGAGCTGCTCAGAAGAGCAACCCTACCAGAAATATCAGCAATGGACCATCGAATGGGTGAGAAACACACTCGTATTGTGTTCAGCCACTTAAACTTTAGGGTTGTTTGTAATAGCAGTTAGTCTATGCTGCCTAATGCAGAATGCATGGGGTTATCTGCCAAAGAATAGATTATCTTTTTCAGTCTGGGAAGTTTTTGTCATGAACAATAATAGGCCACATGGACTGCAGCCTTATTAAGGGTCCAGCACTGTGATAAGCATTTTGCAAACAACTAATTTAATCCTCTTGACCACCCAGTAGAATAAATACTACCATTGCCCTATTTCACAGATGAAGAAACTAAAGTTTACAGAGGTTAAACACTTGGAGACAGGAGGTCCAGGCCAAAGAGATGTTTCCATGTGAAAACAGATCTCAAATGTTTCATCTAGAAATGAGTCTGGATCCTTGATTATAATCACACTGCGGTCCTGCTTCCTAAGCCCAGGTTTAGAGGGCAGAAAAGCTGGGTTTTTGGGGCAGTGTGTTAGTTACCTAGACCAACAGAACATCTAGATGACTGACTGACTGACTTTCAGTCCTTTTGCTTAGACCAGTGGTTCCTCCCCCAAGGACGTCTGACTATACCTATAGACAATTTTTGTTATTATAACTGGTGAGGTGCTTCTGAAATACCACCTCTGTGGCCCAGGATGCTGTTAAAACATTGTACCATGCACAGGACTGCCTCCCACCACAAAAATTCTGTGGCCCAAAACATCTCAGTGCCAAGGCTAAGAAATCTGACGTAGACATCTCGTGTATCACCAACACAGTTTAAAGTGTCCTGACTAAATCCACACTCTGGCTTGGAATAAGAAGCATGCTTGAAAACTCTGTTTTCAACACCTAAAAGAGCAGGAAAAGCAGTGGCCAACAAATGCCTTTTAGTGCACAATAGCCAAGGCTCATTGTGGGAGGGAGTCCAGCCCAGAGAAGACTGGCCCTGGGCAAAGAATGTGGTTTGGAAAGACCTCAGGAACAAAATATGGTGGCAGAATAAAAATTCTATTGAAAGAATGCCGAACTTTTTTGGTTTCCTAGTAACATAATTTTCCTGAGATTTCTCTTGTATTTGAATTTGCAGCATTCCTACACCTATTTTAAATCAAGGCAACAAAAGAATAAATTTTTTTAAATGACATAACAGAATCAGAGCTTCCTGGGGAGAAAGGCAAACCTAAGTGACATCTGGTCCACCCCCTGCCCACCCACCTGGTGTATAGTTCCACTGTTTCAATACCATATGATTGCAGGGTAAGAATGTCATCGTCACAAGGATCCTGTTGCATTTCCAGCATATTCTGTCAGAAAGCTCTTCCCAGGGACAGAAACTTGCTTCTTGGAACTCTCTGCTTGTTGCCCCTAATTCAGTCCATTGTCAGAAGTTGGGGATGGTGGGAGGAATGGATACAAAGAAGACAAGATAGGATGGAAAGTATCCTTCAATGAAAGTGTTCTGGGTCCCACATGCTGTGCTTGGCACTTTATGCACATCATTTCTAATCCTCCAACAATTTTTTTATAGCAAAGTTTTTTTATAGGTTAATGATCATGCACAGCCTCCTGCCTCTGCCTGTCAACTCATTTCTAGATGAAACATCTGAGATCTGTTTTCATATGGAAACATCCCTTTGGGACCCTGTTCATTCATTCAGCACATATTTACTGAACACCTACAAAGTGCTAAGCTTATGCCAGATACTGAGGATACAATTGTGGGCAGGTTGGCCTCTCAGGACAGTAGAACTGCCACATACTATTGGCAAGGGAAGCCTTTGATCTGGGTGGCTGTTATTATTATCAGCACCAAAAATTCCCAGGCCAGCACCTACAGTGGCCTACAACATCAGGGACCCATCCCGGAGGAAGTGACGTCTAACTGGGAGGTGGACTGAGACACTGAGGGCGTCACCAGGTGACGGGGCCAGGGGGTGCTGCAGGCAGAGGGAGGGGCCTGTGTAACACCACGAGGGCACTGAGGGCACCAAAAACAGGCCCCTGAGGTGAGGATCTGGGAGAGGCGAGAGCAATGCCGAGGGTGTCCAGACATCGTGGGTGGTCCCACTGGTGATGCAAAGGATCTGGGTCTTAGCCATGATGGGTGTCCCATGAAAACTGGAGCATGGCTGAGCTCTGCATCAGGGTGGATACAAGAGAAAATAGGACACAGGAGCCAGAAGACTGTCACACCTCACGGCTACAACAGGCTGTGGAAGTAGGTAGGATCACAAGGAGTGGAGCTGTCTAGGGAATTTCACCTAGAATGCAAGGAGAGGGAGGCCCTTAAATCGCATCTGAGTTACATACACCTGGGCCTTTGGTACAAGAGTTCATGAGCATCAAGAGCGTTGTTGCATTACCACTGGCCCCTCAAAAAGAGTTTGAAAGCAATGTGTTTAAAGAGAATAATTTCCTTAAGTGGTGGAACTTCAGGTACTGTGGCAGGTTATTGGGGCCATGCTTGGTAGCGGGAGGAGGGGGCATTTTGGCACCTTCCACATTGCAGTCCTGGCCAGCAGCTCACTCCCTGTGCCCCAGTGGTGCCCTGTGAGGTCCTGACCTCCCACAGTGCCCTCTGGGACAGCCGGATGCCCTCCTGGCTGGCAGCAATCTCATCGCCTATCCCTGAGCAAGTGGGACAGCAACAGAAAACAAATTGTACTAAGAAGCCTCTAAATGAACCAAGGGAAACCGTGTATAATTCTGTGTTTTTGCCAGTACTCCTGGAAAGAAGGGAGGTTGACTTTCCCTATGAGTTTTACATCTGGAGACTAAATGAAAACAGACTTAAACAATTGCACAGAAGCTTCATAATCTCCTGGAAATCTCCTGAAAAGCTATGAGAGGTAAACATGGAGAGTAAAAGAAAAAAAAAACAGTTCACTGAAAAATAATTTGCAGTTTGAATGCTGCAGGCAAAAAAAAAAGTTTTACATCACATACACTTTCATTTCAGGCTCATCTTGTTAAAATAAAATTGTCTTTGTTAACTTTTTTTGTTTTTAAGCACAGAACAAGAACAGGTCTATGCTCTGCCTGCTAGGAGAGTTTTTTGGGCACTTGTCTTATATGTACCCACCTCCCCATCCTCAAATCTAGCTAATATTCTCCTTAACAATGAAAGGGTCCCATTTCTTCCTATATCCCCAGCAGACCTAAGACCATACCTCATAGGTAGTAGGTGCAAGATAAGAATCCACAAATCTGAGGGGACCATGGGGGCAGGCATCAGTGTGGCCTCTGCTTCAGGAAAAAGCCTCCTGGGGCAGCCCTGTCAAGAGAGCACCTGTTCGGGATGCCGTTGACAGCAGGAATCAGGCCATAAGTAGCTTTAAATCCCTAGTCTTTAGAACCCAGAAGGCACTTAGCAAATATTTGATGTAAAAGGCCAGGCACCAGGGCCAGGAAAAAGAACATTCATACATCAGGTCAAGTATGACAAATACAGGCTTTTTCCCCCTTGCCATCAGGGAACTCCAGGCCAGAGGATCAGCATCCTTCTGAATGCTAGTGTAACACAGCCCTCCCTGGGGAAGGACACAGGACAGCTTCCAGAATCTTCATTCCTGGTGGCTGAACAACCTGGGCAAGATGTATAAACCAGCTCTTTGATGCCTGGAGCCTCAGAACTGTCCCTGAAGCCTCAGTTCAGATCCTCTACCTGAATATACTTAACTGTTACATTTTTCTAGGAGGAGCTCTGGGGAAAGACAGATTTGGGTTTTAGCCAAAACTTCACCACTTACCAGCCTGTGTGATCTTGGACAAATAACTTAGCCTTTCTGAGCCTCCATTTCCTCATCTGTAAAATGGAGATCAAATTTAGTAATATCTTTGTCATTGGGAAATCTTGACACCTGTAAAGCACAGTGCTTAGCACATAGCAAGCACTCAATGAATTTCCCAAGGGCAGGAGAGGCTTACACAGGGTGGGCCCTGGCCAAAATGGCGAGGAGGGAGGCGTCTGTCCCAAAGCCCTCTCACTGCTCCTTTCCCCTGCAGGGAGTCCAGGCAGATGGCACAACCTCTGGAGTGAGGGGAGGACCGGCTGGGAGTATAAGGGGTGGTGCAGAAGCTGGAACAGGGCCGGGCGGGGGTAAGGGGAACCGAGCAGCAGGGTGGCCCGATCCCACCTCCGTGTCAGGGTTGGGGGTCGGGGGTGCCGAGCGAAGGTTGTAGAGGCCATCCCAGGGAGAGCCCTACAGGAACCTGCCTGTGAAGGGAGGGTACTTGCTGGTGCAGAGGGGAGCACTGGGGCTACAGCCCCAGGAGAACTGTCAGGCAGTTTCCAGGGCCCTGTCCAGGAAAGCGGGGGCTCTGGGTGGAGCCTCCTGGCCCTCGGGAGGAGAGGCTACAGTGTGGCCAGCGCTTGTCCACCAGGGTTTGCTCCAAGTCCCCAGGCAGTTGGACTGGGAATCAGGAGTGACTGCTCCTGCCCACCCGCCTCTGACTTCCTCACTGACCACCCTCCCCATGCCTCCCCGAGCCCCCAGGCGACCTCACTCGCGCTCCCTGCTCAGGCCCTCACCTCCCCAGCTGCTGCCCCTGCCCAGGGTGCCCTTCCCTGTGTCCTCGCCCACTGGCTCACTCACTGCATACACCTCTGCCCATTGTCACATCCCCTGAGAGAACTTCCCTGTCTGCCCATGTAAAGTATCATGACTGCCCCCACCCCCATCACTCTCCAGCCCCATTATTTTCTCCACAAAACTTATGTGACCCATGCATATGGGTGGACTTGCTGCCCATCTCCTATTCCACAGCATATGCTCTGTGAGCACAGGGACTGTGTTCACTCGAGTATCTCCAGTCTCGCCAGATGCCTGACACCTGAGCAGCTGACAGCTCAGTAAGTATTTGATGAATGAGTGGGTGAACGAGCGAGCAAGTGAAGGGCCAGTTCCCATCTGCAGGGAGGTGAAGGACACTAACATTGTGCACTGGCCCAGAACTGTCCAGAACCGAGCCAGGACCTCATGAAGGACCTAAGTACTAGCTGCCAGGGTGGTGGGAACAGGCAGGGGAGGGTAGAGAAGGCAGGCGCTCACTGTGGAATCCCACATACCTTCAAGTATCCACCCAGGGATATTGTTATTGGGAGGCTTGTACTCTGAAAGCTCCCTTTGGCTCTGGTGGTGTGAATCACCTGGGGGAACTGCAGATACTGTGGCCAGCAGGGAAGAAGGTATCGAGCTGTCTGGCTCACCCAAGTCATATACCTCGAGGCCCTTCGTGCCTACTTATCAAGCTAACTCCAATAGCAACCAAAGGGTCATTTATGCAGACAAGTCATTAGAGAAATTTGAGAATTTTAAGTCATCATTTCAGTGGCATTACTGAGATAAGTGACAGCTGGTGGCAAGAGCTTGGATGGAGTCCTTGCCCACAGGCTGGGGTTTCTTCTCTCTAGTGCTTAAAGTTTGCTGCCTGGCAAAGAACGCAGAAAGCAGGGTATCATTACAGTGAACAATTCATGACACGAAATGCATGAATGTCCAGGCCCCACCCAGAAGCCCATGGTCATGGCAATTGCCTGATCTGCTCATGGCTGAACCCATTGAGAAGAATTATTTTGGTACCAAGAACACATTTCTCCAGCTCCCATTCATACGTGGGGAGAAATGGCAAACATCCCAAAAACAAGCACGGTCTCCGACTGGCAAGTGTGACAGAAAGCTTACCCACAGCACTCGCCAGCATCTGGGATGCCTTAAAGGGAGGCTCCTTAGAGAAGCACTGAGATTTTCCAGAGGAGGGTGGGGCACAGTGGTGATAATAGGGAAGGGGAGCAACGAAAACAAGACAGCCTATTCTGAAAGTGTGAACAGCAAGGAGTGGTTGCAAGAGGCAACCCCTGTGGGGCGGGTCACCAGTCCCTCTGTTACAGCCACGCCTTGCCTGCCTGTTGCCCCCCAGGGCACTGAACCAGTCTGCAGCCATCACGAGTTACAGCAAAACCCCACTCCCATGAAAAAGTTGCGTCTGCACAGTGTTCACCTGAACAGGATTTGATCTATGCCTGGAAAGTATTTTAACTTATGTGGGCCTCAAAGTTGTCATCAACATCCACCATAACTGGAAAGGGAATGGAGTTTCCACCTCAGCTCTTCCACTTAGCTTATGAACCTCCCTGAGCCTCAGTTTCTTCATTTTCAGAATAAGATACCTTTATGTCCATGGGGTTGTTTTATCAGGATTAAATATGATTAAATTAAATTGTGTACTAAAGGATCTAGAAAATACCTGGGAGTGCTCACTAAATATTACTTTTCCTAACTGCCTCATTGTTTTGCCTACTAAATCATATTATATTACTTTGTAGTGGATTATTACTTCTTTTAACTTCTAGTCTAGACTGCCCTTTTTAGTTTCTTGTATTTTGTTTTAGAGAATATAGAGTATGTTCAGTTTTTAGTTATAATAAAACTATGTGTTGGAACCAGCCCAGTCTAACACTCTCAAATACTAGAGTGATTTGAGGGACATTCATTCTCCCATGAGTTCATTTATCCCCCACCTTGTTCTGAAAGTATTTTGAGGGAACTTACAAAAATAAATACAGCAGCTTACAAAGAGATAAGATTAGTTGTTACAAGTTGGTCACAAAGTCTGTCCTGAGCTTCCTAGAAGCCAAAGCAAAGACGGAAAGCCAAGCAATGGTAAGATCCACAGTTTGCAAGACACCAGTTGCTTCCAAGAAACAGAATTTTTCCTGCATTAAGCTCTAATGAACTCTGTCCCATCCTCAACAGTATCTCTATAGAAGAGTTCCTTTTAACCAGCCTGTTTATTGGTACAAAGCAGGCAGGGCACCACACCTGGGGGCTGCTCAAGAAAGACCCAAGTAAGGTGGGTTTCTGTTGGTCTGGCTTGATCCTGGGCTGGGATTTTATTCAGAGGAATCAATGAAAAGTACATCTGTCCCAGTTACAATAGATGCATAACAAACTACCCCAAAACTCCATAGCTCACAATTACCATTTTATCTTGCTTACAATTTTGTGGGCAGGGTACAACAAATTTGGACAGGGTACAACAGGGATACTTTATTTTTGCATCACACTAGTCGTTGGGGGCTCATCTAGGGAAACTCAAAAGCTGTTATTTGGATGCATCTTCACTTACATGTCTGGTGGCTGATATGGCTGTTGGCTGGGACGGGCGTGCTCACACATGGCCTTTCCATGTGGCCGAGGCTTCCGCACTGCATGAAGGCCTCAGGGTAGTCAGAATTCCTACATGGCAGCTCCAGGCTCCAAAGGGTATCCCAGAGAACCAGAGAGAAGCTGACTAGTATTTTCTGGCCCAGCCTCAGAAGTTATACAAAGTCCCTTTCACTGCATCCAGTGGGTTACAAGCAAGTCACAAGCCCATCCAAACTGTGGGGAGAGGACATAGACCCCATTTCTTGATAGGAAGCCTGTCAAGGTCACATTGTAGAATAGGATGTGGATGGGACAGATTGCTGCTGCCATCTCTGGAATGTAAAATCTGCCACTTCATCCTTAATGTGTCACCTACCAATACTATATCCTGAGACCAGGCTATTGATAAGAATTGAGTAGATCTAAGGGTTTAAAGGGTATCCTCCTGGCTTCAAGCACCAGGTGAGGAGATCTTGGCTTGGTCCAAAAGGGTAAGCAGCAGGTTTTAGAGTCGCAGCAACTGTACACTAAATGAGTCAAGAGATCTGGGTCCCTACTTATATTATTCTGCTCAGTCTGTCTTAACAAAACTACCATGGACTGGGTGCTTAAACAACAGACATGTATTTCCTCACAGCTCTGGAGGCTGGAAAAACTGAGATCAAGGTGCCAGCATGGTCAGGTGCTGGGGGAGAGCTCTGCCCTCTGATTGCAGATGGCTCACTGTGCACACATGACCTCTTATTTGTGTGAGCACAGGGAGAGAGACAGAGAGAAAGCTCTGTGGTGTCTCTTCTTATAACGGCACTAATTCCACCCTAAAGCCCCCCACCCATGACCTCACCTAGCCCTAATTATCTCCCCCAGTGACCCTATCTCCAAATACCATCACATTGGGGGTTAGGACCTCAACATATGAAACATTCAGCCCATAACACTATGGTTAAAGACATGCCAGCATGCAGTGGAAAATGACATCAATTCCTGAATATTTCCATATATCTGGAGTCTTTAATCAAGTAGACAAATCGCTCACAAACACATGACATTTTCACTTTCTTTCCAACTTAGTCTTATAGCTAAAACTCAAGCCAAAGACTATGACATAGATATAAATAGACCCAGAGCATCATTATATATAATTTGGAAAGGATTTCACTGGCATACATCTGTAAGCAGTTCAGGAACACTTTCAAGCTGTGTTTACATGATATGAAACATCTGGATGAAAACTGAAAAAAATAATCAATTTGGATTGGAAACAAAACAGAAGTACAAATCTCAGTGCACTGGCCCTTGGAATACTTAATGCAGAGCTGATCCTCATACCCCAAGAAGGAGATAATGGTGCACAAGAAGGGCCACTGAAATGGTCAAGGAGCAAAAGAGGCTTCCGTGGGAAGGCAGACTTTTAAAAAAAGAACTTTATTCTGAAAATGGGATAGGAAGGGATGAAATCAAAGACTGTGAAAAACATGAATATAAATCTCAAAGAGCCAAACTGCTGGAACCAGGAGCTTTGAAGCTTGAAGGCAATGATTTCAGTACAACTGAAAACCTAATAAATCCCTGCTATCAGGGAAAGGGGCATCCAGGAAACTCAAGCTTCTAGATAGCCAATGATTTATTCTTTTAAGCATCACATCCTATTTCCTCTCTTTCAGGCAGAAAGCTTACCAAAATGTACTTATTCCTCGCCTCCTTAAGAGAAGCACTCTACCCAGATCACCAGGGCCCTGCGTCTACAGTAATCACGTCAGACACCCTCAAGCCCCAGTGCCGCTGCCTAAAGACCCCACGGCTCCAAAACACTTTAGTTCTTCTTCTCTCTGCTTTTTCAGAGTTCTTCTATTTTCCCTTTCCATCCTTTCTCAGCTTTTTTTTCTTGCAGAATGTCTTAGGAGAGTTTCCCTTAGCGGCAGACCCTGAGATAAGGACTGCGGACAAGTTGTTTGTTTGAAAGACGATTCCAGGAAGCACCAGTAGGGGGCTGGGAATATGATGGGCCTGGAAGGCAGCCATACAGGTGCATTACCTACTGGTGAGAGCTCCTTCCCCCTTGGGGCAGATAGGGCTCAGGGCACTGCGACCTCTAGAAGACTGTGCAGAGCCAACCCACACGAGGGGCAGGAACCTAGATTTAATCCCAAGATCCTGCCCGTCACTCTTCGAGGGCTGCTCCGCTTAGCTCCCTGACATTTCCAGAAGGCTGCAGGTGTTTGCAGTAGGACACCAGCAGGATGGAGGGGAAGGTGAGTGCAGAGGGGATGTGGGCAAAGAAAGAAGCTACTCCACTGTGGCTCTGGTGCTGCCCAGAGTGGCCACTCCACCCCTCCTTCTGTTCTCACACCAGACAGAATTTGGGGTAAAGAAAGAAAACTAGACTGTGCACGAGAGCCTTAGGGATTTTCTTCTGAGCTGAAGATATATTTTCCAGTAGCTGAGGGGACTTTACTTTCTGACTTCTCCTTGTTCTTGGTTATATTCTTAATATAAGAATTTAAACTTATATATTTAAACTTATAAACTACTTGTAAGGCAACCAATAGTTTTAAAAAAATTGTTCTGGCTATTCAAACATATCCAATCAAATTAAGTTTTGAAGCAAAAAGTCTGCAAATGGCAGATTGTATCAGGCAAACTCTCTGGAGATGGAAAAAGATTTATTCATGTTACTTCAACTAATAGGAAATGGCCACACCTTAGGAAGAGTAAGACAAGGTTGGGGTACTGTCCAAAGAAGGACACATTAGTGCAAGTGGGGAAATTGAAGCACACCCCAAGCATGCTGGCTTACATACTCACTATGCAGCGTAGAGCCAAAAGGGAAACTGTGGTTCAGTGGATATGCAGGAACCAATGTGTGCTGGAGGACAGGTTACAAAGGGTTACAAACTGATCCTCTCCCTTATCTTGTCCGGTGGATGGGACTGGGTCAGGACAGACTCGGGCCTTAACAAGGAAGTAGGGAACATGTTGAAGGCATACAAATGACATGCTGAATGTCCTCAAAACTGGTATCTGAAGAGGGCTAGGACAGGCAGTCCTGACTTACTTAGAGTCAGATATCAAGTTCATCAACAGTCAGGACAAAAATCCAGGTGTCTTCACTCCACCACGGCAGAAATTACCCAACATTTAGTGGTCCAGAGGCAAAGCCAAGAAGAGGATGCAGATTCTGGGAACACCAGGGCATGCTGGCCAGAAGTTCCCATGAGGATATTTCTGGGCAGATGGGCCCAAGGCCAACCCAGAGAGTCAAAACCTCCAGCCAACACAGCAAGGCATGCCGGCTGGCAGGAAGGAGATAGGCCTTATGCCGGGGAAAGGAGGGCAAGAAGCCCACCCACCAGGGACGGGGCTGCAGGGACAGAGCCAGAGAAATTAAATATGGGGCAAGGCAGGAAGCAGGGAGAGATTGAAATTGGGTGGTTGTGGGATGACCCCATCACTGCTTAGACTTTGGCTAGTGTTTTATACATATTCCAGGCTCTCTTATGAGCAGAGAGCGGAGCAGGCTGGTACAGACACGAGCTATTAGCTGAAAATGAGGGAGCTTGAGCTCTGGCTTGGGTGGTGTGGGGTTTGGGCAGAGCTGCAGACAGTGTTACTGCAGCCATCAATACTCGGGTAAAGAGCTGGGAAGAGGGAGAGAGCAGATTTGCAAAGGAAAGGGTAAAATCAAGACAGTTGTGGAAGAAATAACATTAAAATTCAATGGGACTGTGGATGCCAAAGTGAAAGTAAGACAAAAATCAGGGAACTAATTTGAAGACTACTAGCCTAGGGAACGGAGAGCTGTTGGCACACTGGGTGACGGGGGAGACTTTGGGAAGATGTGATTGTTCAGAACTGAGAGTGGGCATTGCTCTGACCCCACCCTCCACTCAGTATCGAGAAGAGGAGAGCACGAGGGTGTTGGGACCCGCTGTCCACGGCTGTCCCCTTTGTGTGGTCACACTCCACTCCTGTTCATTCCTGCAGCAATATCAAGGCACAAGGGAAGGAGGCAGGTGTCTGCTACACTTGTTTTCTGGGACAGAAACCCAATATTTGATCCTTGGACTTAAAGAGTTCATCAAGAAAAATTAAAGTATGAGTCAGGAATGTGAAGGGTGAACTGAGTTTCTGGATTCTTGACAGTTATGTGACTTGATGAAATCCACATTGGAAGAAAGTAACACAGAATTTGAAAGGATAGAAGAATATAATTAAGCCAACTGGAAATATGATGTCAATGTGTCTGTTTGGGGGGAGGATTTGTTCATTTGAATAAGGTCATTGTGACTCAACCATTGTATTGTAATGACGTTATCCTGAAAGAGCTTCAATAAATCTAACTGCTCATGAATGTCTAGATTACACAAAATTGGAAAGATCTAAAGGTTGATAAGATCCTAAGAGAGCAAAGATTGATGCTGACAGCTGAAGGAGCAACTCATTGAAACACTGGAAACGCCCCTGGGATGATATGTGTTAATGGTTTGAATTAAAGTAAATTTGATATTCTTGGCTATGGGAGGATTTCCCATCTACACCATAATGTTTGAAGTGTTAAGATGCTCATATCCATAGTCAAGAGGCCATGGAAGTAATAGAGATAGGCCCAGGGGTCCTGCCAAGGAGTGACTTTAATTTATGGCTTTCTTCAGAGAATTATCAAAAGCTGATGATAACCAGGAATCAGATCCTGGGCTTGAAAGAGTCCTCACTTGGAAGCGTTGACGCCTTTACCCAGGCAGATTGGCTGTGACAGAAGGGAGGGATCAGTTAAAAAACATTGCAAGGGAAGGCATAGTGGGAAAGAAAATGATAGCTAGAGAGGAGAGAGGACTGGGAAGTTTGAGAATCCAGGAGAGAAAGGGGGGATAGGGAGCCCAAGGAAGGTGTTGACGAGATGAAGAAATTAAAAGGAGGGGTTGGTCAAGTCCTGCTTTTGAGGATTCCATTCCAGGTGGAGAAGGGTTGATGGAACACTCCCAAGTGTAGAAGCAGATGGAAAATTGGATGTAGGGAAGGCAAGTAAACAGCCCATAAAGGAGCATGGTGATATGATGGGCTTCCTGAACTAGGCTGGAGACAGGGTTCAAGTTCCATTCCTGTCCCTAACTTTGGGCAAGCCACCCCATCTTTCTGGGCTTGTTTGTCTGTATCTAACATGATGGGGTTAGACTAGGTGACCTAAAACATTCTCTCCCTCTTCTACAGCCCTCAATTCAACATGGATGTTATGAAACCAGAGACTTACATAAATGGAACCTTCCAGATCAGAACATGTATTTAGATTTTCTAAGTAAAAAATCCGTTGAAAGGAGGAAAGAAAGGTTCCACTCAACACTTGGCGAGCAGTATTTGTTCTGTAAAATAATTAGTGAATAAGCATTATCAAACTGAGCTGTCATATAATTACAAGATAATTGAAAGAGAAAAAGAACTTAGGAGATTCAGTTTCCCTCCAGTAGATCAGAAGAGTGATTAACATAAACTTAGGTGGGTGGCTAGCAAAGATATTTGCAGGAGGAGAGCTAACATCGAATGAAAAGAGTGCTGGGCTAGGGGTCAAAAGCCTTGAGTTCTAGTCCCAACTCTGCCACTTCCAAGATTTGGGCACGTCATTCCCCATCCATGCCCCAACTTCCAAAGGAACCCTAATGATCATAGATTCCAGTCTCCCACAATATGGTCACCTACATGTAATCATTAAAACAGTGTTTCTTCTTTCAGTGTATCTGTAATAATAAGGTCCAACTAGCAAAGCAGAAACTATTCCACATGTTTTTAAAAGAGCAATGCAGGGAACTGGCTACAGAGGTAATGGAAATGCTGAGCAGCCCAACAGAGAATAGTGAAGCAACTTGAAATTAGAAACAGCAGGAAGCCACTGCCACTCTGGGCTGGAGAGACAACAGGGAGGGGGGTGCTGTTACCCAAGTCAGGGACTGTGCTCATCTGGTAGAAGCTGGAACCACAGTAGGTCCATCTAGTAGGAGCTGAAGCCATGGAGATGCAGCCACAGTCAGAGATGCTGAGATCTGAGGGGTAGAGGATTAGAGAGAATGTCCCAGTCAGTCCTTCCCCTGGCCTCCCATCTTCTGCAGTGCCTCGTGTTGGCTTGATCCTGCTAGAAACCAGCTAGCACAGAAGCCTGGCAAATGCAGCCTGCAGGGGTCAGCCCCTCATCCATACAGACTAGGGGAAGGGCAAGCAATGGATCTGAGGACAAGCCGGTCAGGACTGGCACAAGGTTTCCAAACTCCACTTTCTTGTGACATATACCTAAATATAGGTCCTGTATCAGCCTAGAGTCTAGGTCTTCACACATTTGAAGGCGCCCATCCTGCCATACCTTGCTTTTCTTCCCTAGCCTGACACTTAAACTTCCTCATTAAAGATATATGAAAGATTTAGACATAAGGATGTTCACTGATACTGTCGATTATAGCAGAAAATTGGAAACAACCTAAATGCCCAACAACAAAGGATTGTCTAGATACATAATGGGACACCCATACAATGAAACACTGTACAGCTACTAAAAACCATGTTGCCAAGAGAAGATGGAATGATGTTTGCGACATGTTAAAAGGAAGCTACAAAAGCAGAATGCTACCCACACGAGGGAAATTTTTCAAAAGATTTGTTAAGAGTTATGGAATTATGAACGGGTTTTTACTTTTTCTACAGAGATGCTGCTTTTGAAATAAGGAATAGGGAACAATTGAAGCCTATTTTTGCCAGCCAGAAAGAAATAAGAAAAGCCCCCTCTTTCAAGGCTGTCTTCCAGCATCTTATTCTTCCAGACGGACATGAAGTCAGTTCAGGCCCCATCGTGCAGCTTGCCTAGAGCCCCGAGGAGGCCACCGTGGCTCTGAGCAAAAGCTTCTTTGGTGCGAGCATTCACCTTGAGACGCACTATTAGGAATGGGGCTGTCCTGGCCAACCTCTCCTCCCGAAGTACCAAGGGCCACTTCTGCCTGAAAAAGTGTCAGGCCCAGAGCCCTGTGGCTATTTTGCTGCAGAGCAGCAGCCCTTGCGCGTGAGAGGAACTTCCCTCCCTCCTCCCGAGGCTGCCTGCGAAGGTTTGCAGACAGCTCCCTTTCCATCCCGCAGGAGGAGTCGGGCGCATGAGTCATAGCACTGGCTCAGATTAAAGGAGTATTATTGTGCTAGCAGAAATGGATCTATTTTATTATCTGTTTTTTGACACCTTACATACAGAGAGGCTTTTCCCACCTGACAGGCAAGTTCCTTAAGAAGCCAACAATTTCGTAGCTGATGCTAAGAAATGACCGATGTTACAAACGCATGTTTCTGAAGAGCAGCCAAGCTGAGAAGATGTAGTGGAAACACTGAGGAAAGTGGTTTATAACCCCAGATTCTAGATTCAAGTCTGCAAAGTGATGCCATTCTTCTAAAAATATACAGAGGAACTACAGAAATCCTTTTCTAACAGCTTTTTCTTTTGTCCTTCCTTTTTTTTTTTTTTTTTTAAGAAATATACTAGGAATGGTTTGTAAGGGAGATTCACCACCTCAGATTTCACTGTTTCGTGGGGGTGATAGTTGTGAGGTACTATTTTAAGGACTTCCTCCTCCTATACAGATTTTTCCACACTGGGAGGACAGATAAGGTATGTTCTACTAATGTTCCTCATTAAACACACATGCATGCCAGCGGTCATTTCCCTTTGTCTTGCTATCCCATGACAACAGATTGCATATCATAGGAAATTGGAATGGAGAGCTTATTTAGTTTGGATCTCTCTTCTCCATTGTTTAATTCCACATTCAGTTTTTCATTCTATGTCTGCCTCCTTTTGCAGAAATACACTATGACTGCGTACAGGAACAGATAAATGCATAGGTATTGTTTATCTACAGACTCACCTCATAGACTTCTCAGGAGCACTTTGACCAGCCTCCTCCCACCCCCAACATTTTATCTCTGGGCTGAGATGTACTAGTTACTTAGTAAAGAATGGAAGATTGATGGGCCTATATGTGTCGCAAGTGTGCACTCCCAGGATTTTGTTTACTGTTGATCAAGTTCCAGTAGTGAGCTGGCTCCTTTCCTTTATTGCCATGATGCATAGATGCCTCAGTGGGATTCTGTCCCCCTCACCCTTCAACGCAGACCACCCGTCCATTAAAACAAACAAACAAAAACAAAAAATTGCCAGGAAAGAAGGCCTAAGGGAACAGAGAAAGTTTCACATTTCCTGTTGTTGAATTTAGGCCTGGCTTTTAGAGGAAGCTTGGATGCCTTTTCAATCCAGTATGCTCTGTTCTCTGACATTATTGTCATTGTTTTTCCTTAAGACTGCAAAGCTACGATGGCAAACTTTTAAAGTGACTTGAGTATCAACTTTTACCCAGATGTTACTGTTCCTTTTTTCTTGTCACATAACAGTGTGTGATTTTTAAATATTTTGTTTTCTAAGTGGGATCCATTAGCTCTAAGAACTAACATTCTTTCCATTGATCAAACATTAAGTGTGTGCCAGGCATTGGGTAATAGCTTCCACACTCATTATTCCATTTATTTCCTTACAACCACCCTATGAAGGTGATGCCAACACATGAGGAAACTGAAGGAGGGTGAGCCCTTTGCCCAAGATCACACATCTAGAACAAGGCTCTTTTGACCATTCTGTTGAAATCCACCCAGCTTTTATCAACCAGAGTCGATGAGTTTGGTCATCCAGAAAACGGTTTCTGAGAACGTAGAGTAGACTTTTATTTGCACCCTGTGAAGCCAATACCTTCACTAAAAGAGGCAGATCCCATGTAGATGACAGGTCCAATTCACCTGTGACAGGCTACCCTGCTAAGAGCAGGTCTGGACATCAGATAGCCCTGATTTCAAGACCCAGCTCACACACTTTCTGGTCCTGAGACCACAGGAAAGTTATCTACTCTCTCTGAGACTACAAATGGGGGAAAACAGTATAGACTGAATTCTATGAAATTGCCAACTTTCAACCAGTTTTGACCTCCAAAAAAGCATTTTCAAATGTTCAACCTCAATTCTTCAATGTATCAGAGTGAAATGGTAAACAATAAATGGCACTTTTTTAGTGGACTTTCTCTTCCTAATTTCATTGTGCTCAGGTCATTGAAGTTAGTTTGCATGCTCTGTGTGCGCACTTTATATGCGGAGAAGCCCGTTATGTAAGTGTTGGAGCTGATAATTCAGGGAGACAATACGCTGCATCCGTAATCAAAAATTAACAATAAAGGATATCCTGAGGCCTTATGCTCCGTGCATTTTCCCCCTAATTTAGTTTCTTAATTACTAAATAAATTCTCAAATACTTCTTTTCAGAAAACGTTGGAGGGAGTTATCGAAGAAGTCCAGCACTGTGTTGAAGACAAAGCAACGGTTTTAAATTCAATTCTTGCCCCTTGAGCCGGGGACGCGAACAGACCCAGCTCCTTGACTTGGCAGAGCGGGCTGGCCTCGGGCGCGAGCGCGGGCTCCCGGCGGTCGCAACCAGCTCCCCGGCGGCTCGCCCAACCTGCCGCCCACGCCGGGAGAGGAGCTCGGCTTTGCATTACCTGCGCTGTGCGCCAGACCCAGCTCTTGGCCCCTCACGTGCATTATCTTATTTACTCCCCTACAGCATTCCGGACAAAAGGGAACTGTCTTTTCCCCCCATTTGCCAAGTGAGGAAACTGACACACAGAGGTTGAGTCCTTTGCTCAAGTTGTCCGACCGGTGGAGTCGGACTCGAACCCTGGCAGCCCCAGAACTCACTATGAACCTCTCCTTTTCTTACTTGGCTAGAGGTGCTTTTTCGCCTAAAAATCCTCTAAACACGGCCACCCTGAAGACAAGGGACTCGGCCTTGCCGACCCGCATTATTACCTCGCCGCGCTCCCGAAGTCTAATTCTCCCGCGCCGGGCGCCGGGCGCGAGCAGGAGGAGCGGCGCCGCCCCCGGGCTATTTAACCCCAGTCTGGAGCCCGCCGGGCGCCGGACTCTCCCGCTCCTCCCTGCTCGCGCCTCCCCGGCCTCCTCCCCGCGCTCTCGCGGCGCGCCCTCACCCTCCGCCCGGCGCTCGCCTCGCGCGCAGGCACCGGCCGGCGGGCGTCGGGAGCGGGGCGCGGGTGGCGCTCGCCTCCGCGGAGCCGCCCCCTGGCCGTGGCCGCCGCTCGCAGCCCAGCCCGCGCCGCCGGGGCTTGCTGCCGCCCGGCTGTCCGCACCGAGTGCGCCGCGGCAGCCCGAGCCGGGACGCCGGCCCCGAGCGCCCCGCAGACGGACGGGCGGCTGTGGACGCCCGGCCAGCAGCCCGCAGCCCGCAGCATGGATTCGGATTCCGGCGAGCAGAGCGAGGGCGAGACCGTGATCGCTGCAGGTACACGGGGGCCGCGGCAGCCCAGCCGAGGGTTGGGGCCGGGAGGAGGGGAGGCCGGGGCAGGAAATCGCGAGTATTTATCTGAGCTGCCGGGCGGGAGGCCGATCCCAGCAGCCTGTCCCTTCCAGGCCGGGACTGGGGCGCTCCGCTCGGGGAGTTTGCTCCGCGGCTTCCTCACCCGTCGCACTTGGGCGCGCGGGAGGGAGAGGAGTTGCGTCTGCGGCCGGCTCTCAGCGTTGCGGGGCTTCTGGGTGGGGGTGGGGAAAGGCTCGGGAAAACTGCGCCCTGTAGTTTGCTGCAGCGAAGGTTGCAACACATCTGCCTTTTGAAATAACTTTCCGAGCGTCAGCCCCGTCCTCGACTCCGGGGTCCCGGGGACGCTGCGGAACAGGTGACCGGGTCCGGAGGCGTGACAGGGGACTTCGGGAAGGAAAGGCCCCGCGGGCGGGCGAGCAGGGGTCGAACCACAGCTAGTGGCTGCGGTTCCCGAGGCTGCCTTAGACGAGCCAGTGGAGAAGCGTTCTCCCATCGCTGCCCCGCGCCGGAGGAGGAGGAGGTCCCAGCGGAGGGGTCCGCGAACACGGACGCGGGGGCGCACGAGCCCGGCTTTGCCATTAAGAGGCGCTGCTGGCTTTTCACACTCGATAGTTATCGAAGCAATGGGTGGATGCTTACTTAGGGAAAAATTAATGTCCTCCCCCGCCTCTCCCTGATACTGAGCAACAGGAGGAAGCCACCTACAGCCTTGGGTCGACTTACCTCCGGGCTCAGCCTACCCCCACCACCCGCCGCCCACCGATCCACCCACGCAGGACCCCATCGCCCTTCCTGCGTGTCCGAGGTTCCCGATACCAGCGTGGCTCCGAAGGCTAGCTCCAGCTGGCAGACCTGTGACTTGAGATCTGGGACCCTTCTGGGACAGTCCTGAGGTCCCGGACTAGTCCCCACTCTTCTCAGTGTTAGACCAGAGTCTTAAGGGTGGGGAGCAAGTGCCAGAAGGCAGGATCAGCCCAGACGTGGGTGTAGGAAAGGCAGGCTCGGGAACCAGGCGGGACAGCGCCAGGCGCCGCGCCAAGGGCCCTACGTGTATTATTCCCCTTCATCGCCACCCAACCTAGCCAGGAGGTTATATGTGCATTTTACAAAGGTTCAGAGAGGCTAAGTGACTTGCCCAAGTCTCACAGCCAGGGAGTAGCCCAGAGCCAAGTGACTCCCTTTCCACTGCATCATACCCCTCAGCTTCTCACAGAGCAGCTGTGGGCAACCCCTCTGGGTGGGTGGGAAGGGAGGAAGCTGATAGGAAGGGTGGCATGGCCAAGATGCCCATGCATGAGGCTTCCTGTGTGTGTGCAGGGCCACCTGCTTTGTGTAGGCATGTGTGGGTATATAATTAATAACCGCGAGCCCTTTGCCTACCTGTGTGTTTCTGTGAGTATGAAGAACCAAGATTTTGTTTCACAGGTGGCCTGTGGATCTCCTCACGTCATTTAAAGGTTCCAGGGGGTGTTTTGTGTGTATGTCCAGAGCTCTAAAAAGGAGGGTGGGGGAACAATGACAATGACACTCTCTCAAAATCCCAGGAACATCCTCTCCCTGCCCCCACTGTCAGCTGATGGAGAGTGAGGAGGAGGATAGGGGGCTTAGAGGATGAGGAGGTGAGAAGGAGAAGGGGGAGGGAGGAGATACTCCAGAAGAGTTGGTACTTGGGTGAAAGGAGACAGAAGGGGTTCTTAATGGCCCTGTTGCTGCTCCCCGCAGCCTGAGCAGCCCAGAGCTTCCCTTACGTGTTCGTGTCTGTTTGCATCAGAAAGCCTCTGCACAGCCAGCAGCAGACATTGCCACTGAGGTCAGATGGGTCCCAGGAAGGACAGGGCAGCCCGCTCCTGGGAGCTGTTACCATTTGTTTGCACCTTACACTTTTCTGAAGTCATTTCTCCTTTCCTTATGTGCATGAATCTCACAAGTTGAACATTTATTTGAATGTCACAAGCCATTCTGCTAAATGACATTCAGTCTCGCTCATTATTTTCAGTCTTAAAGTATTCTTCATGAGAAAGCTTCAGAGCTAGATGCTAATTTATCACCTTGCTGTGGCTGCATCCTGTCAAATGGAAACCCTTGTTGCAGCTTCTGATATGAGTTGAATGACAGGTATGTTATCTGTAGGGGTTGACCTCTGTCTCTATAAGGAATGTGGCATTCATCTGTGGACCTGTGTCTGTGCAAGCTGGATGGGTTTGTAACTGAGAAGGGCAGCAGAGTAAGGGGGATGACTCTGAGTAATCGTGTGTGTGTGTGTGTGCGCGTGCGCGCGCCTACCTCACAAGTAGCTGAGATGTGAGGACTGCTTCCTCCTTAGAGCCCTTCCCTTCCCCAACTTTTGCAGAGTCCTGCCATAAACCAGATCTTATTAAGGTCAAGAGCCAGGACTCTGGAATCAGAAAGATCTGGGTTTCAGTCTCTACCTGATGGATGAGTTATTTAACCTCTCCAAGCCTGGTTCCCACTTTGTAAAATGGGAATAAAAATAGTACCACAGAGAGGTCATGAGGATTAAATAAAATTACACATGAAAGGCATTCCTGGTGATCATGTGGTTTTGGTAAATGGTAGCTGCTATTTTGATTATCACCTGACTGGATTATTTGTTGTAAGAATACTGCTAAATAATGTACCCTGTGCTTTGTAAAATGTCAACCACTAGGCATGTGTAAAACAATTAGTATTGTTGTTATTATTGTCACATTAATAGAACTGCAAAAAGAAGTTTGTTTAGAATTTTCTCCTTTGTATTCACATTCTCTGTCTACTGTGGGGGGGGGGTGTTTGCATGTAGGTTTGTTTGCTTGTTTCTGGGAGGTTATTTTTAATTTACCTGTGCTTATCCTCATCACCTTCCTGTTTAAGGCATGGAGATAAGGCCATTCAGACCCACTGCTTCCACCACCCTTTCTTCCACCTCTAGGGAAAGTTGTAAAAAGCAATTTACCCCATCCACATGCTAACCTGGAGATTAGCCACTTCAAATAGAAGAGGGGGTGATTTCCACCCCCGTGCCCCACCACTGCTGAAACTTTTCCCTTCAAGGTAGCAGGAGGCACAGCAGGTACTCACCATCCTCCCATTTTGCCCATCTTGGTCACCGACCTGGTCACAAATTGGCAGAGGAGTGAGGAAATCCAGGAGCCACCTATTCTTCTCTATACCCCTCTCAAGAGACTTTCCCACATATCTCCCCAGCGCCTGCTGTGCAAACTTCTCATGGCAGGGTACCCTTCACAGGACAGGGAAGGGGGCGTGAGATTTGGCTCCATCTGTATTTTCTGTTTTTCAAGAAGCACGGGATGATGCTTCTGTGTCATTCTGCTGCCAGCAGCTCTCCTCTGCCTTTCTGTCATTTATAGTTCTTTCTACAATCAGGAAAGAGGCAGAGTTTATGGAACACTGGATTCATTCCAGAGACCCCCACTTGGCAGTCTCTCCTTTGGCAAGCCCACCATCCATCTCTCAGAAATCCTAGAGCTTCGTGTATTATTAACTCAACAGTGATGGAGAGTCTTAGGAAGCAACAAGCGAGTAAACATGAGCAATGTCAGCTCTTTCCCTTTCTGGCTTGTAAGACCAAGACAGTCTGCCCAGCTGATGGCAGACAAGCTCTCCCACCCACAGCGAGATGGTCCGGGGCAGTCACGCCGACAGGGTGTCCTTGCAGCTGCAGAGGTGCTGCAGAGAAGCATGTCCACGCGATGGAGTCGGGATTGGTAAGGGAACTTCGAGAGAATAAAAGGAGTGGGGAAGCAGCAGGCCCGTAACTTTGCCCTTCCCGTCCTTCCCATCCGCTTGGTCCACGTGAACAAAATGCAAGAAGGAGGTAGGATTCAATAGGCGGCCCAGAGGAGGAAAGGTTGTAGAAGTCAGACACCACTTGAGCAAAGACATAAATAAATAGGGAGGCAACTGAGTGGAGGGCACGTACTGGAGAGAGCTGGGAAACATGATTGTGGGAGGACCACTGTAAGAGGGTTGTAATAACTTGGTCCTGATGGTACCAAAGGAGCCCCCACTGAGCTGATTCTTGAGAGATGTCACCCGCCAAGAGCTGGGTTTTCAGCTGCCACATCTGGCAGACATGAGGTGCTGGGTCTGCTCAGGCGGGAGCCTCAGCTGCCAGGATGTGGCCCCAGTGTGGAGGGGTGGGAGCTGTAAGGAGAGGCAGAAGAGGAAGGATGTAAGTGCCATTTCAGAGAAACAGCAGAAGTTGGTGGCAGATTGTACAAAAGCAGTGGAAGGAGACTGGCACATTGAGTTGGGGTGAGGGCAAGGAACTACAGGAGACGGACTCCCTTCCCCTCCCCCCAAGGCCTCCCAGCCCCCCACTTCCATCAGGCACTTAGCAGCGATGTTTCACTTAAGGCAGTTGCCCCCGTAGACAGGGAATCGGGCTGGGGCACTGGTTTCAAGGGATTGTGAGATTCTGGGGTTTGTAGGTTCTTGTTGTCAGGCTCCTCCTGGAGGCTGTTCAGTAACCTTTGTCAGCTGACAGAGGGACGAATCGATGGGCTGGCCGACTGCAGGCAGGAGCCAGCTGGGATGATGTGCCACGGGGCTATTAGTCATGGTCCCACATCTTGCTCCCATTTGTTGACCTCTTCAGGGGCTTCTGTCTCGTCCACACAGTGGGCTGCTGCTGCTTTGAGGGTCAGGACCTTGTCTTATACTTTCATGTTCTTGAGATTTTTCTGAAATAGTAAGTGACTGAGCATCACCAGGAGCCTCCTGAGAGCTCTGCCCTCAGTGGCTAGACAGGCCGCTGGAAACCTACCCTACAAAGTGGGACTGCCAAAGTTTTCCTTCAGTGTTTTGTTTTGCTTCGGTGGTTTAAGATTTCCCACACTGTCTGGGACCCTGCGTTGGGAAGTGTGGGAATGTGAACAGACAGAAGGACACAGTTCATCCCATCCTCCAGGGCTTGAGACCAGATGGAGTAGGGAGATTGAGATGAGACGCATGTACTGCTGGCCAAGGCCTAAGCCAGTGCAGGAAGACTCCTGGCCCCTTGTCCTGGGACTACACCCCAGCCATGTCTCTGCTTTTACGTTCTCAACACCAGCCACTTTCTGTTGTTTGCTTTGTAGTTATTCCTGTACATATCTCATCACTTGTACCAGATTGTTAGCTCCCTGAGGATGAGGACTGGGTGTTTTTCACCTGTGTCATCTCCCACCACCACCATCCATGGGCCCAAACACAGTGGTAGGTCGCTAGCTGGCTGGATGGCTGGATGCATGGATAAAGAGATGTATGGATTGATGGATGTATGGTGGTGCTGTAGGCTGGTTCTCCAGGAAGCTTCTGAGATGACTCTGAGATGAAGGTTAGCATGTGGCAGTTTATTGGGACTGCTCTTAGGATCAGTACCTGCGGAGGAGAAGGGGACGGGAGGGATGCTGGACGGAGCCCACCGAGAAGCTGGGCTGCAGTGCAGACCCAACAGTAGCCCCAAACTGTGGAGCTAGAATGGCCCTTCAGAGCATGCCAACTGCTCTGAGTTGGGGAGAGGGGCCAGGCCTTTATGTCCCCTGCCATAATGATCAGTCATGAACTGCAAGGAATGGGGTGTGACCTTGGGTGAAGCTGTTCCCTTCGTCTGAGGGCTGTCTGCAGGCAGCACCCCCAGCAGCCTGTAGAGGGCTTGGTCCTTTGTTCCTGAAGGGGAAGCTGGCCTCACGTGGCAGCATCCATAGCAAGTGTCCTCCCAAACTCTTCAGGTTTCCTTGCAGATGGCAGCCCTGTCTGCTGGCAGAGTTCAGGGGATACTCATCGAGCTGTAAACCTTATCTAGACCTATTATGGTAATTCAGATTGCCAGATAAAATTAGCCATTCTAGATCCCATAGCTCTGCACCTAGTTGTTCAGTCCACACCCTCCAGCAGATACTGGCTGGTCATCTGGTGTGTGTTCAGGGTAGTGTAGGGTGCTATGGTAGTGTACAGAAATGGAATTAGATGCCCTGCCCTCAAAAGGCTTGAAGCCATATTAGGGACAGAAAACACCC
The DNA here is from genome assembly GCF_030020395.1 of Manis pentadactyla. NCBI lineage: Eukaryota > Metazoa > Chordata > Mammalia > Pholidota > Manidae > Manis > Manis pentadactyla. The sequence continues at coordinate 99,942,392 of NC_080029.1, read as the reverse complement.
ACCCCAAACTGAGTCTGCAAGACTGGGTGCCATCAGCCATAAACTGCAGGACTTGGAACAGGAGGCATCATGGTTTGGAGTTTTGGTGGGAAGGCTTCATGCAGAAGAGGGGCCTTGAGGATAGCCTTGGAGGAGTGAAAGATTTAAGTGAGGGAGAAGAAAGTGCCTAAGGGAGACAGAGAAGGTAGCAAGGCCAGGCGCCCCTAGGGGCCCCCTCAGAGAGCAAATGGCGAAGAGGGCTGTCATGCTCAAAACATGAAGTTGGATATGGGGGTGTAGGTCATAGCCAACATGTACATTTCTGGAGAGAGAGAGTGTGTCTGGGTATGTAAACGTAAAGCTCTTTTTCCTATGTTAATTTTTCTCTTAAAAAATATGGCAGCTGCTTTTTTATTTGTCAGCAAAACCAAATTATAGTCACACTTTCCATTAGCACTTTTCTCTAACTGGTTCATTTTCTCCAGAGTTACCATTGGCTCCCACTTGAGTTCACGTGTAAATCTCTCTAGAGATACTATATACATAATTTTGTTTTGTTTTTCAGTCACTTGGCTTCAAACTCTTTATGTAAAATGTCAGTGTAGGTGGGTATTTGGGTTGTATTCTGTACAACTGTAGAAATAAAAGATAGGAAAGAAGAATTTAAAAGAAGTAACAACCCAATCAAAAAATATGAGAGTGATTAAGGCATGCCAAAAAGTATTTTATACATCAGAAATGCGCTTTTTAGGCAACTGCACGGCCCAAATTCTGAGCCTGCTTTAGAACAACCCTCACATTCATATTGAGTTTCCTAAACACCACTGCCTGGGAATAAATTTGAGACTGTTCATGGAAAATCTACTAGTGTGCAGACTATGAAAATGGAAGGCTTGACGGTACAGAAAGTGCTAGACACACCCTAATAGAAACCAGTATTTTGTAACTCAGTTCTCCAGAAAAAAAGTAGACACTTTGTTGGTGTCCAAGTATGTTTGTTTAAACTGTTGGAAAACCACAGAAGCAGCCACTAGCTTCTAGGTTCTCTTCTCAAAAGTAAAATATGCTTTCGGTGAAACTATTCTGACCCTGAAATGAAGCATTTTGATGATACATAGCTTTATGGAGACTCCCACTTGATTTGTTTTTTTAGTAGAGGCATCCAATTTCATGTGCAGGAGGAAATTCTGTAAAGGGCTGTTCTAGTGAGCACACACGTCCCATGTTCTTGATACGGGGCCTGTGGGTTATGCTGGGAAGGTCAACAGCTCCTTGGGTGCAGCATATGGAAGGGAGGTGGTTGGGGCCGGGTACAGGGCAGGCTTCCACAGCAGCTCTCTCCTACCACAGGGAGGCTGGCTCCTTACTTTTCTTGGGATAATACTGAGAAAGAGGAAGAAAACTGGGGTTGCCGGTACAGAATAAAAGACAATGGGGTTGAAGAAGTTGTGGAGAACATCCAACAGGATAAGAAACTGTGAGCATGGTCTTTGCCAGCCAAAGTCCAGCCCCAGAGGGCTAGTACTGAATGTAAATTAATAGTGATGTTTTGAATTCTTATTTATTTTATATTAATTAAGCACATACAATGTATTTGAGACTGGGTTAACTGCATATATGGTATTAAACCCTTATATATAGCAGCCTTCTGGGTAAGGAACACTAAAGAGCCCCATTTTAGACCAGGAAACTGAGGCACAGAGAAGTTAACTAACTTGCTCAGTAAAGTGCAGCTTGTCAGTGGGTAGGAAGCCTGACTACAGCGTAACTCCCCAAATGGTGCTTTCACACCAGGCAGGCTGTGGGGTGAGGTTGCTGGATGCTACCAAGCTCTTCTCCATCCCCCACCAGCAAAGGGGCCCAGAACCCTGCCCCATGAGTTCCCTTCCTTAGGATCCCTCTGCTAGGTTAGGACATTATACCTCTGGAAGGCCCTGTGGTAAGCGGCAGACATTACCTACATGAACCCAGTAGCAAGGTTGGCTGGCCCAGGGCTGGCGAGGGGTGGTTTGGGAAAGAAAATGGGGAGAGCAGCCCAGAGCTGCCCTGAGGGAGAAGGTCCTGGTGCAACCGGCAGCCATGCCATTTCCGGGGTCGTGGGCCTCATGGGCTCTGGTGACTGGTGTGGCAACGCTGGGAGGACAGGAGGATTGAAAGGCAGAGTTTGATAAATCCCTCTATAGAGTGTATTTAAGCTGGGTCCTAAGCCATTTCTTTCCACTCCAGCATTTAGAATCGTTTTAGATACAGGATCCCCAGGGCATGTTGGGGATTCGAGGGCACGAGTAAACCCTAAGCTGAGACTGCGGCCCCGTGCCAAGAACCTGGGATTCAGAGCTAGGTGACTTGGGGTTGCGTTTCCAGTGCTGTCTCTTACTTAGTGCTTTTTAGAAACATTTTTTTATTACCAAAGGAATGCAGGCTTGTGGTGAATATGTGAAAACAGGACAAAGAAGAAAATTAGATTGAACCCTAAGAATAAATGTGCTTTTCCAAGAGAAAGAGTGTAATCCAAAAGCAACCCTGGAAGATGCAGGAGAGCTTTATGGGGCCTGGGTGGGGTGGGGAGGAAGCTTTATAACAGAACAGGAGTCCCCCTTCTGAAATGTGCACCTGGGGACACGAAAAGCATCTGGCTACACTGCCAGTCAGTGTCCGACCCACAGCTAGAGGCAGAATCCTTTGGTTCTCTTTTCTTCTCCCAAAACATATATAATTTTCAAAAACCATCAGAGGTATTCTGGTGACCCCAGCACTGTTTCCTTCTAACACCTTCCGCTGTGTTCTTGCCGCCCCTCCCCTCCTTCTCCTCTCCTGAAGTTTCTCCCTCCCCTGCACGTCTACCCAGAGGTCAGACCCCCACGGGCACATACCAGGCCCTTCCCTTGTGTGTGGCCCACTTTCTCAGTCAGGAGAGCCCTACAGGGGACCCCAAGAAGACTTTTACATCTTTTAATACCCAAGACGTATTCTTGGTAGGTTTTAGAGATGGCCAGTGACAACTGCAAAGGTTAATTTACTTTGAGCTTAATAGCTACCAGCTTCAGATAAATAGATATATTGGCCTAGTGTTCTGATTATGTTCTATCTTTGATTTTTTTATTTTTGTAAAGAAACAGAGGTATTTGTTCATCTGTGTTAGCCTCTCTACCCTCGCAATTTAACTTTGTAATTCAGGTATTCAATCTCAGTCAAACAAAGCAAGCAGAGCTAAGTTAACACAGACTCAGCTTTTTAGAAGCCTAGACCAGTATCTGATGGGCACTAAACCTGAATTTTCTTAACTTTTTTGACCATATAATCACTTCTGTTCCCTTTTCTGACTATATAATCCTGGTTTCCCTGCACCTTTCCTCAGCTGCTCCCCCTGAACCCTTCATCAATACCCCTGTTCTACCTGTGTCTCCTAAGGCTGAACCCTTGGCCTTGTTCATTTCTAATGATACACTTTCACTGGGAAGAGACCACCCACTTACAGCACAAGGCCCAAGATTCCCAAGGCTGGGGAATAGCCCAGCCCTCTCCTAAGCAAGAATCCCACCCTTCAAAGGTCTCTGGGCCTCTCTGCCTCACTGTCCAGCAGACACTCCAACTCAGCACCTCCACACCCAGGCCTTTATCTTTCACTCACCTTTTCCCAACTCACCTGGTGGCTTTGACAAGTCATTCAAAGTTAAACACTGTGAAGTCATGAGAACAATTAAATGTCCTACACATGTCATCTTATGGCAAAACCAGGACATAGATATTATTATTCTCAGTTTATAGATGAAGAAACAGACTCAAATTATCCTAAATCATAAAGTAAGTGGTAGATTTTCACTATTTAAAACTGTCCCCCCTCAAAAGGAGGACACAAACAAACTCAAATATCCAACCTAAACAGACAATTTTAACATTCAGTCAAATAGTTATTGAAAAATTAAATACATAATACATTTCCACACAATGGATATTATTCAGCTGTTAAGAAAAATTAATATGAACAACATATAAGGAAGTGTTTAATGTATAAAAAAAGGTCATAATGTATAAAAAAAAGCTTGATACATCTGTGATCCCAGTTTTGCTATATACACGGATATACACACACATTCTCTGTATGTATATTTATTATTACACATGTACATACACATTCTCTGTATGTATATTTATTATTACACATGTACATACACATTCTCTGTATGTATATTTATTATTACACATACAGACACCCCCTACACATACACCCCTTTTTATAGAGAGAAGGGGAGGAAACACCCTCACATTCACACACACAAACATTTAAAACAAATTTTAATGCTGGGACAGAATTAACCACTCTACATGATGAGTTTATAGGTAATTTTAATTTCCTTCTTTGTACTCTGCTCCAGATTTTCCTCAGTAAGTATGTATCACTGTCAGCAGGAAATGTTACTTTGAAAGCAACAACCACGGGAGGCCCAGCGGCCTAGCCCGCTGCTCATCCTTCTGCCTCTGGCAGTTCGGTCCCAGGTCCCTCCATTGTCTTCCTTGAGTCTTGCTCTCCCCTCACTTCGCAGTGACCCTCATCCCCCTCAGACCAGGCCTCTGAGGGCCCCTCTCCTGGCCCCTCCTGAACCCCCTCTTCCTGCTCACCCAGTGCCCTGGCCTTGGCTCTCCCCCCTCTCTGGTGCCTCCACCCCACCACCTTCCCCTCTGAGCCCGCGAGGCCAGGAGGACGAAGTGCAGGCAGTCGGGGTGGGTAATGAGCGGATACATTTGAGGCCTGTGATCAGACCAGCCGGGGGCACCAGAGCCTTCCCAGCCAAACGGACCTGGCGGCCGAGCTTGCTGAGTTCGCCCTTTCGGCTCCTGAACTTGGCCTCGCTGTCGCTTGCTCACCAGCTGTATACGCCACTGGCATCCCGGGCCCTCCCTCCCTCCCTCCCTCCATGACTCTGTCCCTGACCCCTACCTGTTCTTTCAGTTTCCACTTTTTCGTGTGTACATTGATTTTGTGCCTTTATTATTCTTGCAATTAGAAAAAAGGGGAGGGGGCATTTAAAATTCTGTTATTTTAGGATTATTAGCTTTTAGGAGGGATTGGTCTGCCACTACCCACATTGGTCTGCCATTCCAAAAAAATTCATTATTGAGGAGTCATATGATATTTAATATAATGTGTAGCTATTTCTGAAGGAATTAGATATTTAACTGAGGATTTCTTAGGCACCTTGGAGCCGAAAATAAGAGATATCATGGCCCCAGTATTCTTTACTGCCTCCCTATCTGCACTTTATTCTCCTCTAGTCCATCGAGCAGGGGTAGCCCTGTCAAGAAGAAAGTGGGAAAGAGAAGTTCTCACCTTTTAGGTTCACATTGATCAGGGTTTTTAACCTAGTTTTAAATTAGTCCCAACCACCCTTAATGTTGGGTATTCCTTATCAACCAGAATTTTACTTTGTTTTGCTTTACTTTCTTGATTTATATTATGAAAAATGATTATTTTTATCCCTTTTCAGATACAAAAATAGAATATATATTGACTATGCATTTACTCCCTTCTAAAAAGCTTCTCCATTAAAAAAACACTTAAGTGTCAAGTGGAAAGCAGCATCAGTTGCCTTTTAAGCAGCTGTATCTCCTTATTAGTTACAAATGAGTAAACATGACCGCTGTGATCTTTAAAGGAGAGGGCAGAGAATATGAAAGACAGAATGACTGAGATAGGAGAGAAAGCAGACGTTTGGACCACCGGAATGATGGTCGGCACATCCTAAGACCAGCACGTATAGTGAGCACCCAGGCATTATTTCCAGAGAGCTGGTAGCAAACACCCCCTTCCCCGGGCTTTCTCTTCACCTCAGGAGGGAGGTCAGTGATGGGCAGAAGTTTCTGTGCAGGGTGAGGAAGTCTGATTCCAACCATCCTTGGTTGGTTGATTGTTTCATTTGTGTTAAAAAAAACAAACATCTCCACATACAAATAGCTCTGCCAGATTGTCATAATCAACGAGAGGGGCTAAGGTCTGAGCAAAACCTGAAGAGGGTGAAGATTAGTGGTAAACAGGCGCTGAGACTGCCATCCTACCAGCAGGGTGTGGGGCCAGGCCAGGGCTAAGAGCAGCCGGCTAGGCGTGTGGCAGGGAAGCCAAAGGGACAGGGTGCCGCCGGACAGGCGCATTCTCTTGAGAGTCGCTTGCCCTGCAGTGGGTCTGCCAGTCATGGCTGCCCCAGCCTTCTGGGGCCTTTCCATCTGGAGGGCAGCACCTCTTAACTTTAACGTCGACAGAGGCTGGCTCCCGAGTGGGCCTCCTGACCTCTCACTCCCACCCCAAAGCAGGTCCTCCCCCTGACTTCCCTTCCGCCCTGTCTCCCTGGCCCCAGGTCTCTGCCTCATCCATGGTGCTTCCCTTCCCTGCAGCTTCTCCTAGCCAAGGGCTCCTCTCTTTCCTCTGCCTCAAGCCCCCACGTGCCCCAAAAGCCCTCCTGGGCAGCAGAGGGATGAAGGTGGTAGAAACTCTGAGACCTGTGGCTATGACTGGAGACTGGTCATGAAGTGAAGATCATAAAAGCTGCTAGAGAGAAAAACCAGGCCCTTACCAATGTACTGGTTTTCTAAATAGCAACACCGAGAGCTAAACAGTGGCACAATGCCACTGAATTCTTAAGGTGAATGATTTCTGACAGAGTTCTGAACCCAAACTACCAATCAAGTGTGCAGGCAGAATAAAGTCATTGTAAGATGTGTTAGAGCTAAAAACAAGATTACCTTATCATGTTCCCTTCCTTAGGGAGCTGCTAGATGGGGGCCATTCAGCCGAGGCCACCAGGCCATGTCTGGCCTGCCCCCTGTGTTTATATTGCTACCAGCAAAGAACACTTTTACTTCCTTACGGTTACATTTTAAATGGTTATGTGAGTACCTTGACCCATTTGTCTTTTGGCCCGTTATTCTCTGTTCCTTTAAGGTAGTTTGCTGATGTCTGTGCTAGACAAAGTGTTCCATTGAAATGGGGCATAAGTTAAGAAAGAGAGAGCCATGAGATCCAAGGAACAGGAGACGGACACCTGAGAGAGGGGGTGAAGGTTGGGGAGATGACCGGGGTGTCAGCTTGAAACAGGTGTAGAGGGAGATGTGCCCAGATTTGAGCCAGGGTGCAGAGAATGCCCAGAGTCCTCAAGAAATAAAAGTGAAGTGGTGGTTTAATTGATGTGCTTGAGCCTATTGAGAGGAGTTTTATATTCCTCTGGGAACTTTGGGAGGGACTTAGTGCTAGACAGGAAACTAACCAAAAGAAAAAACAAGGCAGTGTTTACCTCCTGGGAAAACAAGATGAATAAGAAAGGAAATGCAGTCATGGAAGTGATAGAACATACCTGACTCAGCTATGAGTGGGTCTAAATCACAGTCACATAATCACTGAAGTTTGATATAACTAAATATTAAAATAGAACCAAATTAGAAAGTGGAAGGATAAATGAATGGAGAAGAGAGCTAAATTCTCACCTTCCTTAATAGGAAATTAAAAGCAAATGAAATCAAGACCTAAACAGTATAAACATGTAATTTAAATATAGAGAGGTAATTATTAGTTGCAACAGCTAAAATATTCAAAGTATTTTGCTTCTAAGGAGCCAGCAATAGAAGTAGGCCGGAGGATGCTGCATTTTGTTAAAAGCCTTTTAGAATGACTTGACTTTTAAAATAATGTAGCTGTATTACTTTGAAAATAGATTTTTAAAGTAACAAAATTAAAAAGAAAAGTGAATGATCATCCCGAGGAGTAACGTCCTGGTGACCATGCCCGGTGGTGGTGGCCTCAGGCCCCTAGGTGGAGGGTCCCAGGGCCACATTAGCTCTGATTGTCATTTATTGTTTCTGACATGAGTGTGAATACATTTCAATAAAATGTCAAGACTGATAGCCATTCGTTCAAGCAATGCACATTCTGTGTTTCATTCCTGGCTGGAGCTGGCCAGATGAATACATCATGATTCCTGCCCTCAAAGACTTCACAGACTGGTGAGATATAAAGTCACTCATTCCAGCTGATAAGAATATACTAGAGGGAAAGGTGATTGCAGAGAAAAGTGCTCAGAGGTCAGAAATCTTTCACTGGAGCCCTGGAGGTTGAATAGGAATTGGGGGAGGTGGGGTAAGGGAGGAGCAGATATCCAAGCACAGGGGAACAGAATATGCAGAGGCACAGAGGGGACCCAGACATGATAAAGCCAGGTACAGGTGACATCTGCATGTGACCTGAAGTGGGAGCTCAAGAGTTTATGTAGAGGATGAAGCTGAAGAGGTGAGCAGAAGACGGAGCACCGCTCAGTGACCCAGCATGCCAGGAGAAAGAGTCTGGACTTTGTCTTCCCTCATGACATCATTTTCTGGGCCAACCAGTCACTATTGAATTTTGAGATCTGTATTTACTATTGAGCTCCTCCCATGTGCCAGGTGTATCATGATGAACACAGTCCAGGTCTCCCCTCTCCTGAAACAAACCAGTGAAGCCAGGTGGAAGGTCCTTGAATAGGCCCCACACGGGGAGTTTGTCCTGGATAAAGGGAGGCTTCAGGGGAGGGGTGGGAGGGAAGGCAGCAGGGGGATTGGATTTGGGGGAAAGATGCACAGAGCAAAATGGGTGAGACTTTCTCTTTGGGCAGAGAGTCGGAATGACAGGGATGGGAGGCCTAGTGGGAAGAACTGGCTCTGGGGCTTTCGACACAACTCCCATACGCAGCTGTGTCAGCACAGGGTGGCCAGCCGGGCTGGCAGTCTGCAGCCTGGTTTGCGGGCACTGAGGCCAGCACCATGAGAGGCCTTAGGTGGAGCCTGCTGACCACCTGCTCTGCAGTGAGCACAGGCTGAGGCTTGAGTCAAGGATCCCAGGATACTGGGGGAGGGGAAGGCATTTTAGAGGGAAGCCAGAGAGCTGGAAGGCTGGAGGCTCCAAGGGCAGTCCCTGGGCTTCTCCGGGGGAGGGAAAAGCAGGCCTTCCACTGCTGAGGCACAGCAGTTGCAGAGCCAGGAGAGGGCTTGGTTTCAGTGTGAAAAGGAAAGCTGATAATCGGTCCCACAGGCATTGGCTCACATCTCATGTACACCCAGTGCTGTTATTGGATTTAAAACCTCATTTCTGATTCTGAAGAAGGTGCTATTAAATTGAGAATGTAAAACAAATGATCACAATCATGGTCCAGGTCCCTCATTTAATAGATGGAGAAGCCAGGAAGGCTTGGGCCCACTGCACACAGCGAGTGCATGGGCGGGGGTGGGGGGGTGTGGACAGCAGGGGCAGGCCGGGGGGCCCTGCTGCAGCTCAGTGGCTATAGGCGGGCCCACAGTCAGCTATCCGATTTTCCATACAGGGTTTTCCCTGTCCTGGGGGAGTGACTCATGGCCATAGCACTAGCATCCTGACCCCACAGGACACCTATTGTCAGCGTCTTGGAGTGACGGAACCCAGTGAGTTGATCTGAAACGGTGAAACCTTCTGGTGGTACTGTCTTATATAACAATGAAGTATAAATAATTTTATTTGGAGGTGCTTATTGCCTTTGAGACAAATTTGAAGAAATTTTAATCTAGAAAGGGAGCCTCAGAGACAGGCACATTTATGAGGGCCTTCCAAGAAGGCACGTGCCCCCTGCTCGCTGGGCTCTCCCTCTTCTGTGGTACGAGTGGGACACCCCCAGCTCAGGGTGGCTCCTGAGAGTCAGGGTCCCAGCAAGCTTAGGAGTCCAACCTCACAGGATCTTGCAAATGAGCGAAAAGCTGCCATCCCACCTCTCATCTGCATACTAAAACACCCAACGCTGTCATTCCCTGGGCCATACAGTGGCCATGGCACCAGTGGATATCCAAAATGTGGTTTGGCTCATGTCTCAGATCTCAAATCCATGAACAAAATAACAATTACTAGAGAATGTACGTAAGGCTGTTTTAAGTATTTATTACATGTGCATCTTTCCTGCTGTTCTACTTTCAAATTGACTGAAATCCAAACACGTTATTATACAAAAGTCATATTTCACAAAAAAAAAAATTAAGTAGAACATTGAGCAAGGCATGGTGCTGTCTGCCAAATCGTCTCCCATCCAGAAGTACCTTCTGGTCTCTTCTCCCTCATGTGTTCCCACCTCTCTAGCTTAGCTAACCCATTATTCTTCTTTTTGTAAAGCTTGCTAAGCTGAGGGTTAACATGTTAGTGTATTAATCCCAGTATAGCACCTTCCAAGAGCTTCAAGCCCTTCAGATTTAAATACCATCTGAGGCCATATTTTGTTTGTTTTTCCCAATACAGACTGCAGTTTGTTCCATTTTATTGCCCGCTTTTTTTTTTTAACGTTTTAGGTTTTACTTCTACACTCCAAAAATTGAAGAATTCCAAAAATTGACATTTATATTACATCAGTCTATTTACTAATCTCACATATTACCAAGTTGGCATCCTCCCACAGCTCTGAGTGCAGTGTCCTACCAGTGCCCTTGTTAGCAGTCTGGTGGCTTGAGCCTGGGTGTTTGAGCACCTGCAGTGGTGAACAGTTTGGGAGCCGCCAGCAGGAAGAGAGGATCACCCAGGGAGGCAGACGTGGCCTGTGCTATTCTGATCTCCAACAGCTCCTGAGTATTAAAATAGCTGGTGAGCGTGAATGGGGAGGCTCTGGGGGTGGCAGGAGGGATGGGTGCTCCTGCATGGAGAGAGGGTTCCTGCTGGAACTGAACGCTGAGGGCGGGGTTGATGCAGCTGGCACCCCTGATGCTGCTTGTAGGGGTGCAAGTAGGCAGCTCTGTGGGAAAGGCAAGGGGTAGACCTTGTGCAGAGTTCAGAAGGCTTTTGAATGCATTTGGTTCAGCCTGCACTTTGTAAATAGGCACTTCATTCCAGTGTGTGTCCTGAACAAGAGCATCTGGGCCTCAAACAATGAGAAATAACACACTAAATCATTCATTCAATCATTCATTTAACTGGCATTTATTGAACAATATCTATATGGTGGGCACTGCCCCTAGTTGTGAGGATACATAGGACCTCTGAACATCAGTCCTGTAAGAACTCAGCACCAACCGCAGTGCAGCATGGGAAAAGGACTGCGCCATAGTTGGGTGTGAGGCCCACCCTTCGTGGAAAGACATGAGGGGTGGCCAGGGGCTTCTGCAGGAGGAGGCCTTCAGCTGGAACAGACAATCTGACACTGTGCCTCTCCCACCTGGGCAAGTCCACTGGATGCAGCTACAGGCACAGAGGGCAAGGGCAGCCGGGGGCAGGGTACCACCTACAGGGAGAGCCAACTTGATTTCTGGTACTTAATTTCTGGTAACCAATTATCCTTCTTTTTTTTAAGCTCGCTAAGCTGAGGGTTAACATGTTAGTGTATTAATCCCAGTACAGCACCTTGCAAGAGCTTCAGCCCTTTAGGCTTAAATACTCACTGTCTCAGACCATATTTTGTTTGTTTTTCTCATCTGCCTCTCTGCAGCCAGCTGGGTGAGGGTGGAGCCATCCTTGTGAAGGGGTGAGCCACCAGTTGGCTTCTGATTTCAGCATGTCCTCTGAATGACAACAGATAAACAGGCCTCTGGGTGGGCAGAGTTGGGGGGCTGTCTGTGGGGCTTCCTCTCATTGTCACCTGCCATCTCCCAGCTTATGAAGAAGCATTAAAAGGCAATCCTGCTATGTACCAATAGGTATCTTTAGACATACTTCCTCCATCATGCAGCCTGGTGCTGGGTTATTGGTTATTTTCTGTAGACCCTTTATAGCAAACACTGGAAACAGTAAAAATCTATCAAGAGAGGACTGTTATAGGAAATGGTGGCACATGCTGTCACCAAAAAATGATTATGTAGTACATTTATTGACATGAAAGATATCCTCAGAGTGTGGATCGAAAATGCATATTAGAAAATAGTGTTCATAGATCCCATGCTTGTCAATATTAAAGTGCATATGTCTGGGAGAATGTTAGGAAGAATGTTAGGAAGATGCACAGTGGGAATGTGGGGGACTCATTTTCTTCCTTTAGCTTATCTGTCTGTTCTGACTTTTCTCAGTGCTCATGTGTCATTTTTTTATTAAAAAATCATTAAAGACAGAACATATTTTGAGAATTAGCTCCTCGGTGTCCCCTCTTACAATAAAACAAGGAGAATAATATTGAAAATTATGCCAGTGGATGGTGTTTATCACTTTATTCCTGAGAGTGATCTACCATTTAGAGTGACTGCCTACTTTGTGGACACTCTAGGAAAAGGAAAGAAAAATCTGGAGAGCTTAAAATAGTTATTAAATAAAAAATTTTAAGTATCTGTTGTTTTAGGGGGTTATTGCTCTTCTACACATGAATAAACATTAAAGAGGTCACTCCTCCCCACACAAGCCACTTTACATGGCTTTACAGGCAAGTTTTGCTAAACATTCAAAAAATAGTTAATCTTTGTCTTATACAGTCTCAGAGAATAGAAAGAAAAAGCTACCCAATCCATTTTATGAGGATAGTTTACTCTGACATTAAAATCAGACAAGAACCTTCCTAGGAAAAAGCTATAGACCAATGTTACCTTTGAGCATATTTGTAAAATGCTAATACAATATTTACTAATAGAATTCTTCAATATATTAAATATGTATGCATTATGAACAGGAAAGGCTTATCCTGGGAAAGCAATAATTTAAATCAAAAAGTCTTAATAATTGGTTAAATTCACATATTAAAAACAGTAAACCATATGATAGTCTCAATACGTACATAGGAAGTGCTTGATAAAATTAGGTACACATAAAATTTCTATCTTCAAACAAACAAAAGCTTAGCAAAATAGTAACAGAAGGAAGATTCCTTAACTTGATTTAAAAAAACCTACAGCAGACAATTTATATGGTAGGGAAATTTTAGAGGCAATTCTGTTAAAGTCTGGAACAAGACAGGGATGCCAAATAACATCCTTATTCTTCAACATTATACTGGAGATTCTCACCAGTGCAATAAGGCAAGAAAAAGAAATAGGAGGTAGAAGAAAACAATCATTTTGTGCAGGCAGTGTAGCTGTCCACATGAAAAAAATCAAAGAGATGTTACATAAAATCTGTTAGAACTAATAACAGAATTCAGCAAAATTTCTCAACTGGAGATGAGTATATAGGAATCAGTTGGGTTCCTATTATCATTAATAATCATTTAGAAACTATGATAGAAAAAGAATTATAGTAGCAACCCAAACTATATGGTACCTAGAAGTAAATCTAATGAAAGATGTAAGAGCTTTATGCAGATGACAATAAAACATTATTGAAGTCACAGAAGAAGATCTGACTAAATGGAGAGATATATCGTGTTAATGGATGGGAAGCCTAATATCATAATAATACCAATTTACCTGAGATTAATATACAGTGTTCATAGCATTTGGCCAAATGATCCTAAAATTCATATGGAAGAGTTAAAGGCAAGAATAGTCAAGACAATTCCTAAGAAGAATAAAATGGGGGGTGGGGGGAACTTCATAACTCATCAATGGGACAGAATAAAAAACTCAGGCCCATGTGCTATGGAAACTTGATAAGAAAAAGGTTGCCTAACAGGTCATTAGCAGAAGGATGAACTATTCAATAAATTGAATAAATTGGGAGGGGAAAAAGATCCTTATACAATATGCACAAATAAATTCCAGATGGATTAAAGATCTAAATGTGAAAAGCAAAACTTTAGAACTTTTGGGAAATATACAAGACTCATTTATCACTTCAAGCAGGAAAGCATTTTTCAACATGAGATACAAAAGCCAATAACCATAAAGGAAAACTTTGATAAATTTGACTATGTTAAAATTTTTAATTGCTGTACAACTAAAGACACCATAATAAAGTTAAAAGTTAATGCTATAGACTGAGAGGAGAAAATTAAAACTTGTTTGATCAGCCGAGGATTAGAATCCATAATATATTAATAGCTCCTACAAATTAGCCAGAAAAAGACATGCAGACCAATGGGACATGGGGGGGTAGATGAGTAAATTATATAAACAAGCAATTCACAGATAAAAAACCTAAATGCTCAATATACACAAAAATATATTGAATCTCACTAGCAATCAGATAAATGTATATTAAAACAAGATGCCATTTTCTACCTATCAGATTGGCAAAAAATTAAAAGGTAGATTATTTAAAGTGGACTATTTGAAGTGTTGATGAGGAAGTGGAACTACAGGAACTCATACACTACTGCTGTGAGTGAAAATTAGTACAATTTCACTGGAAAGCAACTGACAGTCTCTGTAGAGGACTTGGCAATTGAGTTCTAGGTGTAGAACCTGGGAGACTGTTGTGTGTGTGCACAAACAGATACATCTGTGGGCTTTTTTGCTTGCAGAAAGTGGAAAGAATTGTCCTTCAACAGGAAACATAGGTATACAGTATATACATAAAAGCAACTTGAATGACTCAATTAGGTAAATCTTGAAAGCATGATGTTGAATGAAGAGTTGCAGAAGACCGTGTAGTATGGCACCTTTATCTGAAGTTTAAAAAACACTCTAGGCAATACAATGTCTATGCATGCGTACTCATGAGGCAGGAGTATAAAAACAAAGATGAGACAAAAACACATTGACTTCCGAAGTGCGGTTAGAGCTGGAGACATAGAAAGAGGGAGTTGAAAACTTCACCTCACTGTCTCTGAGGACAAAATATTAATATTTGTTCCATCAGCGGGGTGGCCATACAAGTAGAGTTGGTTATATTTTTCTGTGTTGTCTATATACTTGAAATGCATCATGGTTTTTAAAGAATTCTCCTGCTAGCGGGGTGGGGGAAGCCTGTCTAAGCTCCATCCTTAAGTGGGCAGTAATTCAAAAAACATTTGAACTGACACTTGTTACCTCTTGAATGTCAGTTGGGTGTGGCAGATTGAAGCACAGGACTCTGGGGCAGCCTGCGTGGGTCTGAATCCAGCTCTGCCACTTCCTAAATGGTAGCCTCAGACAAGCTGTTTAAGCTCTCTTTGCCGTGGTTTCCTTGAATGTAAAACCTGCTGCTGGTGGTGATGATGATATCAGTGCCTTCTCATAGAGTTATTGCAAGGCGATGATGAGTTACTGCGCACACACCCTACAGAAGTGGATTCTATTATTATTATGCCTGAATGTGATATGCCATTCAGAGAGACGCCAGTTGCTTGTTAGTTGCAAGTGGGGGAGGGGATGAATAAGCTTTGTTGAAATAAATCATGTAAGTAGATGTTTTTAGTGATGGTTGCTCTTCCACTGCAATGAGACAAAAATATCTCTCAGATCTCTAAAATTAACCTGTTGAGTTGGAAATGATTCACCCCCACCCTCCCTGCTGGTTTCACAAGTATCTGCTTCAGTTAGCGCTGGTAAATAAAATTATCTCTCATTCACTTCTCAGAGCTGGCTGTAAAATCACTATGAAAAGCAAAACCAATATATAAAGCTGTTGTAATATATAGCATTTCCTCCAAAAATGAAAGATACATCTACCTTCAAGTTTTGGTGAATGTGTGGTATTTTTATCACTTAATAAGACTGGCTTTTTTTGTATTAAAAAAAATTGATGAAATACAAATCTCTTTGCTGGGTGGGAATTTAAATTGATGTCTATTTAATGTCTCAAATAAATGAAAAATCACAGTCATTAGTGAGCCCAGGACAATTTTCTGAAAGCAGAATGCACAAAGGCAGAGATTGTAGGCCTTGTCTGGAGTTAATCTGAACTTGGGCCCAACTGCAGCTCTGCTATTTACTGGCCTTGGCTTTGAGTGAACTACTTAAATCTGCTGTGTCTCAGTTTCCTCATCTGTAAAATGGTACTGACAGTCCCTCTTTCGCATAACTCTTGTGAGGATCAACTACATGGTATATACTATCTCGGGTACATAATTTGTGCTCAATAATTAACATGATCTCTGACATGGTAATTAACTAATTCCTCAATGCTGATGGGTGGGTGGGGAGGGTCTACAAGATGAGATAACGCACTGGAAGGTCTTACCTGTAGGAGACCCTGCCAATCTCTCTCCACTTCACTTAAAATAACAAGTCATTTCAGGCCCAGGAATTTTTTGGAATGAAAAAAACCTGGTCTTCATTTTAAAGATGTTGAAAGGCTGCTTTTGAAGTGTAATTACTCAATGCAAGGTATTGCAATGATCAGAGTCTGCTTTCCAGTAAGAGGCCTGTTTTGACTATTGCTTGTGTATGACCTTGCACAACACCCTAAAATATCCAATAGAACTAGGAAATTTCGTCATGCTTGGTCCCCCCAAAACACCTGAATCCACATTCCTGACCACTGGAAGAACGAACCTCTAGGACTGAGCACCCACCGAGGGCAAAGCCAAAACTGAGTGCCTACACCCAGGCCTCAGCCAAAGGTACAATCTTGGAGACATCCAAGCACAAGCTGGAGGCAGAACAACTGCCACATGGTAAAGGGGGTGCAGACTACCTAATGCGACACCCCCTCCTCTGCATTTGGTTGTCTCCAGCAACTCAGCCTTTCTTCCTTCTACCCTCTCCCCCAGTCCTACTAGACCCAAGCCTGCCTCTCACTTCCTACCCTCTTTTAATAGGAGGAGCAGTTTGGTGGTGGCCAAAATGGGAGGAAAGAGAATCCCTAGGAGGGATACACTGCGGCTCTGACTGAATTGATTCCCAGCAAGCTGTGAATAGAGACTACACTTTAGCCAGCTAAACAGCTATTTGCATTTTAAAGGAAGAACCTGTTTATCCGAACCAGGATCCCTAAACGACTAATATTTAGGGAAGATGGGACTTTTCACCACCTTTTGCTTGATGGAAAGGGACAGGGTTTGATGGGAAAATGGGAAGCTCAGGGTAGGGCAGGCTGAGTTTGAGATGCCTACTGGACAGGCTCCTGTGGCCTTCTCCACCCAGATGCCCCCAGGGCACCTGGACCTCAGCGAGTCAGGACTGAATCCATCTTCCCCACATGATCCCAGATGCCTGTCAGTTGGTGGTGCGTAATGTCCCCAGCCCCCATCCCTCAAGCTGGGAGAAACCCTCAGCATCTTCTCAACTCATCCTCTCCCCCAGCAGCCATGCAGGTGGTTATTTACTGTCACCCGCAAGACCAGGTAAGATCAAAATCACAGTGCGTTTAACTGTCTTGCTAATTGCCTCAGCTTCCTACTGCCTTGAGGAATATCTCAAGGCATGTAAAAGTGTTTGAAATCCATATTTCAAATTATCTTATTAGAGTTTTTGAAATTTTTATGGCCCATTTCTTGTCAGATCTGATTAGATCATTACTTTGCCATATAATTTGGCTGAGGACAAGTCCTACAACGCGGAGGATAATCGTCTGTCGTGCCGGCATGATTAGTGCATTGCCTTCGGTCCTCGGTGTCATTTCTTGCAGGAATCTTTTGAAAGTGGTCCATTTTGTGAGGGTTAGTTTAGTTAGAACTAAATAATATCATCAGTGAGTCTGTTTAACCAAGCACACATAAACATGTGCTGAAATAAATCAGAACTGCTGAACAGGAAGCAAGTATACACTAAATACCCTTAAACCCCGGGTGAGGGACCTTCTCCTCTTCCCTTAGCATGCCACACACCAGTGGGCCGTGGACTTAACCTGTATGTTAAATATTAGTATTTATCTCATTTAGAAAACAAGGAAACAAATACAGGTTCTAATGTTTTCATTTTGCATGCCCTATAGTGAAGCCTGGCAGAGGCTGCTGTCCTCCAAGTCTTGGTGACCCCACCCACAGGACCCACAAGCTGCTTGCTTTTTATTGCAGGTGGTGGAAATTTGGGGACCTCGGTGCCAGCAGCAGGGGGCTGCCCAGAGGATATATCCTCATGGAGGGTGGCTCTCTTAGAGAGTGGAGGAGAGGCCAGACCCAAGAAGGCCATAGGATGTGCTGGATTAACCTGCAGTCAGAAAAATCCATTTCCTAAGCCTCCCATGTCATCTCAATTTTATTGTGATGCCTTTTAAAGTATCCCAAAATACTTTTCTTAAGTCTCAAAAATGCCATCTCATTAAAGTATGAAAGGAGTTAGACCAACAAAAGGCATTTTTCATGAGCTTCTAAACTTTGATCATTTCTCCCTGTGGGGAGGGATCAAGGTTTCTGTTTGTCCCTAACTCAAAGGCCCACCATCCCTGATGATCTCATTTCACTGGACCTCCTCCAGTGCTGTTTTTTCTTTAATATTACAGCAGTATACAAACCAGTTTTATACAAGGGAAGGAAAATAGTTTCCAGTTTGACTCCCCTGGAGATGCAACAACTCAGTTAGTCTTTCTGGAATCCACAACTAGGTTAGGTTTGCATTTCAAAACACTACTTAAGGTTCCTTAATAGCTTTGTCCCCACAGCTCCACAGGGACAACCAAGAATTGAAGCACAGGCAAAGCCTTCCCTAGGTGTTTTATCATTGTCTTAGATAACCCATCCTGCAGACTACCTCACCCTCTCCAATCAACCCCTTGCTCATCGGTCACCAGGACAGACAAGGAAGAGGGGAGAGGGTGACACCCTCCCCACTGGCTCCTGGCCTTTGTCAGTAGTGAAGGATGGATTGTGAGCGGCAAGACCAGTCCAGTCACATTTTCTGGGTGCTTGTGCAGATGTCAATGATAGGTGCTCATCGAGAAAGTTCAGCGTCTTGCCAATGGGTTTCAGCCCCAGGAAAGTTCACTCTTGATTCGGTAGGACTGAAAAATGACAATGGAACATTCTTGGGGTGAAAAGGTTTATACACAAATCTATTCCCACGATGGGAGGTCAAGTGCTAGAATCCTGTCCACCTCAGAGTGAGTCTGCGTGCAGCAAACCGGTCTCTGCCTCTGGGTTTCTCTGCCCCCACAGCCAACTCAGTCTCTGTCCTCGGCGCTGCCACCACTCCAGCCTCTGCTCTCCTACAGCCATGCAGCTGTGCAACCCAGAGCACTGGGTGGAGCTCTTTATATAGAATAAATAATAACTCGTTGCCCACATGTGTTCAGTGAGCAAGCTGACCAGGGTCGGGTGAGAACCCTGGCCATAGGAACTGTCATTTTCTCTACATTCAAATTCAAAGTAGTTTATGAGACTGCTCCAATCTCAAGGAGGCTTGCTTGAACTTTCTTTCCAACAGTTACGTGTTCAGTGATTGAGTGCGAGAAACCTGGACTGCCACTAATCTCACCCTCTGCCCCTCCCCAGGCCCGGAGAACTCTCCGCCTACCTCCCTTGTGCTCTGGGTCTCTTGCTTTGACAGATGGTGCCTTTTAAGCACCACAGATTGGTTTTCTCTGGGTCCCATCTCCACTTTTAACTTCTGCTGAACACTTTTAGCTAACTCCTCCTTGCCATCATCTTAAGCTAATTACAGAAGTGAAGTGACATTGTGTGTGCACTGGCTATTAAGATAATTTCCAGTTTTGTAATACTGATGCAGCTGTCCATATTCGCATACAAGTTTTCCCGCACTCTCCTAACCAGAAGTGGAGAGATGCAGAGTCCTGCGAGTAAGGAGAGAAGAGCTGGGTCTGTCACTAGTCCCTCTACTGCAGCACATCCTGGGCCGATGCTCAGACCTCCTCTTGGGCTGTAGCTGATGGCTCAGAGCCCATCATTTCTCATAAGCATCATTTATTTTTCCCAAAACTTATTACCTTGTTCTTACCATGCTGGAGCTCATCTGCCTCTTTTCTGCCCACTCACCCAGATTGGTAAGATCTTCCTGCTGTTTATCACCACTAGCTTGGCATTTCACCATCTGGGGGAGCTTAAAGTTTTCTAGAAATATGGAAACATCACTTGTATTATGGCTGAACAATCACTTAGAGAAGCATCAACTCGGACTGACCCCAGCACTGTTCCATGCAGTGAAGGGCCCACTTAAATTGCCTCTTGTTTTCTCTCTCCAAACCAGTTCACAACCACTGTCATGCCATTCTCCCCACATAATTTCAGTACTTTTCCTTTCCCTGTAAATGTCCTAAGAGTGCTTATTCTTAGAGCCCGGACTTCATATTCCTTTCATTTCAGCCCCCCTGTCAATCTTGGTTTAAGGAAGCGATTCTCAGAGGGTAAATTTTGCACCCTCCTCAATCTAGTCTCATTGTGCTGGCCAAGTGTGCTATACAGTAGCAGCGTAATCATGTCCTTGTGTGCACTCTCAGAGATTCTGACTTACTGTGAATGACCCATTACCTTTCATGGCTAGGGAATGGGAACTTCTGTACAAACATGGTTAAGAGAATTACCCCTGGCCGAAAGAGCCTCCCTAAGACTTGTACACAGGAATAAGAGAACAGTTTTTGCCCAGCTCTAACTTACATCTCTTGGTGATTCCCCAAAACAACATGTGCCCACTAGTTGGGCCTGTTTCCCCAAATATCCCAAGTGTGCTCCTGACCTTGGCTCCCAAAGCTCCTCTCTTGCTCTCGGCCTGCAGTGTTCCTCCCTGGCGGGTCACCGTCGTGGCCCTCTACAGAAGGCTGAAGCAGGAGGCTGGATGGGAGGAAGCAAGCCCAAGATTTCCATGTGCAAAAAAGTCTTGAAAAGGACAGCCTCACCGGCTCCCCCTCCGTGCACACACTCCCTTTAATCGTGCATGTGTGTTAGAACAGTGGTGTCTCCCCACCCTCCCCCACTAATCTCGGGAGTTGGAAAAGTTGATCAGAGTGTCTTTATTTCTCTTTGTCCTGTCCCAGCATTTCCCATAATGTATACCACAGAATGTAGTGTTTACACGCACATATATATGCATGTGTTTGTACAAATTATGTAAGGTCCAGGAAGGACCTTTGAGGAGTGGTAGACTAAACAAAACTACACAGGTATCTTTACTGCAGGACTTCTCAATGCCTTTAATAAGCTACCTGGTATGGCAAGTCATCAAGGGCCAGCCATAATAAATAGTCTTCTACAAACGCATTTAAGTGACCACAGAGCCTTCTTTCCTAGAGCATCTGCGGGACCAGTGTTCTACCAGATACACATGGGGGCTGGTCATGATCACTGGGCCCTACATGCAGCATGTCAGAATCACAGAGGGAGCTTGGCTTACTAGCTCAACTCTAGATGATTTTGATGCCAGCTGTCTTGGGAGAGTGTGCAAATCTACTTTGTTGTTCTTTGTTGCTTTTCCCTAAAATTTTCCTGATGATTTTGATGACCCATAGCACTTGGGTTCCTCTGCTCTAGGCTCTTCATCTTCAAGGCTTTAGATATGCTGTATCTGTGATCCTTCTGAGCCCTCACCATAGAAGCTTATACCCCAAATCCCCTTGTAGGTAAACAACATGTTCTTATACAATGGAGATGGCTGAAAACATCAGGAAAACCACCCAAAACCTTGGCGATTTGAGGAAAATTATTGGCCCTTATCTATGACTTTAGAAACCACTTCTGAACATCATAGCCATCCCCATCTATCCACATGCAAGTCCACCCCTGGCTCCCTACAGCTGTTCTCATTCATGCTAATTTGGGCTACTCCAAGTTTCTGTACATTGTTTCATTTGTCTGTATCTCACACCCCTGCAGTGCCATATTCAGAGTGGGACCTAACTGAATACTTTTTGGGAGATTTCCCCTATAGCACTTCATACAGAGCCAAACTAATAGTAAAGGCTCAATAACTGCAAAGAAACCAAGGAACAAAGGGACTTTGGCCTAAAATGGATAAAAAGGGATTAAGGTTGATTCTAGAATTAAAAAGCAAGTCGAGAGGGTTGGCAAACATGGCAAACATGGGTGTACAGCCTACCTGCTGAGATGATAGTGCCTTAAATATTGGGTATATATTATATTCTTCCAGCACCTGAAGTTTTTTGTTATTTCTCTGTGTTCTTCATTTCTTAGGTCAATGATATATGCATTGCTAATGGCTCAGGAAGAGGGTGACCAACTTGTCCCAATTTGCCTGGAACTTTACCAGTTTTAGCAATGAACATCTGCTATATGGGAAACCCCTCAATCCTGGCACACTAGGGTAGCTGGTCACTACTCTGAAGATAAAGAGTTCACTGAACAAATAAATTTGGGAAATGCTACATCACAGTTCTACCCACCTGAATTAGTTTCCTGTTGCTACTGTAACAAATTAAAGGGTTAAAACAGCACAAATTTGTCATCTTACAGCTCTGGAGCTCAGAAATCCTGAATGGGTTTATAGGACTAAAATCAGCATTTCAGTGGGGCTGCATTTTTATCCTGGAGGCTCTCGGGAAGAATCCATTCCCTTGCCTTTTCCAGCTTCTAGAAGTGGCTCACATTTCCTGGCTGGTGGCTCCCTCCTCCATCTTCAAAGCTCACATCATTTGACCATCTGCTTCCCCCCTTGAACCCTCTTCTCTGACTCTCACTCTTGCCTGCTTCCCTCTTTCACTTAAAATGACCCTTGTGATTACACTGTGCTCCCTGAATAAACCAGGATAATCTCTCCATCCAAACTCCTCCATTTAATGACATCCACAAAGTGTTTTTTGCCAGGTAAGGTAACACACAGGTTCCAGGGACTAGTCTATGGACATCTTTGGGTGGCCATTATTCTGCCTACCATCCCTACCCCTCTCTGAGAGTTGATAAAACCCCTTAATATATTAAAGGAGTATTTTTTAAATCTCCCAGGAAAGGAATCTATTTAACATTGCTTAACCCAGCATTTTCTAAGCTTATTTGATCAAGAAAATTTTTATTCTCCCACAAGAAAACACCTCTTGACATCTCATGGAATGCTGCCACTCTTACCAAAGAGGATTCAGACGAGTGTGTACAACACCAAGAGTCCAGGGACTTCCCATGTGTTGTGCAGACAAGGAGAGTTTTGAGGGAATCAATTCATAGATCCAATTCCTCTCACTGCAATACATATACTCTTCTCTAAACTTACCTGCCTGATAAACAACCTGAGGTCAAAGAATGGTTGACCTTCCTTCTTTCCACTGTTTCAGTCATGGAGTTCTCACTAAAGAGGCTTACTGGGACAACCTATTATCCAGGGGTGCAAAACCTCCCTGGTCAAACAAAGGGATGATGTGAAGCTCTGGCAAGGCCTCTTTTAATCAAGGTGATATGACCTTTCATTTAGGGGTGTATTGCCAATAAAACTTTAATTTTTATGTTTACTAAGTATCAAAATTTTAATACTTTACATTGTACTCAAAGTAATTAAAATGTAACTCAGGAAGAAATGGAATCTTCTTGCAATTTAAATCTCAATTTATATGCATCCTTTGGCTGTAGGAAATTACGATGAATTGAGCAAATAAAACATTTTTTAAGCATAAAAACGTACGTTAAAATTCTCTGGGTGTCACAGACTAGAGATACAATTTCAAAGAGAAAAAAGAAAATGTGACGTTTCTAATTTTTAAAGAAGAGCTTGGTCCTGTCATTTTTAAATGAACAATAATGGGTGTTACATCACTGTAGTATTTGTTATATTGGACATATTTAAAAGAATGATTTAATGGGTTAATTCTAAAATATCAATATGTATAATACCTAGAAATTCTACTTACAAATTATAACTAATCTTAAGGTGAAAAATACTTGCTCTCAAAAGAATATGCAAGAAAGTACATAGTTTTTCAAAATGCTTCTGGAAGTATATAAACAAAAGTTTTGATGGTCACTGCTCCAGAGAAAAATGTTTGGGAAAGAGCAGTGTTTAGAACCAGGCCAGCAGGGAAACCCCAGGAAAAATGCCAGCTTCCTTCAGCTATTAGGGTGAAACCATGAAGTACCTGGCACAAAGCCAGCGTGCCCTTCATTCCGCCAACATTGGCCAGGTGCCCCCAGTGCGCTAGGCCCTGGATGTGCAGGAGGGCTTAAACACAAATCCCTGCTCTCACAGAGCTTATGTTCTAGTGGACACATATTTATTGGATCCGTTGCTTCTGTATAAACGCATGTTTGCTGCATTTCTAGAAAGCCTTTTAAAATACCTTATTTTCAGGCAGTTTTTAGGAGCTGTGTCTACAGAGAAATGACTCGTTTTTGTATTCCAAAAGGGACCCATCTAGATTCCCTTGTTCCTGCCAGAAAAAAGTCACCTGAGGAGGCATACACTAATTTCAGTGATAGGGCCACTACTCAAAAGTCTTTAATTCCTCTGGAATTGACTTCAAAGCATACAGCACCATCTTCTGAACATCCTCCATGCTTGTAAATACTTGTGTTTGGAGGACAAACTTTAACGTTTTTGGAACAAATGTTCACACAAAAGTCAAGGGACTACAGTAGGTGGTCAAACTGAGCAAGAATATTATTTGTCACAAACTCTGGAGGGCATTAATCAGGCAGGCAGGCTTTCTCACGGTAGAGTCAAGTCATACCTGCCCGTGTTGGGATCACTTGGCTCTGAAATTGCTTGGAGGTTTGATGGACTCAAACTTTAGGGAGAGAGCTTCCTGGGGTTGGGGAGGCCATAGCGCCCGCTGCTTTAGTACTGCTGATGCTGTCACAGTGACCCCCTTCTAGGGGCCGCAGCTGGGAGAAGTCCAAGAGGAGAAGTAGCTGTCCCGGAAGGACCCAGGGCTGAGGGAACAACACTGGGGCAGTCATGAGGGGGCACGCAGGTGGAGGGAGCACCTGGGCCTGTGTCTAAATTGTGTTAGAGTGTTCACTGAGTCTGTCTGCAAGATTAATCATGCTGTCCACTGAGGATGTGAGTCCAGGATGGACAGAGAGGGTGGGGTACAAGATGGGAAGGGATAGACAAGGATTGCAGAAGCTGGCATGTATGGCCCTCTGCCTATCACCTATCACTTCTGTGTGGCCAGAGCACTGGACAAAAGCTCTCGGGATTCTAGAGGGCCCTCAGTTAACAAAGGAAATTTTTTTTTTTTTTTAGTATAAGTGCACTGTATTTTACTACTTTCTCCTTCTGCAATATTTTTTTGATATTTTACTTTGCAGACACCATTCCACCTGCGTCTAGAACCGAGCTAGGTGCTGTGGGAAACATTGTCTCTGCCCTCAGGCAACTTGAATCTCCTTGGGAAGATTAAAAATAATGTGCATACATACTATAGAGTATTTCACTTCAAATATTAGCAATCAGCTAATTGGTGACTTTATGGAATATTTCATCAACTCTAAGACACCACCAATTGTAAGATGCTGTTTTATGTGCTCTTAAGAAAGAAAGTGCTGCCAATTCAGTTGTGAATGATTGCTTTATTACTTAGAATTTTTTATGTATTGAAAGTTCCTTTTTAGACTTAGACATAATGTTATTTTTTAACATATATTGCTCTCATGCATTCATAAACTGGAAAATAGTAGGGAAATAAACTGACTTTGGTTTTCCTAACTTCTTTACAACTTGGAGTTGTTGATGTCTATGTGTCCAAAGTGCTGTTCTCTAAGCCAATCTAGGGCACTGGTGAGGCAACATATCCTGCAGAGCACTCTTGACTTGCCAAAATCTCTGGCTCCTATTGTGTAAACTGATGCACACACAGGTAATAACAACCACAGCACAACTGTCACCTGGCAACAGTGACTATAAGACATTCCAATTTCCAAGATATCAAGCATGAAAAAAATACGTCTTAGACTCATGAAATATGGAATCTGAGACTCAAAGAGACTACCAGGATCAACTACCCATGTCTGCCCTGGGAATGGGATTGGTATCGGTGCTACATCCTTGTCATTAAGCAATAATTTATTCCTAGATAACTTGCAAAACTGGTTTCCAGTGCAACAGCCATTGTGGGGAGTTCTGTGAACTAATAGAGTCAGGAAGTCTTTATGCATAAGAAAGGTCCAAAAAGGTGAGATTTGGCCGGAACAGAGGAGACCACTTCCAGAGAGGAAAGAGGTCAATAAGGAAAGTTGAAGAGGGCAGACAAGCATGACATGTGGAGAGGACAGTGGAGCAACCCTGGGCTGGGACAGGGTTTAGTTAGGGAGTTGTGGGCTATAAAGGAATGGGTTTTTGCTCTAAGAACAAAAGTTGAAATGAGTGTGTTTCACTTTCAGAAACATAATAAATGGTTCTCATATTTCTCTAACTTTTCTTTCTTTCTTTACCATAGGTCCTGATGTTTTTAGTTCAAAGAGCCTTGCCCTTCAAGCCCAGAAGAAGATTTTGAGCAAAATAGCCAGCAAAACCGTGGCCAACATGTTGATTGATGACACCAGCAGTGAAATCTTTGATGAGCTCTACAAAGTCACCAAAGAGCACACCCACAACAAGAAGGAAGCCCACAAGATCATGAAAGACTTAATCAAGGTGGCGATCAAAATTGGGATCCTGTACCGGAACAACCAGTTCAGCCAGGAGGAGGTTGTCATTGTGGAAAAGTTCAGGAAGAAGCTGAACCAGACCGCCATGACCATCGTCAGTTTCTATGAGGTGGAATACACCTTTGATAGGAACGTGCTCTCCAAGCTCCTACATGAATGCAAGGACCTGGTGCATGAACTGGTGCAGCGACACCTGACGCCCAGGACCCACGGGCGCATCAACCATGTCTTTAACCACTTTGCTGATGTGGAGTTCCTCTCTGCCCTTTATAATCTGGATGGAGACTGTAGGTCCAACCTCAAGAGGATCTGTGAAGGAATCAATAAATTGCTGGATGAGAAAGTCCTCTGAATGCCTTTCCTCCTTCTGGACTTTGCTGCGTTCAAGTTACAGCACCCGAAATGGTCCAGTTGAGAATCAAGAAAACAAAAAGAAACCCTTGTCAAAGACACCCATGTTCTGTCCTAGTCACCTATCTGATGTTGATGCTGAATTAAGTTCAGATGTGTTTATCCCCTGAGTTTGCTGATGAGGCTGTACTTAAAAACACCTTGTTGGCAAGCCCAAAAGACATTTCATCTATTCTAAGCAGCAAGGCTGCCCTGCTCATCAAGGTGGGCTCAGTCCATCTTGTGGAGTGGAAGGTGCTCTGGACCAGGAGTTAGAGGACATGGATTTGGTTCCCAGCTCCAGTAGTTACAACTCCATCTTCTGCATCCAGGAACCATGATGGCTGCCTGCCTGCCTCCTAGGGCTGCTATGAGGATCAGATGAGATGATGTATGTTCATGCTTTTGAAAACTCTAATGTAAGGTCTTACTATTTTCTACTTAGAGTGTGAGAGGGATCAACCTGGATCTAGACTATTAAGCAGCAGAGAAGAACAATAGTATCTAATGGGCTGGGTTTGCAATCTGTCTCTAGGTGTGCTGTTTCATACAAAATAAAAATAAATCCAAAGGTGTGAAAAAGTAGAGCTGCAAATTGGAAAAATGTTTTTGAAAAGCTGTGTTTTTTAGGTCCTCGATGTGCAGGTTTATGATCCTGCAGAGGTAAACTTTCCTGGAGTGGGTGGAAGGAAAGTTCCCCCAAAAACATGGAAACAGAGAACTGTGCTCCCCCTGTAGGACCAGCCTTCCCCCATCTACAGTATCTGTGAGGCATGGGAAGGGTTTACTCTGGCATGCACCGGAGAGTTGGACAGAATGAATCCCTACCTGGCTTTCTTGGCCTTTCATAGTCATTTTGTGGTGTTTTCTCTGGTTCGTTAATAAATTAAACTACCCTTCAAACAACAGGTTTTGGAGTTGTGATTCAAAAATAAAATTCCTTGGAGTTAGATACAGTGTTAAGAATAAAGGGTATGAAAGGAACATAAAATGAAGAGTAAGGGAAAGCTGTACCCCAGGCCCTAAGGGGAAGAAACCCCAGCGGGAGTGCCCACGGGGTGGGGCCTGCATCCCAGGTCACTGGGCAGCCAGCTCCTCGACATGGTGACTGCCTTCTCCGGGTGTCTCTCGGGCTTGCTTTAACACTAGATTCTGACTTCTTTTCATCATAATCTTAACAGACATCAGAACAATATATTTACTGCCTTTCATGTTGTCTAGAGGACACATACCACATTAGACTTGCTCTCCCTACATCACCTCCTGTCCTGCTATGTTTCTCTTGTATTGGGTGACAATGTAAAAATATCACTTTGGTTCATCCCCATGGGTTCATCCCACCCCATGGGATCTCTCTGACAGGGGCATCAAGACATAGATTTGTGGGAGGGTATAAGCAACACGCCCTGAACTGACAGTGGCCATTCAATCTTAACTGGCTCCCATGTCAACCTAAGAGTGAACCAGCTAGTTAAGTTCTTCAGCCACCAGCTCACAAAATTAGTTCATAGGAAGGATGTCCAGTAAGGAATAGGGAATAGTCAGCCTGTTCCCCACATCTGACAAACATGGCCTAGCCCCTCCTCGAAGACCCAAGGACGGGACAGTAATGCCTGTGCACATCTGCACTGGGCAGGTCGTTGGTCATCCAGGCAGTGCTCATGGGAACGGCCTGATAAGCAGCAAGCAGCCCAGCACATTCACATTTTCACATACAGAGTCCTCAGTGCCCACCTTGGTGTACTCCTCTGGTTAAGGACTGCTTTCTAACTTGAGGGATGGTTCTACTAGCAGGTTCTTTTTTCCTTAAGTAGGTGAACCTATCCAGTCAAATCAGACCCAAAAGGAATGGGTGGAACTGTCATCTTTTCATCTGCAACAGGGCAGGGAAGCAGGCAGGATCCCCAGCCAAAAAGGTGGCAGGCTCTCCCCACTCTACAGGCCACAGCACAGCAGTGGCGGCAGAGGCGGGCTAAGCAGGATCTGACAGCTCATGAGTCCCTAAGGAAACTGGGTCCTCCTTGTTCTGACCAGAGAAGACTCAGCACTTCCACCAGCAGGTCTCAGCAAGTGCAACAGCAGAGTGTAGACCAGAACACAGTCTATGGTTTTAAGCTTCCCCCCAAGACAGACAAGGGGCTCGCTGGCTACAGCAGAGCCAGCTGGGTTATCTCAAGCTCATCAGCAGTAGCCAGGGAGAGCTGGGCTACCCACCACACCTCTAAAAATAACCAAACCCAATCCCAGGTGCATACCTTTCAAATATACAGTTGGCAGTAAATTCAAGTTATAACTGCATCTCCTGAACCAGCTGAAAAGCTTGCAAATTTCAAGTGCTTAACATGACAATCTAGAAACCAAAGGAACAATTTCATTCTTGTTTTATCCTGAGGACTCTAACATCATGTAGTGGCCCTGAAAAGCTGTTTAGGGTGAAAAAGATAGGACAGAGGCCAGCAAGTGCTTTCAAAACTAGGACTCCATAGAGTGTGTTTGTGCTCAGAACTACACAAAATTTTCAGTAATGAGAATCCACAAAAGTAAAGTTAGAATATTTTCATTTCCTAGCACCTGAAAGAAAACCGCTTTCAAAAGAAGCAACAGCACTCAACTGATCACGCCCCAGACAACTTCAGAGTAATGCCTGGCTCAGCAAATCAGGGGAAGAGACAGGACTCACACTTTTTAGGAGAGGGGAGCAGAAGCAGCTTGTCTCAGTCATCTGGAAACACCGGTGGATGTTCAGCCACCCCTGAGCACTCAGCCCTGTCCCCACGGGAGGACACGAGGGACTTGTGCTGAAGCTCCTGGCCTCCCCCGGTTCTGAATCCTTCGTGTACCTGAACCCTGCGGAAACACACTGACTGCCGGCTGGTTCTGCCGTGTGTCTGTGTCACTTTTCGTCCCTGTGTTCGCGTCTGTGAGTCTTGACACCCTCAGCAATTACAGGTCTCTGCTCAATGACAAATCAAAATGAAAAGACTTCTCCATCTGTGCTTCTCCTCCAAACTCCCATCTCCCCCATCTGTACATTTTTCAGAAGCAAAAATCAGTACATTCACTGGTTGCTCAATGGACTTCTTGTATCCGTTTATAAAGAAAAGAAAGGATCTCAAATCAGGCTCACATGCCCTCTACCCCATTCGTTTTTTGTTTGTTTTTCAATTCAACGTGGCTCCAGATGTCAAGAGCAAAACCAACCAGTGGAATTCTAGAACAGCCAACTTTGGCTACGAGAGCACTGCATCAGCAGCTGTCTGGTAATGGACTGGGATGCTGACACGAGTCATGAATCATATGGTCTTGAAGAAGAGGCTCCCTCAGGCCCTCCCAATTCAGAATTTTATGACCACTTTCCCTCCTTTAGTCTCAGTGGACTATGGAGCCCACCTCCTGTCCCTCCTAAGAAGGTCTTGCTTATTAGCAGTAAACACTCTTCTACAACCCTCTTCCTCAAAATGGCATCTAGGAATCCCTGAGAGTTTGTGGTGGTGGGAGGGAGAGAAAAGTGGCCATGAGTTCTAAAAGGAGTTTTAGGTTTTTGTTTCATTCTGACTTTAAAAAAAAATTAAAAAGTACCTTCTGAAGCTAGTGACATGACTACAGCCAGGTATATATCTACCTTCAGGGTCTAAGTATCTCTTCGTGTTTACAATGTCATTCATGCTAACTGGTCAACACAAGTGAAAGAATTTAACTGAAAGTATTTCTCCAATTAGGCCTGGCATCCCTTAGGGGTCTGCAGGCATAGCTTAGGGGTCTGTGAATCCTCAATTTTGAGAAAGATTGCTACAACATATGGAAATGTAGGCTTGTATGCAGATAATGTCACTCTGCCCTTGATGGTGACTCATGTGTCAGTCAGGGCTCAAAGATTAATGGGTGAACCAGTGTGTGGGAGACACACAGGCCTGCTGCAGAAAGAGGTGGGCTCCCACATGTCCCGACTGCCCTTTGAAACTGGCCAGCAAAAGTGACTACATATAAATCAAAGAATTGACCAACTGTCTTGGCAATCCTACTAATAAATCTCAAAGGTAGAAGAGAGGCCATTGCTGGACACACCAGCCACTGGTCCTCCCAAGGAAGGGAATAGAGAAGAAATCTTAAAAAGCCTCCTTGCAAAGAAAAGTCACCTGTACCCGCTCACTCTATCCCAGCTCCAGCTTCATCTGCTGTAGTGCGGAGTCCCAGGCATCAAGAGTGTGTGTGGTTCCGGGATCCCAGGCGCTAATTCATTGGCTGAATTTAAGGCATGTGGCACTCAGATCCTGGTGGCATGGAATTCCTCCCAGCTGCGGAAGAGGAATCAGCCAGAGCAAGCACTCTCACCTCCCACCCCCACCCCCACAGTACCATTGCACCAAGTCCTTTCCCTTCCTTTGCTGGGGCTGGGCCAAGGTCTCTGCAGAGGAAGGGTCCTGGCCACCCACCCAGGCAGCCAGGCCCCCCAGGCTGTGACAGAGTTCCTCTTTGCTGACCGCTAAGGCCATTCTGGACCAGTGCCTAGGACAAGGGCGTCTGGTGTTTGGCTCCCAAGGAGGAGCTGGGTCGGAGCCAGAGCTTGGCACAGAGCAAGTGCTGGAGGCTGGTGGGGAAGCAGCAATTCGGTTGTGTTGTAGAGGGGAAGGAGCATTCTTCCAGGTCCTGTCACTTGGGAGGAGGAGCCTGTGGCTGGTCCCCACAGTGACTGGCCTTCTTCCACCTCTCAGAGCAGCAACTTCCCCACCAAAAGGGTCATATTCCCTCAGTAATGGGATGGGCTGCCCCAGCTCTACAAAAAGTTACAACTTGATTTTAGAAATAGATTTTTGGATTTGGTTTTAGGGAGACAAGGGAGATGGATGTACTGCATTTTGTTTTCAGCTTTCATAGGCAGCTCAAAGTGTAGAACATGGAACGAGCCACAAGTCAGAAGGTTTCGTCTTAGTTCCCCTACTACCTGGGAATTTCCTTTCACTTTGCCTCTCCTGGGCCTCAGTTGCCTCGGCTGTAAACAGAGTTGCACCATGTATCTAAGAATCCTTCCAGTTCCATAGGTCTATCTTCTGAACATCTTAGGAGAGAAGCTCTGGGTGTTTCAGTGTCGTAGGTTGCTCAGAAGGGAAGCTATTCATTATTTAAATGAAGCAATAGCTTCCAAATAGACTGAGAAATGACTCCTCAATGATCTCCTTCAGGACTTTGAATCGTGAATCTAAGTTCATGATTTCTGAGAGGAAGAGCTTTAAGCC
Source organism: Manis pentadactyla (assembly GCF_030020395.1). Taxonomy (NCBI): domain Eukaryota; kingdom Metazoa; phylum Chordata; class Mammalia; order Pholidota; family Manidae; genus Manis; species Manis pentadactyla. Next base: position 99,910,570 of record NC_080029.1, on the reverse strand, counting down.
AGAAAATGCAAGGTAAAACCGGGACTCCATACAGACCAGAGAACTGGACAATGTAGGCCCAAGTAGTCAGTCTCCAGCTTAGCTGGTGCTGGCAGGAATTCAATGTCAGGACCAACCCTCTACTGATACATACATTTCAAATTGAAGTGTGTCAGACTCCATAACGTATCTCTGTAGAGATAAGAGAGTAGTGAGCAAAGTCATTATATAAGTCATTACTGAGTTGTGTCAAATTTCATAAGAAATTATCAAATTGTTTTTAAATATATTAATAAAGCCATCCCACCAACAAACGGGCCATTTTATGGGCTTTTCAGATCTTTTTCTTCTCCCTGTACTGTATGAAACATATTTCATGTTCCTTTACCAAGCGTAAAGGAACCATGCACCCTTATGTGGTGGACACACTGCCACTGCACCACTGAAAGAGCACTATCCTTACCCATATATAAAACGACATTCTTTGGAACATCTTTAACGTGTCTTTAGTGTGTTTCATGCACCCAAGTTATGAAATGACTTTTTAAAAAAACAGCTTTGTTGAGATATAATTCACAAAACACACTATTCACCCATTTAAAGTGTAAAATTTAGTGGATTTTGGTATATTCAGGTATGTGCAACTATAACCACACTCAATTTTAGAACATTTTCAGCACCTCAAAAGAGGCTCAGTACCCTTTAGCTATCACTTCACTCTCCTCAGACCTTATTAGCAAAATAAAAGTTGCTCTTCACCCCCACAAGTATCACAATAGTTTCTCAACATTGGCATTGAGATTCAGAGCAAGCCAATCTCAATGACGTGAATGACTAAGACTCATTGCGATGAACCAGGTTGACCTCATCATGTGTTGTTCCCATGAGAACAGGCCTCATCAGCCTCTTAACAGGGTGGCCTCTGTGGGGAGGTAGATTCAGTGAACGGTGTGGACGACAGGGCTGACCGTGAGATGCCTCAGGTTGGCAACTCCCTCATCAGCCTCCTGCTCTGTCAACGGATGCAGTCAGTGGCTGTGCACTGTAGCAGCTCAGGCATCATGTGAGCAGAGGGCCTCAAAGTATGGACCGTGAACCACCTGTATTGAATTCCAGGATGGTTCCTTTAAAAATATAGACTCCTGGGGTCCACCCCCAGAACTACCTGAGCCAAATCTCTGGAGATGGAGCTTGGGAATATGCAGTTGTGAAAAAGCTCCCTGGTGATTTTTTACATTTGTAAAGTTTGCTGAGCCCAATATAGAGGATATAACTTGAAATCCTTTGCATCTCTATGCTTCTCAAAGGATTAATTCCCTTCTGAATTGTTTGCATTTTCTGCCTGTTCCAGCTTTGAAACTGAGTCCATCTCATTCTCCCTTTGTGTCCATGAGGCACCCCTTGGGTACTTAAGGTTCTTTTCATATATATTCCATTACCCTGGGGCTGTCACAAGCCCTATTCTCCAGTTGCAAGTACCCAAAGGATGGAAATACCAGTGAGAGGCAGGGTTATTACTTTTGGAACCTAGAGGTCAAAGGGGACAGAAAGAATACCTGCCTTTCAGCTAGTGGAGAAATCATCTTAAAGTTGAACCCAGGCTGAGATCAGCCAGCCCGAGGAACCTGGAGCACACACAGGAGAGAGACCCCCAGGCACAGGAAAGCTTGGGTCCACGTGGTTGCAGGTTGATTGAGGCTACCCAAACCCTTCAGGAGTCCCTATCCAAGCTTTCTTTGAGCAAAGGGGAGCTGGTTTTTTGTCAGAATAAAGGGGATTCCACTCAGAAAGGGACCGACCTTACAGCTCATGACGCAGAAAAGGAATGAGGGGGCTCCAGGCCTGCTGTGGGGGATGAGTGCTCACAGGCTTTCCCCAAAAGCCAAGTCCCCCTCTCTGGGACCCCTAGCACAGGGCAGGACTACAGGTGCTGGTGTACCATGCCCTTCCAGTCCCAGGTTGCAGGTCGCATGAGGCCCTACAGAAGTGGGGCTTGCCCCACACCTCCTGCCTCTAATCTGACAATGGCAGCTCTTTTCTGGAGGGACCAACCAGGTGACAGTTCAGGTTATCAGGCCATACCCTGACTATTCACCAAACTCAAGTGTATAGAAATCAATCTCTCCATTCTAAGTAGATGGAGGCCCCTTTTCTCATCACTTATTTGTCAGGGGCAGGGAACTTGGTTTCCCTCTTGCTTCTCCACATGTCAGGTACTTTCACTTTTTCTCCCCCCTATTTTTCTACTGTAGTTTACCTAACATAAAATTTACCATCTTTACTATTTTTAAGTGTACAGTTCAGTGGTATTAAATGCATTCACTTGTGCAAACTTCATGACCATCCATCTTCAGAAATTCTTTTCATGTCATACAACTGAAACTCTGTACCCATTAAACAATAGCTCCCCGTTCCCCTCCCCCTAGCCCTTGGCAACCACCATTCTATTTTCTGTTTCTGATTTTGACTAAGAATCTCATGTATTTATCTTTTTGTGATTTATTTCATTAGCATGATGTCCTCAAGATTCATCCATGTTGTAGCATATATCAGAATTTCCTTCTTTTAAGGCTGTACAATATTCCACTGCACATACATATTTTGTGTATCTATTCATCACGCATTTGGGTTGCTAACACGTTTAGCTATTATGAATGGTACTGCTGTGAACATGGGTGCACAAGTACCTCTTTGAGACCCCGCTTTCAATTGTTTTGGGGATATACCCAGAAGTGGAATTGCTGGATGATATGGTAATTCTATTTTTAATCTTTTGAGAAACCACTATACTGTTTTCCATGGCAGCCGTACCATTTCACATTGTGATCAACAGTGCACAAATGTTCTAATTTCTCCACATCCTCACCAATATTTGTTATTTTCTCTCTTTTTTTTATAGTAGCCATCCTAATGGGTATGAGATAGCATTTCATTGTGGTTTTTGACTTCCATTTCCTTAATAGTGATGTTAAGCATCTTTCATATGTTTATTGGCCATTTGTGTATCTTCTTTGGAGAAACGTCTACTCTTGAATTGCACTGATTTTCTTGTTGAGTTTTAGGAATTCTCTATATATTCTGTATATTCATTCTTATCAGATGTAACATTTGCAAATACTTCCTCCCATTCTATTGGTTGCCTTTTTACTCTGTTGGTAGTGTCTTTTGACACAAAGAATTTTCAGGTTCTCATGAAATCCAACTTCTTCCTGTTGCCTGTGCCTTTGGTGTCATATTGAAGACATCATTTCCAAATCCAATACCATGAAGTTTTTGCCCTGTTTTCTTATAAGAATTTTATAGTTTTAGGTCTTACATTTAGGTCTTCGAGCTAAATCAAAGTTAATTCAAAAGTTCACTTTATTCACACTTTATTGGAGTTCTTATTACACAAGTCTTTCACCTCCTTGGTTAATTCCTATTCTTTTTAATGCTATTGTAAATGGAACTGTTTCCATAATTTCCTTTTCAGATTGTTCATTGTTAGTGTATGGAAATGAAACTGATTTTTGTGTACTGACTTTGTACCATGCTACTTTGCTGAATTCATCTGTTAAGTTGTAACAGGGTTACTGTGTGGAATCTTTAGAGTTTTCTACATGTAAGGTGGTATCATCTGTGAACAGAGATAATTTGACTTCTCCTTTTCCAATCCGGATGCGTTTTCTTTCTTTTTCTTGCCTAACTGCTGTAGTTACAACTTCCAGTACTGTGTTGAATACACGTAGCAAAGGCAGGCATTCTTGCCTTGTTCCTCATCTTAGAGGAAAAGCTTTGACTTTCACCGGGTGTGATGTTACCTGTGTCATATAGGACTTCTGTTATGTTAAGGTAGTTCCCTTCTATTCCTAGCTTGTTGAGTGTTTTTACTTTGAAAGGGTGCAGAATTTTGTCACATGTTTTGTGTCAGCTGAGATAATCATGTGGTTTTCTTCTTCATCCTGTTAATGTTTTATATTACCCTGATTTTCATAGGTTGAACCATGTTTAAATTTCAGGATTTCAGGAATAAATCCCACTTGGTCATGGTATACAATCTCTTTAATAAGCTGATGAATTCTGTTTGCTAGTATTTTGTTGAAGATTTTTACATATTCACAAGGGATATTGATTTTTGTTGTTGTTGTAGTCTTTGGATTTGGTGTCAGGATAATAATGCTGGTCTCATAGAATGAGTTAGAAAGTGTTCCTTTCTCTTCAATTGTTTGGGAGAATTTGAAAAGTATTGGTATTCATTCTTCTTTAAATGTTTGGCAGAATTCACCAGTGGAGCCATGAGGCCTAGAGATTTTCTTTTTCAGATTTTTTTTTTTATGAGGGACTTAATCTCCTTACTATTTATCGGTCTGTTTAGATTTTCTATTTCTTTATTATTAATCTTGGTAGGTTTTGTGTTTCTAAAAAATTGCCCATTTTCATCTGTTATCCAATTTGTTGGTGTACAACTGTTCATAGTACTCTCTTGTATCACACATAGCATGTATCTTACATGTATCATTTTTATTTCTGTAGAATTGGTAGTAATGTCCCCCACTTTCATTTCTGATTTTAGTAATTTGAGTCTTTTTTTCTTAGTACCTCTAACTAGAGACTTGTCAATTCTGTTGATCTTTCAAAGAACCAATTTTTGGTTTCACTTATTTTCTCTATTGTTTGTATATTCTCAATTTTATCTCTGCTCTAATCATCATTTTCATTCTTTCTGCTAGCTTTGGATTTAATTTGTTCTTTCTCTAGTTCTTTACGTTGTAAGCTTAGGTTGTTGATCTGCAATCTTCTTTCTTAATGTAAGCATTTATAGCTATATAGTTTTCTCTTTATCACTGTATCCCCCAAGGTTTGGCTTGTGTTTTTGTTTTCATTCATTTCTAGGTTTGCGAATTTCCCTTACGAGTTCTTTGTGTTCTATTTTTAAAAGCATGTTGTCCATTGTACTATGTTCAAGTTTGTTGATTCTTTATTCTACCTGCTCAAGTCTGTCTCTGAATCCCTATAGTGAATTTTTCATATCAGTTATTGTGTCTTTTTAGCTCTTGGAATTTTTTTTGGGGGGGGTTCACTTTTAGGTTTTCTATATATTGATATTTCTACTTTGCTCCTACATCATTTTCTTGACCTTCTCTGAATCTTCCTTTAGTTCTTTGAGCATCATTAAGACAGTTGTTTCGAACTCATCTAGTAACTCTGCCATCAAGTCTATTTCAGGCACAGTTTTTTTCCTTTGAATGGGACATCCTTTACTATTTCTTTGCATAACTGGTGATTTTTTATTGTTGAAAACCAGACATCTGACAATCTAATAATGTGGTAACTCTGGCAATCAAGATTCTCTCCCTCCCCAGGATTTTCTAGGTTTTTTTTTCTACTGTTCTTATTGTTTTTTTTAATTGTTGTAGATTGTCTCTGTGCCAAGGATCAGCTTGAAGTATAAACATAAGGTCTTCTCATGTTTTTTCTGAGCCTGCACTCTACCCTGGTCATGCACAGTCATTTTCTAATTTTCCCCATATATACAATGGCTTTTTCAATGTCCCACTGTTTAATAGCTGACTCTCAAAAGGGAAAAGAGAGAAATATGAAGAAGGGCATCAGCCCTTTAAATCCCCTACAAGACACTACAGCTGGAGGAGGAGGGGAGAGGCTTGCAACAGTGGTGGAAGGTGCAAAAGCAACGGTCACCTGCCTCTTTGCACCTCTGTGATCAGAAGAGGCAATCATTGATCAGAGCACAGATCCCTGATAGTTGGAGGTCAGGGACTTTCCACCCTGGTTCCTCAAAGCTATGCACAAACTATTACAGGAACATGTGCACAGCTGCCCGCCATGTGGCTAGGGATGAAGGATGGGTAGCTGCTACTCTGCTAAGAGCTGAAGTTCACCAAAATTAACCAGCCAAGCCTCCCTCTAGAAGTTGCAAGCCTTATTGGATAGACTCCAGAGTTCTAAAATAGTTATATCGTATTTTGCCAGTACAATTGTCTAGCTGAGGAGACAGATTTTTGGTGCTTCCTACTCAACCACTGCCCCAGAGTCCTCAATGACATATTCACTCTGGGTTCTCCTGCCTCCTCACCCCATGTGCTATCATGGCTATTTATGTGTGACCTCTAGCTGTCCTGCTCCACCCCATGAATGGGTTAAAAACCTTTGAAAGGCACATTAATTCTGCTCAGCAATGGGCATCAGCCACAGGTCAGGATTCATTAGTCCAGGGGAACAAAGACCAACCTCTATAAATCTAACTCCCCCTCTTCTCCTTTTTGCAATCATATACCCTTTCATATTGTTGCCCAATTTTGCAATAAAAATCCCAAGGAGAGGAATCTTCATGCTATGTGTATATGTACACACATGTGGGGCATAACCACCTTCTTTTCTAATTCCCAAAACTATAGCAAAATTTTTTTCATTTTTTAAAGTCAAATGCAGTTGCCAAGTTTTCCAAAACTCTGAATTAACTAAAACAACAGGACTGCTTGAAAGATTCTTGGCAAACTTAATATATCCAACAACTTTAACAAGGAAAATCAGCTCACAGGCATGCATGCTTGAGGCCTTGGAGCCCGGAGTAGGTCCCCTGACCACCACTGGTGGAGAGCAAAAGTGGTGATGTTTCGATTCCCACCTCTCCCCCTTGCTGCCTGTCACCCTCTGAGTGATGTTGATCTCATTTCTGGACTAATTACTACTGTGCTCATGTGAGAAGAGACTGTAGGCCCCAGCACCCAGGAGAGGGCTGCTGACTGGGCTGCTAAGCCAGGCCTTTGTAGGGAACAGGTTTCCCTGGACTCTCCTCCCCCAACTTGTAAATGCCCAGGAAGAAAAGGCCAACAGGGGAGTGGGTGACCCTCACAGTCCATGGCTGGCCAATTCCTCACTTGCCTGTGAGTTCCCAGAGGAAATGCAAACAAATCAGACCACATTTGGCTGCTGACCAATGAATCTTTGAACTTCTTCAAAAAAAAGTCTTTAAAACTTTGGTTCTGACCCAAATCTTTTGCTCCAGCATAAAAACTGCTGGGCCTCAAGTCCCTCTGTTTAGGGAAACAGTGTGTCTGTGGCATTTGAATAAGAGTGTTAATCTCAGAAATGGTCCCTTGAGTTCCATGAGGTTCTATAGTGAGTTACTGTGCCTCACCTTCAACCTCCAAACCTTCCTGAATAGTGTGTTTCCCTATATGCCTTACAGTGATTATTGGGTATATTTGCTTGTGAATGTTCCTAACTCCACCTTCTTTCTTTGTAAGCCAATTGTTCTTTGTAAGAGAGACCAGAAGTTGCTGAGTTTCCACTGAAACCAGGATGAGGGCAAGAACAAATTCCCCAGCAGGAGGCATTTAAAAGGTATTAACCACTGGTATTCACTAGCCAAAGTGTTCCTTGAGCTACCACCATTACAAAAAAAAAACTTGGAGTTAGCAACACTTGTTAATCCATTTCCGTAACTGCTCCCTTAATTAACACCTTCACAGAGTCAGACCAAACTGTTCATTTTCACCTGAATGATTTCACAATAGATGGGAACCAACTGCATGTCAGAATTGATTTTCTTTTATGGCACACTTTTAGATGTGTCACAGGGCATTGAGTGTAAAAAAATAACATTTTTGTTACTCTTGAAGTGTCAGTATGAATTTATATGTACATAAATGTGCTGGGTCTAGTATTTTAGGACACAACCAAATCATTTATAAAGATGGACATCATAACTTGAGAAAATACAGATGTTCTAAAATGCCTACTCCTTGCATTCCCTATTCAGGTATACTTTCTTTTTAGACTAATGGCAATATACATAAAATCGCCTCCTTCCCACCAAGAAGACTTACTTTAGTCACCCATAAAGCAATTTCATATTCTATTATAATATTTGTGGATTAAATGTGACACTTGACCTCACTTTGTTCTGTTTTTATTTTTTTCTTACCATTCATACATACATTTACATGGAAACTTCTAAAATTGGCCAAAGCTCTGTTGGAACAGACAAATTATGAGAGCAGATGAAGTATTTATGGTGCTGTAACTTTCTAAAGCACTAAGAAGTCAATTCTTCATACAAAGACAATACTGCTGGTGTTCACATTTATAGCAAATCATAAATGAAAGTGTTGAATGCCTATTTTGAGTAATGGCTACTTTTAGGGGAAGAATCCCTCTCCATAAATAACTTTGTTTGACATTACTCCTTCCTCTAAGTAATTTCTGGATGGCTGTTTAAGGGGGGACTGGCCCTGCAGTGAGGCAGCCACGGCTGCATATAAATGAGTGTGCTCATTGTCACCTGCCCAGGTAGAGTGGTTTCTCTTGTTCCTGGGTTGTAAGCATGTCCTATCTCAGGCTGCACTGAACTCTCTTACATTGCTGGTGGGAATGTAATGGTGCAGTCACTGTGGGGAACAGTGTGGCAGTTCCTCAAAAAATTTCACGTAGTTACCATATGACCCAGCAATTCCACTTGTAGGTATATACCCAGGAGAACTGAAAACATACATTTATGTCAAAATGTGTAAATAAATGTTCATATTCTTTGTAATTACTCATAATAGCCAAAAAGTGGAAACAATCCAGACAGCCATCAACTCAAGTGGACAAACAAAATATGGCACATCCATACAATGAAGTACTATCTGGTCATAAAAAGGAATGAAAAATTGTTACATGCTACAACATGGATGAACCTGGAATACAGTAAGCTAAATGAAAGAAGCCAGACTCAAAAGGCTATATATGCTATTATTCCATTTTTACAAAATGTCCAGAATAGGCAAATCCAAAGAGACAGAAAGAATATTAGTGGTTGCCAGAGGCTGTGGGGAGGGGGAAAGTGGGACTGCTAACTGGCACAAGGTTTCTTTTTGGGTTGACGGAAATTAGTGGTGATGATTGTACAACATAGTTAATATACTAAAAACCACAGAACTGTACACTTTAAAATGATAGTTTTTATGTTATGTGAATTATATATCAATTTAAAAAATGCTAAAATTTAGACAGTATGGTCTTCAGAAAATAGTATCAACACTTTCAAACTTATTAACTACAAAATGCAACTTCAAAGAAGACTGCAGACAATTTTAAGAAAAAAAATCAGTAAGATATATCTGCATTCTTTAGAAAAAACACCTGTGATGTGTTGGGAACAGAAATGGCTAAGAAATGGGAATATATTCCAAGAAAATAATTCTGCTTATGTAACCGATTAAATGGTCAGATAGTCAATATAAAGACATTTGCTTTTGCTTTGATGTAAACATATTTGTGTTATGTTTTTTCCAAAACTTTGTTGGAAATAGCTTTTTATTTTGCCTATTTTATTAATCCACCAATATAATAAACCAATTTGTTGATCAATGAAAATTTCAAAAATGTTATAATTTAAATTATATTTAAAGTTCCCATTCACTTAGTTTCCACCATAAATTAGTCACCCTGCTTAGAAAGAAACAGTCCTTTGTACCCCAAAGAACCAAGATACTACACATCCTTCCTGAGGAGGTCTTCTCTGAACTCCCTGTGGGGGTCTTAAAGTTACCTGTTACCCCACTTCCATACACTATGCCATCCAGTAGTTCCTCCAAACCAGGAACTCCCCAAGGGCAAGGACCCAGTATCATTACCCAGGAGCTAGCACTGTGACTGATCCATAAAAGGCTCTCAAATGATGAAGGACGGAAAGGAGGGAGGGAGGAAGGAAGAAATGTTGAAGTGTCGTCAGTTCTGGATGTCCAACAGAGAAAAGATTACCCCCACTTGCCGATGCTATGCTGTGATCCTGCAACCCCAGTCCTCCAAGGGTCTTCCCCTCTGGTCTCTATCACGGGTTCCGAGGAGAACTATGCAAAGCCTGACTTAACAACTGGTGCCAGCTCCACCTCCTCACTAGGCTTCTGGGACTGTCAGTCACGCCATCTCCTCTCCTAACCAGATAGTAAAACCTCCCATCAGACCTCAGTCAGCTGGCACTGCCCCTGAACTCTGGTCCTGCAGCCCTGGAGTTGCTCCTAGCACTGTGGACAGGAGCTGATGGTCTGACAATTCTACACTATGCCCTGTTGGAAGCAGTGAGGGCACACTGGCTGAGAAACTTTATATTCAGAGGGTCTCAAGTTGACATGGCTGAAATAATTCATTAACTTAAAAAAGGTATTTCACATATATAAATAAAGAAGTTAATTTCAAATATGTTTATTTCATTAAATAATAATATATGTACCTATGTGCATGTGTATGTTTGTGTGTATCTGTATATGGTGGATTAATCTGCTTAACATTCATTTTTGTAAACTCATTTTTGGTGATGATTACTTTTCTAATACCAAAAAAAAAAAGTGTACAATCAATCATCAATGATAAAGTTGTTGAAAATAGTTTCTTTCTGGCTTCACAACTGCCTGCTTCAGTTAAATTAAATAATGCTTTATTTCCTGACCCAACTGCCAAATTAATCTAACATACAAATTACTATAGTTTCTTAATTTTCTTTAGACTAGGTGGACTTTCCAGCATTCAGACTGGCTTCAAATCTGGAAGTAACCAAGAAAAGCAAAAGTGAAATGTCTCTCTCTCCAGCAGAAAAAGCAGCTCCTCCCTGTGAACAGGCTTGTCAATCTGCTCACAGAAAGAAGTTATGGCACCTTCCAATTGGCAGAACTCCCAAAGAACCAGCTGCTCCTCAGCAAAGCCACAAGGTATAGAAGGGAAAAAAGGGAAAATGAATAGACAGGGGATGGATATTCAAGGACGATCATAAAATCTCTAAGTCCTAACTCTATGCTAGTTATCTGTACAGTCTTATGCAAGTCACTTAAGTGCTCTGAGCCTGTTTCTTCATCAATAAAATAGGAAAATAAAATCAAGAGTTTCGGGAGATTAGGCACACAACAGTGTTTAGAACAGCTTCTGACCCAGTAGCACTCCGTAAGTGTTTTTTCCTTATTGTGTGAGGACAAATCACTTTCCCTTCGAGATCTTCAGGGAGTGGAGAACCACTGAAAATAGGAGATGAATTATATGGAGAGGTAAGGTTGAAAGGTGTGTGCAGTCTACAAGATGGGAATCCCCTAATGTGGGGGAGGAGGTTATAAATTAATTACACACTACTGTAAGACAGAAAGGACAAATAGGTTTCATTTCAAGTGCAACTCAGATTAATTCGTGGTGGAATCCAGGGTCAGGGGCGATGTGACCAATTGCAACGTCTGCCCTGATCTGAGAAGACGAAGTGATGGCAGGGCCACGCCTGACATTCTATGCACAAAGGACACACTTGCAATGACTTTTGCAGCCAACTTCAACATGATAAATTCAGACAAGTAACAGTACTTAAACCAAGAAATAATCTAATTGAGAATCACTTCATTTAAAATGAAATTCTCTAACAAGGAAAAATTCCAATACTGAAAGACCCAAGATATTACAGGGTAACCTCTTCAGGGATATCCTACTTTACTGATTTATGCCCCTGAAATCTAAGGAACAGGTTGACAATGAGACTGTTGGACAGCCCAGGAGCTGACAACATTTCAACATTAGTAAGTTTGATGTCCACGGAAGGAAACTTTATTTAAAAAACAACAACCCTCTCCTGGCACGGCCCTGCCCCGGCTCCCCTGAAAAAAACCCTATTATACACAACCAAACAAGCAGTTCAAAGTCTACAGTATTCGCCTACAAAGAACATTCCCAAATACCACTCCCAGGGCTGGGGAGCCTTCAGCTGGGGCTGGCCTACCCGGAGTTCTTAGCCTGGGCTGCTCCAGCAAAGGCCTCTGGCTTGCGCCCTCCTGGCCTGTCCAGCAGTGTCTGTTGATGCAATTCTTCAGAGAATGGGAAGATTTAAGGAGTTCTTTTCTACTCCACTCTGCTTTCTGAAACCAAAATTTCAGCTGCCACAATCAGGGGCTGTTCCTTTTGAAACTCACTACATTTCCTAATTATAGGTACATTATCTTTAATAACCTGGCCAAACCTAAAATATACAAAGGAAGGCTCTGTGTCTACACAGAGTGACACATGCCTCTTCCTTCCAAATTCTGTAATAATTTTGATCAAGTGCATCAGGAATTTCCTAAAATAGATTAGAAAAATGTCCTTCATAGATTTAAAACCTAGTTAGGGTACTACCTATTCTGACCAAAAGTAACAAGGACTGGACTTAACCTCCTGCCTTAAACAACATGGAAACTGGAAAATTTATATGAAATCATGATTTTTAGACATGAAAAACAACCAGCACAAGACTTTGATTTCTTTCAAACAAGTCAAGCCCTGTGATTGTCCCAGCTTATACCCTGAAGCAATTTCCAGGGCACAGGATAAGGGAGGAAAAATCCTAAGACTTCAGGGAGGCCAGGGTGGCTAGAATTTACGATGGAAATCTCGTTTCCATCAGCACGAGTGGCCTCATGATACAGAAGTAGAATCCTCAGAAGGGTATGGCCTTGGAAGGGATAAATTAACTCTAAAGACTGCTCTGGCCCCAGCCTAATAAAGCTTAAAGGCAGGTCCTGAAATGATCAAACTGATGCCTAGTAACTTAACTGTGCACTAGAACAAACTCCAGCACTGTGTAAAACCCAGCACGCAGTCAGGTGAAATTCACAGTATCTGGCATCTGGTAAAAAAATTACCAGGCATAGAAAAAGGCAGGAAAATATAACCAATAACCAGGAAAAAATGAAATCAATACAAACGGACACAGAAATTATGGAGATGCCAGAATTATCCAACAAGGACATTACAATACCTGTTAAAAATACATTCCATATATTTAAAAAGCAGGAAAAAACACGAGCATGATAAAGAAATTGAAGATATAGAAAAGATTTAAATGGAATCTCTGGAAATGAAAAATATTATAGAACAGATTAATAGCAGTTTGGACAAGGATAAGTTAGATATAGAAAAGAGACAAAGACAAAAACAAATAGATGCTAATCTATTCTGGAAGAACAAATTCTTCTAGAAGTGGAAGGGAAACTCTTCCTTTTAAGAAGACATAATTCTCTCTGAATTGCTATTAAAGTTTAAGGATAACGGATTTAATGTTGGCATTAGCAGGAAGGAAGGTAGAGAATAAACACATATTGTTTTTTCCATATTTGATCTTTATAGGACCATAAATTGAGATCCTGCTTGAAAATTAGGTTAAAGACAATACTGTCCAATAGAAATATAATGCATTCACATATGTAAATTCTTATTTTCTAGTAGCCATATTAAAAACAAAAATAGGTAAAATTAATTTGGATGTTTTATTTAGTCTAATATAAATAATAATTTCAGTATCATTTAATAGAAAAATTATTTTACTCTTTTTTGCACTAAGTCTTTGAAATCCAATGCTTATTTTATACTTAGAACACATCTCAATTCTTACTAGCCACAAGTCAAAAACAGCCAGATGAAGAGATATTTAGTGCAAAGTCCAAATGGGCACTGAGCACATGAACTCCTGTCCCCAAGGAACTGGGGTGCATCATCAACATGGAAGTTCATCAATCCTGTTTTTCAAAAGACTTTTTAGAGCTTAATTTCCAGTCCCCCAACCACCCTTCCCCTTCCCTGAGGTAGGTGTGTGCAGCTGAAAGTCCCAACTCTAATCACTTGGTATATTTGGTGACCAGCCCACCCTCCTATCTAGGGACCCCACTCTGAGCCACCTCATTAGCATAAACTCAGATGTGCTCAAAGACTCATATGAATAACAAAAGATACAACACTTACAAAGAAGATTATCTACACAATCCAATATTTAGGTTCGAATCATTTCATCTTTCTCACAGCTCAAGTAACTCTTCTATTTAACCCCTTCAACCATTAATCAGTCTACTAAGATGAAAAAATAAATTCTTGTACATTGGTTTATCATCAATGGGAAACAGCTTGTTCCAGTCACAATAAATTCTGTGGTAGCTATTCAAACCAAATGCTCCCCTCTAAAAATACATAAGCTTTGCCTCTGTCACTTTCCACTTGTCACACGACATAAGGAGCAGAGATGTACAATTTAATAGATTAAGTCCTTTTCTCTCACTGATATACAAATAACCTCGGGGCTCTAGTCTCTACCCATCTGACACACGTCCTACCAGACCTCTTCAGGGAAAAACTTCCTGAGGTCAGCCATTGAATGGTGTTGGCAATGTAATGTTTTGGAGAAAGAAAAAGTACTCATTCACTTAGAAAAATAGTTTAAAATAACTAAAAGAAATGGATTTTTCCATAGAAAGAAGCCTACAATCTAGCTGCAACCACTTACAAGGACCCACTATTTTTTCAGCATTACAGGTGTTGCACGAAATTCATGGTATATGACATCATCTGCATTTTCCCCCACATCAAGTCCCATCTTTTCTGCATCCAGGCCAATCTTTAGGTTCTCAGGGTTCTCTGGACTCATCTTTTGGTACCCTCTCACCCTGGATACAAGCACCTACAATAAGGCTTCCTGTGTGATGCATATCAAACCATTTCCTTGTAACTAACTCCTTTCCCTGCTGCTTTATCCCAGAGGGAATAAAGTTCTTTCCCAACTTTCATGCTGCTGTTGACCTTATTAATGTATAGTTGCCCCTCCCATAGTGCTCACCTTTCTAAAGACATAGATGATGCTAACTTAGCTGGTAGATCTTCCTTGTCATATTCATTAGTTCCCTATCTTTAATTTCACTGATCAAATGTCCACTGCTGTCTCAGAACAAGTTCTTATAAGATCAGTATGGCTTTATGGATACCTGCCATAATACAGAGAAGTCCTCCTCCTCCAAGTCGTAACTTCAGTCTGTGACCACACTGTATTTGCACGGAGATCTCTTACACAGCATGGCAAGTTCTCGGAAGACTTAGCCTTTAGGCTGGTAAGAGTCTCACCGAGCAGTCATGTAACCTTTCTCCCACCTCGTACAAACTGCCATAAGCCATTTTTACCAGAACCCCTTTCTGCTGATTTATGTCTATAAACTAGATCAGATCACTTTTCTTTACTTCTGGGAGAGCCACAGGATTACTAAAATCAATCTCTGGATATTACCTGGTTTCAGATTACTTATTTTGAAGGGACAGGTCTCTTTAGACATATATTCAATAAACTGAGAGCCTATAAGTATCTATTATGTACCGGGCAAAAGGAACATGAAAATAGATGTTCCCTAACCATAAAAATCTCATAGTCTCTAATCATTATGCACACACATAAGCAAGTAATTTTTATACAACCATTAACACTGGCCTATTCAGCTGCAAGAGCCCCTTCTTTTCAATTATTGCAATGGGTAGGCTGCATTTAAACCTCCTTTTACCCTCAGAGCCTCAAAAATGGGGCTTCAAATCTCAGAACTTTTTCCTGCTATACAAGATAGCCAACAAGAAGCTAAATCAGTGAGACTTTTATGCCATTTCTAATCTAGCTTTGTGCTTTAGGCTACACAATGCAGAGACGACCAGGAGACTCAGTCTTTGGTCACTGAGCCTCCATCTGACTTACCTTCTTGCATTGTGAGGCAACTGTAAGGAGAGGACATTATAGAAACAGAACACTCCGCTTTGAAAGTTCTGGTCAAGCTAGGATGAAAGCAGGGAATATGCACAGGCATCTGAGGATCAATCCATGCTCTAAGCTGTTTAAAGCCTACAGAGTGCTCTCTGAACATCATACAGCAACAGCAATCCTTACTTTTAACAAATTAGACCAGATTCTTGGGGGCTATAATGAGACTTTTTTCATCCATTCCAATTGCTTTTGCTCTTTTCAGCTAATGCCTACTAAATTACTGAATGTCATTATTTTTCAGCTATTTGAATTAATAAAAAATAAAGAACAGTATAGATCACTTTGTATTTATTACATGTTTAAATGAATTTTTTCAAATTACAGAATTCAACTCCAAAATAAGGTAATTAATGCCTGTTATTCACTTGCATTTTTCCTTCCTAATATTTTAACACAGCAAAACATCTTAAAGACGTGTATAGGTTCAGTACACTTCCAGTGGCTCATAATCATGAAAGACCACATTTATCAATAAGAAATAAGACAAAGAGCTCAATATTTTAAAGTATTACTAACATGAAATAAAGGAAAAAATAAAATACTGCATTTTCACCACAATTGTTTTGGTAGATGACAGTACAGTATTATTTAAAATAATGCTCTTCCTCAGCCTACGCTGTGGTATGCTTGGCACTCAGCACTTGGTAACTGCTCAGCTTATCTACACTTCCCTTAGAAGGACCCTTGCTCAGGGTCCGCTTTCCCGAGCCTGACCTGCCTGCCTCCACACGGACTATGCTGGTGGGAGCCTAATCCTTCTTCCTTCACCTGTTCTTAAGGCTTTTCTGTCTCATCTGCCTTTATTCTACCCAATTCACACCTGCTGCTGCCTGCACTGTCAGGGCAGATGCCCAGGACAGAACTCACACAGTTGGATAGTACCCCCACCACAGCTTTTACTCCAGATGCTGACCTTTCACTTGGCTAAATTATGACTATAAGGTAGAGATGACCCATCCACAAAAATATCTACAATGTAGAAAAAGGTGGTGGTGCCTGATTTAGAACTTAAAACATTGAGTTAGTTTAGGCAGAATATAACTGCTCTGATATTCTTTAAAATCTACTCTGTCTTACTATTTGTTTTTAAAACCATAAAAATATAAAAATTGTAAACATTCCACTGAACATTTCAGTAGAAACCTTGCTACCCAAATTTTTATTTAATGGGTTCAGAAAAAACAAGAGTGACACCACATTCCCTCTAGAAGACCCCCATGCTCCCAGGCCTAACCTGCCATTACCTGTCTCCCACCATTACACAGTTCTGTTAGCCAAGCATGTCTTTCATGACAACCTGCTGCCACTCATGAATACCCTTGCAACACAGTAGCACAGCAGCTCATTGTAATCTCTCCCAAAGAGCTGCCCATCTGCCTGCCGGGCACCTTATTCCCACTGTTCCCCACCTGACCCAGCCTTGGCGATCACCCAAACACACACAAGTAAGGACACAAAAACCTGGAGCACCTTCTTTGCCACACACTGCGTTCCTCCACAAAGTGAGAAGGCACTTCCTATCTCTTTGTCAGATAATAGCAGAATCAGGTGGGCCAGGGGGTTCTGCTAACTAGGAGTAACGCGGAAGCTGATGAGTCTAGCCACCAGGGTCCACACTCCCAGAGACAGCACATTCCCTTCACCATGGCACTGTTGGGAGCTTGAAGATGAATCTGATCTTCTACTGAAAAGATCATTTTTCCTGTATAGGTCTTTTCATACAGGAAATCCCAGTCACTTATCATTGCTCTTGTAGCAAGGTTTTACGGTGTATGTTTTTAAAGGCATGAAATCACTAGGTATTACATTTGTTTTAAATCAGTAACTTAAAGATTAACTTTAAAAAACACTGCTTTTGTTTTTAGGGAGGAATACACTAGACACAAATGACTAATGAAACCTACCAGCTCTAGGGAATCCCTTTAGCATCTTTATCAGCTATGATTAATGATAACTTAAATTAGAATTCCACACCTGGGTGACAAAAAGTACCGATTAACCAGAGTATTAATGGCAATGACTTAAAATTATATTATCCAAATAGTTTCCATTGTGAAGTGTCAGAAAAAGTGAAATAAGAAATATTTTCCACAGCACCATAGGTTTTATAAAATACTATTTCAGTTTTTAACATTAATATACAATCTCAAAATTCCAGTCCATCATTCATATTAGGCTTAACCTCTTCTTTCACTGATAATAGTTCTGACAGAAGCCAAACAGGGACAGCTATAATATGAAAATAATATATTGTACTGAAGACCCTGTATGATCCACTTAGTCACGGCTTCAGCTGTATCCATGGGGAGTATTAGATTTAAAGGCCAGGAAGGATGGTTTTGTCATTTACACTCTAATCACAAATTTTAAGTTGTCAAAGGACCCAAGCGGTAACTGACTAAGATATCTGCCATAACTAGAAAATCCTTTTACATCTGTGTGCTTTACTATTGTGTGCTCTTATGGAGTTTTGTTTCTGTATGATAATATTATGTAAATAACTGAATTTTTAAAATAAGAATGAAGTGATTCACTCTAAATTCTGAATTTTAAAAACAAATGCAAGTGGAAAACAAATTTTGTAGCCAAATTATATGCAATTATTTGTAAAAGCTGTATCAGAGATTGCATCCCCCCAATATCTAGCATGCTCACAGATCTCCTGAACTGTTAGTGTGTGCTGTGCCAACTTAGTTCAACACTGATCTAAGTTAAACATACTTGAAAGTAATGACTTCCTACCAAAAAGCATACACTGCATTATAAAGCCAAATATGAATTAGGTTTGGGATTATCAATTCCATGTCTCGTCTCCAACAATGCAGAGAATGAGTCTTGGCTTTACCACCAATCAGGTAGCATTAGAGTAAATTTGCTATAAAATCACTTATAACAAAATAAATATTTTCAGTCCCTCTACACCAAGTGATATATAAATCAATAGCAGTTTATAACGTTAGCTTAGGTCACTTTTTGGGACCTAAACATACTGTACAATCCTGAGTAAAAGGTTAAGGATACAGTTTTTGGGGGAAGTTTCTTGATCAGGAATAAAGAAAACATATTAAAACCATAGTTTGTAATAATCCCTATTTCATCAGCAGTACCATGAGTACTTTTTACTTTGGTAAATAAATTTATCTATGTAAACCATTTATTTTGATGCAGTAAAATATAAGCACAGCTGCTGCTAGGATCCCTCCATCACCTTTTGACACTGATACAGTAAATAGTCAGGAAGAGTAGAGCAGGAAGATCTGAACCACAGGGCTAATACATCACCACGAACTCGGAAATGTAGCAAGCAGGGGATGGATGGAAGCAGCTGACAAGCCAACAGCCCTTCATTACCTATAACAAAAGGAGAATTAAAAATCCTTTAATACAAAAGGACTTTCATAGACATTTCTCCAAAGATACCAAGTGGCCAATAAGCACATAAAAAGATATTCAACAACACTGGTCATTAAGGAAATGCAAATTAAAACCACAGTGAAATATTACTTCACACCCATTAAGATGGCAAATATAAAATAAATAAATAAAGCCATTGATGAGGATGTGAAGAAATTATCATTTTGCATTGCTACTGGGAATGTAAATGGAACAGTTACTATGGAAAACGATATGGCAATTTCTCCAAAAATTAAAGAGAGTTACTATATGATCCAGCAATTCTAGTTCTGGGTATGTAACCAAAAGAACTGAAAGCTGGGACCTGAACACAGATATCTGTACACCCATACTCACAACAGCATTATTCACAACAGACAAAAGGTGGAAGCAACCCAAATGTCCATTGACAGATGAATGGATAAACAAAACCTGCTGTATGGAATGGTACTGAGTCTTTAAAAGGAAGGAAATTTTGATGCATGTTACAACATGGATCAACCTTGAAGACATTATGCTAAGTGAAATAAGCTGAACAGTGTTTGCCAGGAGCTGGAGAGGGGCGGGGATGGGAAGTTCGTGTTTAACGGGTACAGAGTTTTAGTTAGGAAGAAGGAAAATCTCTGCAGATGATGGTGGCAATGGCTGTACAACAACATGAATACACACTTACCTAATAAAGTCTGAACAACACATTCATCAGGAAGGGGTACTCATAACAGGAAATGTAACTCTAACAAATATGACACTTCTAAAGGTTGATTTGTGTTCTAGCTGTGAGAAAGTCCCTATAAATTCAGGATTGCCTTTTATAACTCTACAAACCTATAATTTCAACAACATGAAGTCTTAGTTCCTGTTGCAGGGTCTTCAGGACAGAAGGCAGAGCAGCTTGAGATTCTGACATTTTTACATTTTGCTTCACATCATTTGCGTAGGACAACCAGAGTTTGCCAAAGTTTTCAGTTGAGATTTTCAATGGTCTGAAAATAATTTTTAAAATTAGATTTATGTCCAAAAGAATGGAAGTATTCTAAACAAATAAACAAATACATTTCAAATAACTCCTGGGAAGAAACATAATTATTGTAAATCTAGGGCCTACAATATTTAGGTTTTTAAACCTAGTAAGTAGAATGTTTACCATCACCCTCCAACGTGATGAAAATACTGAAGGCAGGGGCTATCACTAAAGTACAAATGTCTTTTCAATAAATCACCCAGTTCTCCCTTTTTCTTAGTATTAGTCATTTCAGTAAAATTTTACCAAGTAACGTCAGGAATCACTCAAATATAAAAACTTTTCTTTCACGTATACTTTGGATTTGGGAATGAGACACTCTATCAAACACATATACAAGAGTATGAATACAAAGACCCAGCACCTTAAGTAAATTAAGACCAAGAGACAGAATTTTAACAAATGTACTTTTGAGATGTTCATGAGACTGAAGATCAAGTAGTTAATACTGGGTATCTCTAGGGGTAGAATTATAAGAAACTTTCATCTTATATTTTTCAATAGCATTTGAATTTTTTAAAAACTAAGTGTTGGTTTTATGATTCAGAAAAATATTTTTTAAAAACAGAGGATTTTATTAATAATCACAGAAGAACTGTTTGTATTATATATATATATATATATACATATATATATATAGTGCTTCTTCTATTCCTAATGGTCACCATGGGATATACCTTCATAATCACTGAATTTAAGTCTGCTGGATTCTATCTTATAATGCACCATGGGCATATTTACATACTCTGACTGACTAAGACATGCTTTTACTAAAACATTTTAAAGACTAGCAAAAATTACAGCAGTGTAACAGAAGAGGGTGTGTGGAGGTTAAATAAATGTTTACAGTTTCATTGATATTCTGCATCCTTGATCCAGGCATCTTCATTTTAAAAGATGTTTTAGTACAGTACAATATATCCATAAAACTAAATGACAGTAGAGGAGTTAATAGATTGCTTTCAATTATTTTGGTAACACTGTAGTGCCTGGTATAACACCACTTACTGTATGTCTAATAAATGTTTAATGACTTTGTTGAGTAGTTTTCTTTCAGATCTCTAAAGCTTAATGAACAGATTTTATGAAATAATTAATCAAATAAAAGAAATACAAATGAGAGAAACTTGGAAAAGCTTAAAAAAAAAGCCATGCAGAATCACTGAAGTTACTTCAGTTTAAACAGTAATACTACTTTCAGAAATTTTCCAAGATCACTAACCAACCCCATCCTAAATTGGGTCCCTTATTATAACTACTCATTGTACCATTTACTTCCTCACATAGCACAGTTCAAATTACACACGCATTTACATGATTACTCAATTATCTCCTCCCTAGACTGATGCTCTCTAAGGGTAGGGACTGTACCTAGTTTTGAATTAGTATAGCACTCAGCAGAGCGCTTCTGCCTAGAGAAAAGGCCTAATACATATTTGCTGAAAGAATGAATAACCTGAATTAAAATTCCAGAAAATATTTACCTAATGAAATCTAATAGTGATAAGTTTACTGAAAATTCAAGCTGAACAGAATGAGTGTCCATCATTTGGTAATTTATAAAACCAGAAAGACTGCCTTCTGTAAAAGGTTTTTCCATCTGCACACTATACTGAAAGTTTTTGGTGCTTTCTGCTTCTCTTACAGGCAAGCAGCATCCAGGTTGCTCAGTGATCTGTAAGCAAAAATAATAAAAGTGTTCCAGAAGGGGTCAATACAGACTATTGTATGAATACCAATTTTCTATTAAAGTTAAGTGGTACAAAAGCACACCACTGTGAGACATTAATAACAAACCACATTATGAAAGTGACTGACAACTTCACTTGAGAAAAATCCACTGGCAGAGATAACTAAAAAATAATAGTACGCAGGTCAAAACTATGTAATAAATGGCATTAGAATGAAAACTCTATAAATAAATTTAACAACAAAAAATTATTTAACTCTAATCCTGTGGTTCTCAATCCTTGTTAGGGCACCCAGATTTTCAGGACTAGGAAAGTTAAAAAAAAAAAAATACAGGTGTCTTTCCTTCTTACTCTATATCCTTAATTCAAGCTCTGGCGGTAAAGCTCAGACAATGGGATTGGACTTTTTTAAGTTCCACAGGTGATTCTAATGCACATCTAGGTCAGGAACTTCCCTGGTCAGTGGCCCCATTAGTTCATAGAACGATCTGGTCTGGTTTTGTGGAATACTGATCTACTGGTCAAATCTCTTTACAACTCCACCAAGGACATCCACACAATAACGCAACTAAGCATACATGTAGAAATCACAACGGCAGTCTGCTGGGAGCTGGGAGCAACCCAGCTGATGCCTGAGCACTCAGTACACAATAATGAATCAGTGAGAGAAAAAGGCAATAGACAGCAAACACATTTATCTTTCAATATTCTTACTCCTTGATGTTCTGCTTTGTTAACTTGTGAATTTTGTCTCAGTGTGTATGGCAAGAGTGAATGAGACATTTGAAGAGTTCAGGTTAACAGAAAAGACACAGTGAAAACAATAAACTAACACTTCTCATGTGCCATGTACTGTTGTAAGCATTTTTAGATATTAACTCACAGCAACAGGCACACACTATCAATACCTTCATTTCCTATGAGAGGAAATTCAAAGCCACAGAAGTTACATAACCTGACCACATAACATAGCTAATAAACAGCAGAAGCAAGATTTAAAGCCAAGCAGTCTGAGTCAAAAGTCTACATTTTTAACTGCTATGCTCCATAGAAACTTACTTTTGTATTTATGACCTTTTCCAACACAATCTTTATTAGGTTTCCTTGTCTCTTTTGAATAATTTGTCCCTACTAAATAAAAAAACCTGTCTCATCTTTACTTTTTTTATTGAAGAGGAAAGGATATGGAAGAAATTTATAAACCATCAGAAGAGCCAACAGCAGAAACAGAAAGTAAACATTGTCCATTTAAGGCAGAAATAAGAAACCACTTACTGTCTTACCTGGAAATTTTCTGCAGGAGCAATTACTAAGTTAGCACTTTTCAATTCCGAACCACTCTTATTAGAAACTAACCAGACAATCAATAAACAATCCTCCTTCCAAATTTTGTAAGAAGATACTGATATGGTTTCATTATTACAGACCTCCACAACATCTGAATACATGTGCTCAGTAGTATCTTCCAACAAGGAAGAAGCTAAAGAGATTTCACTGGCAACAGAGGCTGCAGTGGCTTGAGGAGGGTGAAAAACTTCCATGTTATCAGCAAACAAAGAAGGTGTAGGTGTAGAGAGGCTGCAATTTGCAAGTTTCTCAACCAAGGGCAGTTCTGTGAGTGACTCAGAATCCAAAAGTTCTGAATTAAGAGAAAATGTACTTAATTCTTTGTCTCCTCTATCCTGCAAAGTATCCAAACAATAATCTTCGTAAGTCGCACTTGATGAAGAACTAAAGGAAGGACAGCTCATATTATGAGCACTGATTGTTTCTTCACTTTTGGTTTCCTTGACTTTTGATTTCCTTCTGAACTTGTGAGAGACAGTATCTGCTTTTCCCAGCTGCAAAAGTGAAACAATAATATAAAAATAAATCATTCAACTAGTTATGAGTTTTAAACATTTCTCTGTAATTTCAAATGAGCAATCTGCTAACTTGCTACAGTTCTATCTATGAAACACAGATTAACAAAGAATCAGAGATGAATAATATATTAAGCCCTAAAATTCTGACAGCTACATAATTTTAAACCATTAGCTAAATCTTATTTCTCATTAAAAACACATAAAATCAATCAGAAAAAGAAATAAGGTCAAAAAGTCAATCATGAATAATTCTAAAAACTTGTTAGATTTCAGAATACCAAAGTACAGAACTGAACAAACCAAGACCAGGGAGAAACCTAGCCATTTATTGAGTTTCTAGAGTTGTCCTGCAGAAGTTAAGATACCCTCAAATACAGCAAAGGCTCAAACTCTGGTTCTGTAATCTATAATAATCATGATTCTTCGGTCAGTGTGTTAATGAATGGGAAAAAAAACTAGTTTTACCTCGAGTCATCTGGCAGTGGCTGACACACACACAGCGGGAGAGAATTCTTTAAGTGACTAGTGACGTTTGCTGCAGACTCAGGAGACGGGAATGGCAGATATGCCATCCCTGAGCTAACCCTCCTGAGGAATGGTCTCTGAATCTCTGTAAGAAGAGTGATGGCTCAAGTGTCCCCGTGGCTCACAAAGTTCTACCTAGAATCCATGCGGCAGACTGGCATGCTCTATGAGCATGTCTCCATCTTCCTGGGGTCCTTAACAGTGGGTGGCCCCCTTCACATGATTCTAGTTAACCAGAATTCTAGGTCCCCTCTACACCCACTCAAGTCCCTCAAGTTCTAACAAGTCTTCCAACTCTTAGCAGTTGAGTTTATCTTATCTTTCAACTCAGAAGTCATTAAGAAAGAACTAACGTTCTATTAAAACAAAAACAAACACAAGTGAGGAAGGGTGGGTGGAGTGGGTGAAGAACTTCATTTCCAGTAGCTGTGGAACTCCAGGGAGCTGTGCTAGACTGCTTGATACCATTCCTTGGGTCACTGATGCTCTGGCTTTATTCTTGTTGGTTGGTTGTTTGGCCTTTTTTTATGTGCTTTATTTTGGATATTTTCTTTTTTTATCCTCAAGTTTAATGATCTTTTCTTCTGTTCTAATTTGCTGCTAATTAGAAGCTACACAAGCCAGAAGACACTGGAGTGAAATCTTTGTTAAAACACTTATAAAGAAAAGAAACCATCAACCTAGAATTTCATTACCCAGAGAAAATATCTTTTAAAAAATCAAGGTGAAATAAAAGATAAAGGTGGGAGAAAAAGAAACTTGATCCATACAGTGAACAATTTAAAATAAAATTAACTCAAAGTGGACCACAGACCTAAAAATAAAGCTAAAGTGAAATATATCAACATAGCCTTAATCTATATAACTGAAAACCTCGAATACTAGAAAAATTGGAAGAGAATAGGATTGCTAGAGAAAAGCAGCCATCCGAAAGGATGCATGATACAGATGGAGCACAGCCAGTCAGTGCCAATCCTGTCTGCCTTGCCCTAGTGACCAAGGAAAATCTGGGATGGAGGGGTAATTTAGGGTCCTATAAACTTAAAACAGGGAAATACACTCCAGTTTTTCTTGACTATTCCAGTGATAGCCAGGGAGAAAAGCCAGGGAGTATCACAAAAAGGATTTAGCGTAACTTAAATGGAGAAACACACTAGTTACATTTCTGATTTCAAGCCTACTGCAAAATACTCTGGAAATTAACTTGCTTTCCTAAATGTTCTCCTAAAGAAAGACTCTACCTGAAAGCTATGCCCTCTGCCAAGAAGGCAGGAATCCTTCAGCACCAGCAGTGAGGTTCACAGATCAGGGCTCCACAGAGTGGGCGCCCTCTGACATTTGATGCACTGAGAACTTGCCCCATCAGTGCCAGAGCACCCACTGGTACCCTCACCACAGCCTGCTGGAACAATGCAAAGACCCAACATCAGTCACTCTGCTGCAGAACTGTAAATGTTGACTGAGACCGCATTGAGATATGTTCTTATTAACATTTGTAGGCTGAATTTGTTTTTCTTAGAAGTGACTATCAAGTCTGACAGAAATGGGGTCTGGAAAAGAGAGAAACACTGGCAGAGTGCTGCTTAGTGTCTGGCCTAGTGTGGTCAGAAATGGAGGGAAAATTCCACCCAGGGAGAGGAGGGTGAAAGAACTGAGATGATGTAAAACTTAAAAAAAAAATGAAGCTCTAATCACAATTTTGTACTAGGCATGTTCATCAGCCCACCACACGAAAAATTACATGAAATTCTACAGATGCTCAAAAATAGAACCTATCCTTCACTCCAATTTTTCATTCTTTTACTGTAAGAATAATATATCAGCATAGAAGTTTTGAAAATCATCATAATCATAATCCCTGAATAATTTTCATTTTTGTATAATTCCTTTCAGTTTCTTATCTTCTTAATAATTATAAACAGTAATTAACTTTATATTATGCTTTTTTGCTCAATATCTCATTTTTTATTTTACAATGCAGTATTTATTTTTTACTGGTTGGGTAATATTCTGAGCTATGTACCCAATTGACCTACTGTTAGACACTTAAATTGATTCCTCTTTTTTACTATTAAAAATACGATTTTGAGAAGTACTTTTTCCATAGGCATATTAATACTGTTGAGCTATTATTATTGACAATATTTTCATCAAGCCCCTCCCCATTGAGAACTGTCATATCCACCCACAGGGGTAAGAATACCCACGGTCATACTTGTAACTTTATTTGGACCCTGACCCTTGCCCTAAGGTGACTGGACGAAAAAGAGATCTGACTCAAGCTAAGCTGATCAGATTTCTCTTATAGAAATATAAAAAGAGTGTCACTGCTGGCTCAACCTGGGGAACCCATTTCCCAGCATGTATACAGATGACAGCCAAGAGTTTTGGTATGGCTAGTTTTTTGTACAAAACAGGACACACAGATTCTCAGCAGAATATAACTGATTACTTACCAAATTGATGGTACTTTCTGATCCTAGCCCAACAAACAACGATGATGCCAGCAGCTGCTTTTCTTTCTCCTCTTTAGATTGGGCAAGGACATGAGATTGATCCCTGTTTGTTATAGTTTGATCTACATTTTCCATCATTTTACTCTCTTGAGGAATAGATGGAGCTTCAGTTTCATCACCAGTTTTGCCTTCCTTCTTGGGAAGATAGCCCTCTTTCCCCCACAATTTCTTTATTCCTTCCAGTTTCAAGCTATTTGTCCTAAGGAGATTGACAATGAAATCAAGTCAATTTAAATAATTGCTAAGTAGTTACTTTCTTGAGGCATTTTTAAAAATACATCACTGCCATGGCCTTTTAGAAACAGCTTTCATATTAGACTCTATATGCTGGAAGTAAATCTTTATCTCTAGATTTTATTCTAGTTACAGCCAGCCTCCCCAACACCCTCCAGCCGAAGGATTAGGGCAACAGAACTCTAGACTTAGTTAAAATTTTCAGATCATTTAATTTTCATTTAATTGCTTGAATAAATTGTCCAAAAATAGTACTGTAAATCAGTTCCCTTCCCTTTGACTTAAAAAATTTCTTTTTAATTTTGATGGGTTAAAGACCAGAAATTACTCTTAAGTTTCTTAAATCTAATCACTTAATGAAGTTAACCCTACATTAGTTCACTAAATAAAATGCTGTCAAAGCAAAAAACATTCAAATCCTCTTTTAATATAAACTTCCTTTTAATCCAAAATGTTTTCCTAATGTGAACACTAGCTACACTTTCAACTATTATAACTGTACTTTTATTTTAAAAGTAAGATTTTTGGTAAAAGCATGAAGGTTAGGAGTTTTTTATACCTGACCCTTTTATACCTGAGATGAAGAAGAATTAAAGTAGTGATAAAATTTGGACTCACCTACTGTTGTCCCAAAAGTTACAACTGTGAATCTGGAGTGACTATCATAATCATAAGTGCAGAGTGAAACAGCCAAAGACTGCCTCTATTGTTTTCATATAAGAACTATGTATCCTTGCTTATTTAAGCATCCCTGTCAAGGTCCAAAATAGCATTTTAAAAATCTGTATTACAAAATAGGCAGATCATGAAATGAATCTAAAAGAAAGACTCAGAAATATTCATACTCATGAGTATTCCCTTCTGGTTTGTTGGAATAATGATCTATTTGATTTTCTGTGTTATGCCATAAATGAAAACAGGTAGCTATACTTTTTATGAGTGAAGAACTAATGCTATTAAGTACTAAACTAGCTGAAAGAAAATCTGAATGTTAATAAAGAATGCCCAACAAAGAATTAGTCCATTCTTCTTTTCTTCTTCAATGAATTTTACTGCTGAATGTTCCTTTACAAATATCTTCATTTATCCCTCTTTTTTAGATACCAAGAGTTTTCTAACAAGTTTTTTTAAAAATAAAAACTGTTAGCTATCTGTCAAATCTCTTAGAAGAAAACTGGGTGCCTTTGCAAAGGCAGATCCAAAAGTGGTCAAGGGAACCACTACAATGACCCTCAGCATCTATAGCATGCTCAGCGGCAGCAGCCTAAAGGGATTCGTGAATGCCCACAACACAGTTACAGTGTTTCTGTAACGCCATTTACCAGAACATATCTTTTAATTATTAAGGAAAAGAAAAGGCAAATCTCCAAGTTTTACTAGCAAATGATTAAATATTAGTTAAAAAAAAAAAAAGGCAGGTGTACTGAGCACTGAGATGCTCCGTCAGATTCCCTTTCAATAAAGGACTTGTTGCCCCATCTGCTGGGAATGCAGCCCCCTCAGGGATCGTGTTAGTGGCAGAGGGCCACCTCACCAAAGATTGCACCCCTTCCTGGGAGAGCCCACATACAGTGACTGGTGAACAGAAGTACAGAGTCCTGGCCACCCATTTTGGCCCAACTCAGGACAACTCTCAAGGGCCACTTAGCTTCGGGGATCCCAACGGGGTCAGCAGAGGCTGTCGCTGGAACTGCATTGCACTGTGACCTCTTCCTCTGCCCAAACCTGCATTTTCCCCTTCCTCCCATAGGGCACTCCCAAAGGCACTCCTTACGATTCTGCATGCTAAATGCCATCTGGGAATGGACTTCCCAGGGAACCCAACACAACAACATGAAAAATGACAAAGGGGAAGAAAGCCTAAAAGGAGCCACAAGCTATCTTGAAAGATTTTCTGGCTTATTTCATCTGCATACATGCCTATTACCAATGTATTTTCTGTCATGGATTACATAAAGATAGTCTAAAAAGCAGAATAACTAAGAGTAGCAGAGGGCCATTTCATACACAAAATATGCCTCTTTATGATATGACAAATATTGTAAAAGAAGTCTTTTTAAATATAGCCATCTTTGCCTGGATTTTGACAATAATTTTAACAATAATAATTTGTGGTTTTATATGGTATATATACCTTTATATTGTTTTTAATCAGACCCTTCAAAAACAGGTGTAAATTCTGGCCAAGCAACCTTCAAAAGATTAGGGATATACTTTAATTCAGCTCTAGGAATTCCCACTGAGGTATGGGGCTGCCACCTAATAGGGAGTAAGGTAAGAAATTGTAAATTGGGTTTGCTACTACCTTATTCTCAGTTTGCCACAGACTGCAGAACACTATCTCCTCTCTAAAGGTGATTCACCTCACCAACTACCACACAGGCTCCTAATCTCGAATAATGAGTGAGCTGTAGTCCCCTTTGGGAAGAAATTTAAAATTCACACTTCATGTTCCATTTTGTGATAATAGAGCATACATACAATCCCTTAGCAGCTCTGCCAAATGTTATTTCTCTGAGGGTAGTACATGTGTGTGTGTGTGCATGTGCATGTGTGTGTGTATGATTTACAAGGCCCTGTCAAGTCTCCCAGATCCTAGTTCAATACTAAAAAAGCAGATGCTGTCATCTGTTGTGCAGGTAAAAGGGACTAAACCGCCTCGCTGGGTTTGGAGGGTTCCTGTCTCTCCTTCCCTTGCCTCTCTGGTTCCTGTCTGGAGCACTTAATTGCTATCCCCTTCACCATCACATGCTGACACAAACTGTATCTGCTCCCCATGCAAGGAACAGCAAAATTAAATGTCTAGGAAAGCAGAGGGCATCAACAGAGCAGGAAAAAGAAGCTAAGAAAGAGAATTTGAACTTAGGCCATTTTATTCAGCATATCCTTCTACATTCCTCATTCTACATTCCTCATGATCTATGTGTCATTCTTCTGATAAATACTTTGTCATTTTTTCACTGGAAGACTGACAAATGCAAATATGGACATAAAATAAGGTGACTGACTCTTTAATGAACGAACATATGAGAACTCAAAATCCAAATGTCATCTTTCAAAGTTGTCACCTTTGAGATTTTATTGCATTTATTACAATGCTGCCATTACTGTTTTTGAACTCTTTTAGAAGAAGCTCCTTTACAAACAAGAAAGCCATTTTCATTCCTTCATGTCATATCAGTATACTGACCAAGGCTATCCAGACTGATCACTAACTTGGTAAATTCAGCCTTTGGGTAACAATTAAACAATGATATTATTACTAATAGTAGCAGCTGCCATTTATCAATTACTATGTACTAGGCTGTATGAGGCACTTTACATACATTAATTCATTTTACTAACTTGTGTTTCTAAAAGTAACTTATTTATATTTCCAGAATCAAAATCTACCTAAAATGGATTAAGACTTGGCTCCACATAAAGGCATTTAGACAAATGCACCACCAATTTTCAAAGTGGTTGACAAGAAGCTCCGAAAGTATTTAGAGCAAAGTAAATGGCTTCCTCAAGTAGTCAGTCACCTTACTTTAAGTTAATCTCCGTATTTGTCAATTTTCCAATGAGATGGTTATAAGAAGTAGATTACAAAGAATGTAGAATGTTGTGCTGAATACTCACCCGGGTATATAAGTTCTGATGTGCATATATCCTATGCTGTCTTGGAAGCGAGCAAGCTCTTTTCAAGTGTAAGAACAGACTGTACAACACCAACACCTTCAGAGCAATAAACAGAAACAACAGCCCATGCAGAATTTAGCTTTCAGGAACCCTTCTACATTCAAAGACATTTAAACATTCCCATGTTTTCAATTTTAGTAAGAAAGGAACTTACTCTTTCAGCCCTGTCTCTGCACTATTCCCAGATACATCTGAACCAAGAGAAATGCCAGCAGGAGACTGTCGTCCAGTGAAGCCAGATGAAGAAAAGGAGAGTCCATATGGTTCAAAATTGAGGACTAGAATTTCAAAACAATAACAGAGGTTCATACTTAAAACAAAGCAAAAATTATGAAAAAAAGCAAAAATTACCAAAGTTACCATTCACTATAGAAACAGAATAATTGAAGACTAGAAGCCAGTGCATTTTTTAAACTAGAAGGGACTTTGGTAATTATCTAATCAAATATTTAAAGTAATAATAGTAAGACAGCTATGATTTATTATCATAGCTATGTCTACTACAGTCTTCATATTATTAGCTGAACAACAGTCCTTCATTTTTATCTTTTTACCTTTTTCAACTGCCTTTAGAAGTTATACAAAGGATGCAATTAAGGACAACTGACAAACCAGTTCTACTGAAAAGCTCCTCTTATGCAAAATGGTTTAATGGACTATGAATGAAGAGATGACCATGTTTTTGCTTAACAAAATGCTCTCAGGCACATTCCTGTACCAAATGGATTGATGGGAGCCCTTGATGTGAAATCTCTCTACTGACAAAGAACAAGGTTCACTGAGGTTCAGATTCCTTTGACTCTGTATACCTAAATGAATTCAATCAGAGCCATGAAAATTCATATTGTTATTGATAAAACAGATGCTAAAATCCATTCTCCTCCTCTAAGTAATAAACCCTTGGTTCTTAGCTAGGTACATGGCCATCCAGAAAAGAAATGAAACTTTTCCAGATTCCTTTGCCATGTGACTAAGTTTTGCCCAATGAAATTATGCACACATTTTGTGAACAACTTCTGGGAAAAATCCTCCCATTTATCAATTACTATGTACTAGGCTGTATGAGGCACTTTTAAAATCCTGGGAAAAATCCTCCCAGAAGAAAAAACACCTTTTTTCTCTCTCTTTTCTTTCATATTCATGAAGCCATCATCAATCCTAGGCTGCCTACCTCTGGATTTCTTTAATAGGAAATAGCAATAATCTTCTGCCTCATATAAGGCTCTCCTTTGTTTATTTGTTCTCTAATATGTTATTCAAGTAAACCTAATCCTAACTGGCTCATTTATCTTTTCGAACTGTCTGTATTATAATACAAAGGGCCTTCTGCAATCATAAAAAAAATCTCAGAAAATATAAATGTGAACTTCTGTAATTAGCCTTAATTTACAAATGAGGAAACTGGCAGAGTCTGCCACACATTTACCCGAGCTTACAAAGATAGGAAATGACAGAGCCAGGTAAGAAATCAGGTACATTGACCCCAGCCACTGTATTATATTGTCTCCTCCAAGAAATAACACGTAATCCCAAGAGTACTAAATAACTGCCAAGTTTAATGCTTAGGGCCGTTAGCTAAGTGGATGATACAGAAGAATCAATGTGCAGTAGAAAATAATAATGGCCTAACTAATAATTAGGAGAACTGGGTTCTTGATGTAGGCTGGATATTAACTAGATTATATGAACTAGATATTAATTTGTTAAGTGAAGGGTTTGGACTACATCAGCAGTTTCCAAATGCTGATTTGATAACTAGGATTAAACTGACTTCATAGAATCTCCCATGGACTTTTTATACATACAGCCAAGATTTCCCAGAGGTGACTATAAGGGCCAAAGATTTTTAGGAATTAACTAGCTGTACAAGAGCATATATACATGTAGGGAGCAGGAGGAGAAAAATGACATGCAGAAAGAATGAGGAAAAGCAAGATGGCTGAATGCAACTTAATGAATATACACAAGTTAACCAGATGAAAAGAAAGCATGAGCTGGGGGTAGAGAGGGTCCTTATGAGGTACCAAGTTACTGAAAGTAATCCAGGTGAGAGATAAAATACAAACTATCCTGGGCCTAAGTGAGTAATTCAATATTTAACCTGTTTGTATCTTTCATGATTTTAGAGTCTTGATTATATGCACACTCCTTCCCTATCCCACCTTGTACTGCAGTTCCTTTATATTTTGATCATTTGGCTATACATCTCTGACCATCTCCAGCTGTTTTGTTTTGTTTTTTGAAAGACTAATAATCTTAATTTGACATGGTTTTCTAAAAGCCACAGTTCTACAAATAGAAGATTATACTGCTATTTGCCCTTACTACTGGTTTTATCTACTTGGGGCTAAAACATCTTCAAATAATGTTTTAATAGAATAATCCACACTGATTATTTAATGCTTTCCTTGGGTGGCAATTGGTAATTAGTTTGTTCCCCACCATCTCATCTATTTTTGCCAATTCTTAGTATCTTACAATACTCTCCTAAGGTTTATTCTTATACATGTGGCATTTTTCTAGAAAAGAGCTAAGAATCATTTTCATAAAAGTGACATTTAACTACTACTCTCTGCAAATGATTTATAAAAATCTCAAATAAAGTCAGTATCAGAATTGATTGATACTTGAAGGATCCCAGAATTTAGCAACTTTTCAGGCAGAAAATACCTAATTTTCCCCTACCCTTTACTTTCTGTCTGAAAGTCAGTCCAATTCTACGATACATAATTTTATAATGTATTCCTCAAGTATTCATTAAGCACTTGCTATGTCCTGTCTTGTAGCTGATTTCCTTTTCCATGATATGACACAGTCTAAGCTCATGAAATCTCAATTTTATTTTAGAGAACTTTTG
This sequence comes from Manis pentadactyla, assembly GCF_030020395.1. Lineage (NCBI taxonomy): Eukaryota > Metazoa > Chordata > Mammalia > Pholidota > Manidae > Manis > Manis pentadactyla. Next base: position 99,877,255 of record NC_080029.1, on the reverse strand, counting down.
AAAAATAGATTTTGGAGGAGAGGGGAAGAGCCTAACTTGAGAGCTTAACTCCATTTCTATTGATGGTTCAATGGATAAAAATGTACTTGGCAAAGGAATGCATTAGCTTGGGGAATTCCAGGCTATCTATTGTATCTGCATCAGCCATTTAACTAATTTTAAGGAAGAAGACAGGCAGTGCCCGGAATGAGGCTCTTTGTCCTACACCTCCCCTTTCCTACGCTACCCCTGAATTATAGTAATAGCAACTGATGGCCCCCAGACATTTGAAAATAAGGCGATATGGCATTTGGATCATATGTCCCACTCTGGAACTCCAGTTTCATTCCATGCCTTGGATGCCACAGGGTCTGTAGACATACACATAATCACAGGTCAAGCAATGGTAATTCAAAACTTTATTTTCTCCCCTACATATATTCTATTAATATATGAGGATTTAATGGAAAGGAAACTGATTACCCTTTGAAAGGAATTTTAATTTTCTAGGCCATTAGGTATCACTGTGCTAAGTAATATGTCAAAAACCTTAAAAGAGCAAATATTTCTACAAAAAGATAACATCAAGCCTATTATTAAGTGTTTATACTTTTTGGTCTCATTTTAGGATCAACCATTTGGTTGTAATCATATGGCTAGCACAGAAAATAATTACTCAACAAAATCATTAAACAATGAATAAAAAAAAGGACATTTCAACATTGAACTTTTTAGTATGAACAATGTGAACTCCTTTATAAATAATATTCAATTGTCTTCCTTTATTCATATACATACTTCCCATAGTTCTCCTTTATAAATAATATTCAATTGTCTTCCTTTATTCATATACATACTTCCCACACTAGTATAGTCAGCCCTCCAGCACAGTGATCAACATCATAATTCTACCTTTAAGTTCTCTTAAAATTCCAGGATGGCTGTCATATTTCAGGCACTACACATACAGAACCTATGACTTTGGGAATACCTCAAGGCTACACTTTTTCTAGCTATCCAAAGGCCTATTAGGATAAACAAGTCACAAGCAGATTTCAAGAGGATAATAAAAGTAAATATTATTAGTTATTTACTTATATGACTATAATATCAATTGCATAAAAAAGTCATCCCCCTACAATCTAGCTTCTTATAAACCCATGAAAAATTACCTTTTTCCTGAGAAAGCTTTTCCTCCTGCCGTTGGTGGTGAGGTTTGTAAGGTGCTGCCCCCTGAGTGAGTTCTTCAGCCACAAAACCATCCAGAAAAGATAAGGAAGCATCTATCTATATTAAAATGAAGCAAAAGTTAGGAATTAAAAACATTTATAGGAAAGAGTAGATTGTACATTCACATAAGTAATTTCAGCCTTATATCCTAAAAACAATTAAGTGAAAATCAGAATTTGCATTCTAAAACTGTTAGTTACCCAACTCTCTAGCTTACTGAATCATCTATAATCGAATCATTCAGCTAAGAATTTAACAATGTAAATTACTTGCAGCATCCAATATGTTAAGGCATCGTTTCAGGGGCTCTGATTAAGAAAAAGAAAGAATTCCTACGATTATGAGACTTGTAACCTATTAAAGGAAAAGATACACACTATGAGCTATGGTGTCTGCATTTGTTGGCTGCTTGGAGCTAAAATCAGGTATTGGCAAGTTCCTTCTGGAGGCTCCAGAGAATAAGTTCTTTGTCTCTTCCAGCTTCTAGAGGCTGCCAGCACTCCATGGCTTGTGGCCACTTGACTCCAATCTCTGCTTCTATGATTAGTTTGCCTTCTCTTCTCTGACCTCTTGCCTTACTAAGGACTCAAGGGTGATTATATCATGACCACTCAGACAATTCAGGATAATCTCCCTATTGCAAAATCCCTAACTTAACAACATCTATAAAGTTCCTTTTACCATATAAGGTAACATATGCACAGGTTCCAGGGATAAGATGTGGACATCTTATGCAGCCTCCAACAGTGACTCTGATTGAACTATCCTATTGCCTTCTATCTAAATGTTTTTCACAAATCTATGGAAAATTAATTAATTTCAGCAAGAATAGAAAGGCACAGAGAGTCATTAAAACAAAGAAATGAGATGAAGAAAGAGTAAAGGGAGAAGAAGTAAAGAAAAAATGTGGGGAAAAGGAAAAGTGAGATATACACAAGAGGATATAGTAGTAATGACCTTAGAAACTATAGATTTGCTTCTCCTGATTTAGCTAAGTGTACGCAAACAGCTCAGATAATTTAGAACAGCAGGTAATTCTCAAACATTTAAGTGCCATGTCACACTCTGCATTTGGAAAGAGTTAGTTTTAATAAGATTCTTAAGAGATAAAGTTTTGTCACCATCATAATCTTCTACTGGGGCAAAGGAGAAGTATAGTTACTTTCTAGTCTAATACTATGTATAGCAAGTTTATTCATCATTTCAATAAACATCTCTAAAATGCCTACCAAATGTTAAAGCAAGGCCTGTGACTCTGAGGTCTTGAAAGAATGAACAAAGTTTCAAAATAAATACAAGCCATGAAAATTTTAGTCAGAATTAGTGGGAAAACTACCCATCCTCCCCTCTTTCTTAACTGTAGGTCTATAACACATACAAATTTGAACAAATCTGGCTTCCTTTTGGAAGTTTTCTGATTTACACCAATCTGAGGAAAAGACTGGTATGAATTTAGAGGGTGAACAGTAGCTGAGAATTTTGGGTTAAAAGGAGTGGTGGGAGAAGGAAAGACAGGTGATCAGATTTCAAATAGTAAAGAATTTAGATAGTAGAGGAACAAAATAAAATGCAGAATTATTTTTTTATATTCTCAAATAGAATAGTAAAATATGACAAAGAAGTTCAAAAGAGACAAAAAAATTAAACATTCTTGAATTATTATATATTAAAAGAGATTGTCACAGAAAATAAATCCGTTCACTGCAGTTCTCCAGAAAAGACAACACTTCTATTCCTGACTATTCAGGATTACTACTGAACAAAAGCTCTCAAATTCTCTCTCATACTACTGTGTGAAAAACTCCAACCTTCATCTTAAGTGCTACAGAAACTCTATTTAGATATATAACAGATATATCACAAATGCAAGAATTATTCTGCTTGAAGATAGTGCAGTTTTTAAAAAGACAGAATGCAAATGTCTTACCACCATGTCTTCACAACTCTTATCAACTGGAAGCAAGCTCCTCATGAGTTCCACATTCTCATGCAAATGTTTTAATTCAAATGCATGCTGTCTTATACAAGTATCCAAAGATACAGTAAATTCCTGGATTAACCTCTCAACTATGTTAGAAGAGTGTGCTTGGGGTGTCAACTTGGTCACAGCAGCAATTAACCAGGCTTTGGTTTCTGAAGAAATGTAGTCATTCATAAGTAACTTGTAGAGCTTAATTATAACTTCCTCTGGTGTTTCCTTATCTAAGAGGTAGGAATACTCCCCTAACACCTATGATTAAAACAAAGATATATTTATATACAAATATCAACTTATACAGCAAACTATACTTGGAAATCTAAACAAAGTGCCTACTGCTAGAGTGCATTTAATCTAGATTAAACATATTCTATGGTTATGAGACAAAGATACAATTGTACATTTTAGGTTCAAAATTATACCAAGAATTGGAACTCAATATAAAAATGTTTTCCACATCTATATCACTAACAATATATAAAGCAGCATACCTTTACAAGTTAGCTCTCTTCTAAACTTACAGGTTTTGTGTTAGTTTTACAAGCACTGTCACATTGTTACTATTTTACAGTAAGCAGTTAAACAAGTGGTTCTCACATGCCAGTATGCGTAACAGTCAAAGGGGGTCTATTACATAAAAATACAGATTCCTGGGCCCTACCCCCAGATATTCTGATTTAGTACGGCTGTGGTGGGATCTACAATACACATTTTGAAAAAGCATCAGCTGATTCTGATGTAGATGACCCACAGAAGAGACTTGGAGGAGCACTGACGTTACACATCCTTTTTCTAACATCTAGCTTATTCAGGTGATATATAATGCTATTGGTCTAAGAATTCTTAATAAACTGATAATTAATGAAGTGTGATATCTTTCCTAAGTGGTATTTAAGGAGTCTTTTCATGTCTTTGGTGTAATATTGGTACCAACAAGAAAAAAAAAAAGGGAGGTGAAGTGATAGGCAGGGGAAGATTAAGAGCTAGCAACAAGAGGAGGAAAAAAAGGAAATAGGACTAAATAGTAAGATAATTTATATAGTAAGATATTAAGATATTTCATAAATAAATTAAAGATTAAGGGTAATAAGATTAAGATATTCTTTAAATAGTAAGATAATTTTTGAATGGTTCAATAAAAGGTGGAAGATAGCTCCAGAAGAGCAGATAACCTAATCCCAAATCAAAAACCCATGGACTTACTGCCTGGGAAAACAGAGTAGATGCTTTTTACCCCTATTCTCCCCACTATGTACACTTAGAAATGTGATGTTATATATAAAACATACATTAAAAAACTCTGAGAAGTGGATAAAAAAAGGAAGGTCACTAAGGACCTGGAGACTGAAGGAATAATACAGTATGTGTCTGTTGCCTCATACACCCGAGACCGGGTACTAGAGAGTCAGCAACTTGGAAACATCAATGAGCACAGACAAAAACGCCCCAAGAAAAGCCCTCCCTCTAGCCAAAGATCCAAGAAGACAGAAAATATTTAGACAATAACCCTTGTAATCCTGTCAAGCTCCATACCAGAAAGAACTGCAGACCCACCCACACGAGCAAAAGGCTAGTAGGGAGCCAAGACTTCCACCACTACCAGGCTTTAAGAGGCACCCCAATAGCCCCAAAAGGGTAGTTGGTGATGGTAAAGTCTGAGTGGGAAGCCAGGACTTTCACCCCCACCAAGCTGAAGAGAGGCTCACTACTCGGGAGTGTCCGTGAAGACCACACAGGAAGTGTGAACTTCACCTCCACCCACGTATTAAAGAGCCGTCCCTGCCCCTCTCTGCTGGACTGGTGTCAGGAGAAACCTAGTGGAGAGTCAGCACCTTCCCCACTGCTCAGCAATAATGAGGCCACCCCTCCACAGTGTCAGTGAAGGCCACATACTTAGAGATTTCAACACCCCTTTCTCAACAATATCACTAAAAGAACTTAATCAACATTTACACAACACACCACCCAGCAATAGCAGTGTACCTATTCTCTTCAAGCACCCATTGAACATATAACAAAACAGACCATACCTTAGGCCATAAAACAAACCTCAACAAATTTAATAGAACTGAAATCATAGGGTATTTTCTCTGAGAACAATGGAATCAAACTAGAATTCAGTAACAGGAAAGATAACAGGAAATTTTCCAAACACTTAAAAACTAAACAACACTCTTCTACACAATTTTTCCAGAAAAAAGGAGGAAAAAATACTCCCAACTCATTTTATGGAGCCAGTATTACCTTGATACGAAAGCCAAACAGACTAGGAAAAAATGAAAACTACAGACCAATATCCCTCATGAATAGAGATGCATAAATGCTTAACAACATCTTAAGAAATCTACAAAAAAAATCATAGTTTAAAAATGAATTCAGCAAGATTGCAGAGTATAAGTCCAAAATACAAAAATCTACTGCATCTGTATATACTTGCAACAAATATGTGGAAACCAAAATTTAAAATATATTTACTACCACTCTACAGAAAAATGAAACATAATTATAAATCTAGAAAACATGTTCATAATTTGTATGCTGTAGAAATAAAAACACTCTAAATATATGCAGTGACATATATTCATATATTCATGTTTATGGAGGGAAAAAAACGAATGGCCACCAAATATAATAACCCACTTAGGCAAGGATTATATCAATGCTAAAACTTACATTGCTTTGATAGTTGAGGAAAAGATGATCACACACCTCACAGAATCACCTGACAGATCAGTTATAAATTACTAAGGAGAAAGGGCACCTTTCTTTAACAATGGAGAGATCTGATGGTCACCATCTTAACCAAGTAAAAACACGTACAATCACCAGTAATCAGAGGAACTGTCATTACATGCATCCTGATGATGAGGTGGGAAGTACACAATATTGCCAACATAGTCTTGCTAAAAATGTTTAACTGACCCAGAAATAATCAAACAAATTCAGAACAGTGGACATTCTATAAGTCAACAGTATTCATCCAAAAAAAAATGAAAGTCATGAAAACAACAAGAAATTTTATAATCATAAAATAAAAGGGGCTAAAAGGACATTAACTAAATGCAATTTGTGAACCCCGACTGGATTTGGGACTGAGAGGAATAGAATAACAGCCAAAAGAGACATTTTTTGGACAACTGGATAAACCTAACTATGGACTGACTGTGTATTAGGTGGTATTAATGAATTAATGTTACATTTCTTAGGTGTAATAACGGTTTTATGGTTATCTAGAACAATGTCACTCTTAGGAGATTCATATTAAACTTTTTATCGGTGAAGTTTCATGTCTGCAACTCAATTTTAAATGGCTCAGGAAAACAAGCTGTATGTACACAGGCAGACCTAGATATAGATAGAGATGTAGATATAGTAAAGCAAAGGTGGTTAAAAATATTAACTGGGAATCTAAATGAGAAGTGTAGAGGTATTTGTTATACTTGTCTTTCAACTCTCCGGTATAGATACGAAAACAAAAATCTTAAATAAAAGTCTAGGTAAAACTTAAGTTAACATGCTACGTGGCAAAACTCTAAAACATTAAAATGTGCATATCCTACAGACCCAGCAGCTGTACTCCATAAAGAAACACTCACTTATATGCACAGAAAGAATACACAAAGGTGATGAAAATATGCGATTACATGTGACCGTATTACATAAAGTTGTGCCCTTCATCTTGCAGAGATGGTCTCCCTTGCTGACTCTGATGAAGCAGGCAGCTACGGTGGGAGGCCCACACGGCAAGAAACTGAGGGCAGCTCTAGGAGCTAAACATGGCCTACAGTTGAGTCTGATCCTCAAACCCTCAGTCCTATAGTTGCAAGAAACTTATTTCTGCCTACAACCACACGTGAGCTTGAATGTGGATCCTTCAGGAGTCCAGCTTCAATGAGACGGCAGCCCAGCCAACACTTTGACTGCAACGCTGAGAAACCCTAAGCAGAGAACCCAGCTAAGTCATGCCTAGACTCCTGACCCACAAAAACTGTGAGGTAATACATTTGTGTTATTTAAAGCACTGAGTTTGTGGTAAATTATTATGCAGCAATAGAAAACTAATATAACACAGATACATGAGCATTCACATTCAAATACAGGTTCACACAGAAAACACAACAAATGTATCGCAGATACAGATATTTAAACAAATACCCACATTTAAAAGACTAGACAAGTGAGATGGCAGGAAGAATGAAGATTTGTAGATAGCTAAGTGACTGAAGGTAGACAGTGGGAAGGAAAACTGACAGCTGAAGGAGCCAGCTGAGCAGAGCAGAATGATTTCAAAGGAAATACATTGTTAGCATTTGATTTTATAAAAAATAATGTTATAAACATACATGATTTAATGTAATTTGCTCACCCAACTCATAACTTGAAGAAATCTCTGTGGGTAGAACACATTTTCCACATCTAGTAAAGTGAGATAAGACTGAACTGCATAAAGCCTTAATTGTTGATCTTCTGTTTCATCATCAAAACCTACAAACAAATTGATACATCGTTTTAATTTTCATTAAATTCTCTAAGGACTCTGTAATAAAAGCATTTAATTTTAAAATCCTTACAGAATGCAATAATTCACTAACCTTCTGCTAGTAGCCTTAGGAAGTTATTGGGAATATCAGGATGCATTACATCTCCTCCCACAGAAAACACAGCATTCATTGTCTGAATAAACCATGCATTATCAGGAGCATATGTGTCCACAGTGTTAAGAAAAATTACAGTTCTAAATACCACTTATTAAAATTATCTTTTTTGTATCAACCTTTTAGAAAATAACAATTCATCCTAGTTCAGCATTTTTACCTTTAACTTCTGCCAAGAAATGTTACATACTCACTTTATATAAAACAGGTACTCAGTAAAAGCTTATTTAATAAACTTAATAAACTGAGTTCATGTTGCTTTATCTAGCATGATGCCTTACATATAACAGTCACCCAAAAAACATGAAATAACTGAAAGAAATGTTCCAGCTAACTATAGACAAATCAGTCATGGAAAAAAATATGTATCTAAGAGGCTAAATGTTGTGGTGTGCCTGCTTGAACAAATTAACCTCTTTTCCACTATTCATTTTCAGATCTAAAATTCTATTATTCTGCTGGTTAGAGCTATAGCACTGGTAGGATACAACTACATTTAAGCAATTTCTAAGATAATTTGATTAACATTATTCACTCATTCTTTCTTAGATTTAAACAACAGACATCTTTAGAAGAATGGGATTCCCTTGTGATCTGTAAAGTCCCTTGACTTGTGAAAAATAAATGTGAAGGAAAGTAACATGTGAATAGAATCTTCACCTACTTTACTGTGACAATTTTCAATATAAACAATAATGCAAAGGATAAATTTTAGCATCCTGATCTCCCTCCACCCCTGGCACAAACCAACAAGAACTTACTCAGAAAAGAAAGTCAAGGACAGCCAAGATCTGAAATGAATCAAGCAGAGGCTCCTATAGCCTCCTGCTTATAATATTAACCAACAGAATGAAAAGAACCAAGAAAAAAGCCATCCGTTAAGAAGTATCTCTACACAGATTTTGGTTTTTCACAATGAGAGCGACTTGAATATCAGGAATGGAAGTTATAGCTGGGTCTCTGGGCTGAACTTGCAGTGACATGTCTATACCAATCATTTTAAAGTTACCATGTAACTAAAGGTATTCTCAGACTCATGGTCCAAACAAAGGATATTTCTCAGCCAGCTCAGCTATTTTGCCAACCAAATTCACGATAATATACTCCTCTTTGCTCTGATGTAAATATTCGAGCATTTTCTGTACAATCACTGTTATATTCTGTGCATTTGTAATTCTGTAAAGAAGTTCCAGAGTCTATTTAAGAAAGAGAAATTGAAATGGTATTATAAAACTATACATGATAACACCAGTAACTACAACAACATATAGGTTTATAACATAGTTGATTCTCCCACATTTACATAGATCCACTGGACAGTCAGTTAATAGGCACTGGAGAAATGCACATTTTAACTGAAATAAAACTTAAGAAAAGCAAAATTATTGTCAAAAAATTAATGATGATCTTTTACTATGCTTATGGACAGTGACTGCAATGGGGTTTGTGTGGGGGACTTGATAATATGGGTGAATGTAGTAACCACAATGTTGCTCATGTGAAACCTTCAAAAGATTATATATCAATGATACCTTAATAAATAATTTAAAAAAAGAATGATGATCAATTCCAAAGTCTAACAGCCTTCGATTAATATAAACAATTATGATCTGACATTCCTACATAACAGGCCATGTAAAGACTAAAAAGTTAAATGGTTTATAATCTATTATCTAAAAATATAACAGCTTCTTAAAGCTACTACTTATGCCTGTGTATACACACATACATCCACATATGACAAACTGTATTTTCCACACTATCCAAACAGAAAACAACACTTAGGTGTGTTTGTCAAATGAGCAAATAGCCCCAAAAGGAAGGACAAAGGTTGGTGGCCCAAGTGCTTCAAAGCCTAGCACAGCCTATGTTCAGAATCTCAGATATAATGAAAGAATCATTTTATATATTTCTCAGTGCTGAGGAATATGATTCTTGCCACCTCAAGTAAGATGAAAACATCAAAGTAAGCTCCCATTTGGCTGGCTTTCTAAGACCCTACATTAAGGTTCTGAAAGTATCATTATTCCCAGAGATCAATATGAGACAAAGGGTAAAACTTAAGAAAGTATCATTTACTGGTGTTTTAGGATCAACAAGATTAGCTGCAAGAGAATTTCCACATATCCTACTTGTCAAACTTGTTCAAACTGTCTTTACAGCTCTTTCTAATTTTTCAATCCTTAGTCATACTTCAAGTAGAAAGAAAACAGATTTTGAGCTGTTTCAGTTCATCCTTAACTCTATTTAAAATCTGTAAATACAAAGGTCCCCCCATCAATAGCTTTCAGTATATGAAGCTGCTTCAGACATGCTCCCTTAGACCCTAAATTGTACATTATATTTTTGTAAATAATCTACACCATATTTATTTCCTACTCTAAGACCATGAACTTAAGCATTTCCAGGACTCAATGGGGTATGGGATTAGGAATTCCATGACTAGAGGTCTTTTCTCTTAGCCGCTTCTTGCCTTCTTTCTCTCTATATGAAAGAAAGGTAATCAAACAGGTAAAAGGGGAGTCCATCCCCAAGAAACAGGTTTCTCCATACCTAAAAACCAAAGTTCTTGTCATATAATTACTGATAGAGGTCAGAAGTGACTGTGGTATTGAGGAGACAGTACTACAGTGCCTTCCTGGGGCACCACCGATACTCAGTACCTTCCCTAAAGAATTCAAACCACTTTTCTCACCACAGGTAATGGACCAAACAGATCTCATTTTTAAATGAAGTCCAATAATTAAATACACCAATAAGAAAACTGTACTTAGTCAACTCTGTTCAATTTAGTAGTCAACCACACAAAGAAAATGCATGTTCTGTATCTGTTCAAAGTGGAAGAGCTGTGTAATTATTGTTATTGTCCCTTGACACCTTCTCACTTTTTCTACTATACTTACACAGAGAAAACTGCAAACTTCCCAGATGATTCAAGGCAAGTGACAATTTTCAGAAGATCAAAATTATGACTACAAATATATATATATGTGTGTGTGTGTATATATATATATATATATATGCAGATGGCAACTTTTCAAAAATGTTTCAAAAAGTACCTTTCAAAATTCAAAATGTATTATCTTTTAAAAATTATAATAGTTTAATACAATACAGTGTTCTCTCAATAAACTGCCTTTAAGTATTTAGATGTTTACTAGATTCTTTTTATCTTTATTACTTTTAAAATCAGAAATAAAATTATCCACTCTTCTTAACTGGGTCCCACATGCCATTTTAAATGATGGTAATAAGAGTGATTTCTCTATATAAGAATGAAAAGAAATAGCTATGTCGACACTGAAGCAATTTAACAGAAGGAAAAAGTTGCAAAAATTAAATGAACTAAACACCTTTACGTCCAAGAAGCTCAAATTATTTTAGGGATATCTTTACTAATTATTTCAACATTTCTACATATTTAATAGTGACTACATTAGCCCATTTTAGAGATGTTAACAAGAACAATGAAAAATACTGATCATCAAAATTCACATTTTAAAATTATACTAATAGGAGGACCTGGGAATAAAATTCAGGTCTCCTATTGGTAGAGTTCTTGGACCAAAAAGATACTGATGAATACATACATATAATTAAACCTAACTCCTCCAACTCATGATTTAAAACCATTCCTATGGATGCTGACACAAGTACTTTTTAGATAAGTTCCTTAAAGCTTAGTAGGAAGAATAAAATGCACTCAAAAGATAAAATACATGTGTGTGTACACACACCCACATACATACTGCCCACCATTTTCTCTCCATGATACCAACAAAATGTTTAAAATTTGTAACACCTCATGTACACTATTAAAAGTACCAGTTTACCTCTCTTTTAATAATGGGATCAGGATGGTCTAAGCATTCAATTATTGTCATCTGGTGTTGAAGAGCCAAAGTGGGATCCTGTTGGATAACATAGGTAAGAGCCTTCAGTCCTAGAAGTAAAGATTATAAAAGTAACTTGAAAGAAATACCCAGCAAATTTCAAAAGGTCTCTTGTTCTAAAGAACCAATCATCTTACCTAAATATTTGAGATTTATTTTAGGTGAGAGAACAAATTTTCCAATGCATTTGGCAGCCTTCTCAAGTAATTCTGATTTAGGATAAATAGAATAGACTGTATGTACACATTCAAACAGAATAGCTAGACAAAGAAAATATAAAATGTCAGGAATCATGTTAAGGCATAATAAAAGAACAAATCTGGGTAGAACTCATAAAAAAACAAACTATTGGAAGGTCAGTTTTAATCAAAATTCTTATTTATGAAAAAATTTCAAAGATATGAACTTTACTGTTTCAGGCTTACATAATTACTAGAATTATGTTATACAATACAATTTAAAGAAAATTATATATGTTAGTAGGTAAGAATGACACATTCATTCACACAACAAGTATTTATTTACTGAACACCTCCTATGTGCCAGGCATTTTCTAGTATAGATACAACAATGAACAAGAGAGACAAAAACTCCTGCCCTCAAGAAGCTCACATTCTAATGGAAATATAAGTAATACACAGTTGACCCTTGAACAACACAGATTTGAACTGTGTGGGTCCACTTACAGGTGGATATATTTTCAATAAATATGTCAGAAAATTTTTTGGAGATTGGTTAAGAATTTGAAAAAAATTCACAGACAAACCATGTAGCCCATAAATATCGAAAAAATTAAGAAAAAGCTAGGTATGTCATGGATGCATAAGACCTATGTTGATACTTGCCTATTTTATCATTTACTACCATAAATATACACATCTATTATAAAAAGTTAGAAGTTATCAAATCTTACACAAACACAGACTGTACACGGCACCATTCTCAGTTAAGAGAAACATAAACAAAC